>NC_053154.1:43860961-44196794 GCF_016835505.1 Polypterus senegalus
TATGTATATATATGTGTGTATATATATGTGTGTGTGTATGTATGTATATATATATATATATATATATATATATATATATATATATATATATATATATATATATATATATATATATATATATAAAATACAGACATATACTGTATATATATATATGTATGTATGTATGTATGTATGTATAAAATATACAATGTGCTCATCAAAATACTTTATTCAGAGCATCATAGCATTCCTGAACAGGATTAAGCAAGTTAGGAAATAGATGGATGAATTATTCATAATGGTTGTGTAAGCTACAAAACTGCCAAGAAAATTATGCAATTCTTGGCCCCTTATTTGATTCCTACAAGAGTAGACTTCTATTTAGTGTATATTTCTATTTTAATTTTGTTTGAATTTCTTTACATAATTTAGAGACACATTGTTAGATGACTGACCATCTGAAAATTGTGCTCATGAGTGATAGTGTGCACTCTGGGATTGATTAGTGTCTTATCAGGGGATTCTTCCTGCTTCCTCTGACAACTTATAACAGTTTCAGCAGTAAATGAATGGTTAGATATAATAAAAGAGATATTGCTCTTTTTATTACAATGCTGAAATGCATTTGGATTTCATTCTGAAGCTTCTCATTGTAATTAGCAAATATACATTTGCATCTATAAGCATATTCTGCTTTGGTAGATTGACTCTGATGGGAATTTTACTGTTTCGTTCTGGGTAGAATAATAGTGAAAGCAATAAAGTTAATGTTCCATATGGCATAAACTGTTGTCTTCGCTTTATTGTTGTTACAATGTCAGACATCCACTATCAGGATCATGCATAAAAAAAATGCCTATATATATATCTGGTGCAAAAATATTTTTTTTTCAGTGGTACACTGCATGTAGTTTATATATCTTGTATTTCTTTAAATGTAGAACAGCATATATGAAGCTTTTCTCTGTGGAAACAATATGTAGATGAAATCTATTAACTTTTATCAGTTTGGAATGAAAGCTATGAATGCTTGTTTTTTTGTCTTATAAGTCATTTCAGGTAACTTGGTGGAGCAATAGTTGGTGTTGCTGCCTCACCTTTTTTCGGGCCTGTGCCTATATTTATCACCGTTCTCAGAGTAGGTAAGCATTCCTAATTTGCTGAAACATTTCAGAGTTACGCAAATTTGGTCATACTCTTTGTATCTCTTTAGTTTAGGTACTGTAAAAGAATGTATCTATTACTCAGTTACTTTTACTGTATTTAAAAAGATATTACATAAGAATAATGTTGTTTTATAATGGTACTTAAAAAGCATCAACATAGCATTATTCATTTGTGCTATGTGGCCTGCTAAAATAACTCCACTTTGTATGGTCAGAAGTGTGTTAAGTGAGATATATTGTTTTGATATTACATACATCAATATATAACCTGTGAATACTTCATATTCATAAGTAATTTTACCACCATATCAAATGCCACACTGTCCAGAGGTGAATAACCTATTTACTGATGCCTTGTAAGTGTCATTGACACCAAAAGAAGGTCTTTATACCTAAGAGTAAATAAGTAATAGACACATTTTTGCAGCACCTAAACTAAAGTGTTACCCTACTCTTAGTATTTTATCAATTTTCATAATTTAAGAAACTACTCCTAAATTCACCAGGATCCTACCTCACTAGGAGCTGCCAGAATTTTTCATTCTGGCAGAGAGAAAAGTCAGAATGTTTTGGAAATGTTGGATAACAATAAAGTTGTAAAAAAAATTATTGATTTGACAGAGAATAATATTTGTAACAAATATTAAGATTAAGGTAATACTGAGATTTATATATTTTTCCACGACTCATGCAAATTGTCATAGACATAAAGGTCATTGCCTCAGGTGTGGATGAGCACACAAATGTGAAATGCAAGTGCTATCACAGTATTAACGCAGGTGGTAATGAATGCAAACCATATTGTAGTATCTAGCATATTACGCTGAAGGTCTTAAGCCGGGTTGGATGGGAGATTGACAGTGAAATATGACATGGGTATGCTGAGCATTCGGGCTGGGACCATGGAGAGAGTAACAACACGTGAGTCTTGAAGACAATCGAGAACAGCAGAAGAGGGAACACCACTTCAGAAACAGCACTGGCCATAACGGTGAGAAGGTGATTCTTCTGAAAGTATGGCTGTGGATCATCCATCCATCCATCCATTATCCAACCCACTATATTCTAACTACAGGGTCACGGGGGTCTGCTGGAGCCAATCCCAGCCAACACAGGGCACAAGGCAGGAAACAAACCCCGGGCAGGGCACGCATGCACACACACACACACACACACACACACACACACACACACACACACCAAGCACACACTTAACCTGCATGTCTTTGGACTGTGGGAGGAAACCAACCCACGCAGACACAGGGAGAACATGCAAACTCCATGCAGGGAGGACCCGGGAAGAAAACCCAGGTCCCCCAACTGCGAGGCAGCAGCGCTACCACTGCCCCACCATGCCGTCCGCTGTGGATCATTCATTGTTAAATAAGCATGCCCATAATCAGGCTAACTCTCATTCGATGTGTGTGGCTCAGTCTTTTATATTGTGGTGCTTATTACACTATTATTCTCAATGTTGTTGAGAACTGGCTACAATTACATGCAGCTTAGCGTAATATACTACCTTAATGTTTCCTTCTTCTTTGTTTTCTTTTTCCTCTTCTTTTTCTGAAAACTTGAATATGATTATCATTATTATCTTTATTATTATATTTGCAGTGAAGCATTAGTATTAGAAAACTACAAAATATTATCATGATTGCCAATTTGCAGCATGGCGTGCCATAAAAACATTATATAATTTATTCTTAAACGTGATATCCTACTCCTTGCAGGGAGTATGACAAATTATTGGACTGAGTGGATGGATAGAGGCAATGCTTTTGTCTATTTTTACATATTATAAGATTACTTTATCCTCCTATATATTTTTCAATGATAATCCAGTCTAGCTGTAATTTGTGTTTTTCCCAGGCCTGAAGCCGTGTCTGAGTGTGCAAGTTCTCATGTTTGTGTGGGTTTTCCTGTGTATACTCCAATTTTTTATGCCACATGCCTTCGATGTAGAAGTTTCTGTAGGGTAATCAGTAAAGTATTGGTCTAGTATAAGTGACTATGGGTGTGTATATTCGTGTTCCCTGGAAAGGAATGGCACCACATCCAGGGTTGTTTCCCACCTTGTGCCCAATCCTGACAGGATAGATACTGGATTATTACTATGAACAGAAAAGTGAATGGAATAATGGCTGGATGAATGGATTTTACCAATACAGAATTTGTAAGACTGTCTATTGGTTTAATCATAACGGGAAGTGTGTTTGAGTGAATTGAACACAAGTAATATTAGAATTTTTAATGTTCCTTATTGTGCAGCAGCATGTACAGTATCTATTTTATAATGAGTCAAAGTTTCAAAGTAAAATATAAATCTGTGACATTACAACACTAAAAGTTTACCAAGTGAATTTTTTGATATTCATGATTAGATTGTTACATTCTTTTACCCACAGTATTGATTAAATGGCTACTGGTTAGTCCAGTGTTTGGAACAAATGAATGCTGCCATTACATTATTTCATTACTGTTTAGATCAGTAGGCTTTATGAGAAGAGGATCATCAGTTGAAAAAACTTGATGAAGTATTTAAGGAAGTACTTTAATAGGGATATTGATGTTTCCAGGACTAATAGCATACAAAAGTTAATTAAGCCTGCAGCTAAAGTGTAGCTAATTTGTGATTTTGGCTTTTCACAATCATAAAATAATTGCTGCTATCTTGCCTAAACAGACAATGTTTACAGTATTTGTTTAATTTTCCTTTAACAACAAAAGACTTGCAGTATTGTACCTTAGGTCATGGAGTTCTGTAGTAGAGCAATAAGCAAAATTCCGCTTGTTGTATCATATAAATGTCATCATATTTAGTAGCTATAAAGTATTTATCCCCTTTGGACTTTTTTTACGTTTTATTGAGTTACAGTGTGGGATCATGTGCTTTATAAGCACTGATGAGCACAAAACATTTAATAAGTCCAAGTGTTACTTAAAACAGAAAAAGAAAAAAAACTACTGTCCATTTTGTGTCAGTTTTTTGATGCATATTTGTCAAAATAACTATCCATGATTCCTTTCAGTAGGAACAAGACCAAATACATTTGTGTAAATGAGAGGGAATGGAATGGTGAGGATGCAAGGAGTAGAATTGGCAAAGATGGATGAGTTTAAATACTTAGGATCAACAGTACAAAGTAATGGGGATTGTGGAAGAGAGGTGAAGAAGAGAGTGCAGGCTGAGTGGAATGGGTGGAGAAGAGGCAGGAGTAATTTATGACAGACGGGTATCAGCAAGAGTGAAAGGGAAGGTCTACAGGACGGTAGTGAGACCAGCTATGTTATATGGGTTGGAGACGGTGGCACTGACCAGAAAGCAGGAGACAGAGCTGGAGGTAGCAGAGTTAAAGATGCTAAGATTTTCACTGGGTGTGACGAGGACGGATAGGATTAGAAATGAGGACATTAGAGGGTCAGCTCAAGTTGGACGGTTGTGAGACAAAGTCAGAGAGGTGAGATTGCGTTAGTTTAGACATGTGCAGAGGAGAGATGCTGGGTATATTGGGAGAAGGATGTTAAGGATGGGGGTGCCAGGGAAGAGGAAAAGAGGAAGGCCTAAGAAGGTTTATGAATGTGGTGAGAGAGGACATACAGGTGATGGGTGTAACAGAACAAGAGGCAGAGGACATAAAGATATGGAAGAAGATGATCTGCTGTGGCAAACCCTAACGGAGGCAGTCGATAGAAGAAGAAGATATTTTTTATAGCTTTCTTTTCTGTAATCTCCTCATTGGTGTGGTTTTGGTGTTCCCTTGTCTTTATGATGTTGTTTTCATTAGGATCTGTATAAAGCAACCTTGAATCTTTCCAGAGATGTGTATATTTAACTCATGAGAAATTAAGTTTTCATAATAACAAAACAGTTGGATATGTCATAGTAAAGTAGATGAATACTGATGAAATCAGACTTTCAGTTTTTTTTTCTAATTTTATAAGTAATTTGCTTTACTTTAGGAGTATCAGTTAAATTGCAAGCAATTCCAGAGTTTGATTTCCATCCTGGTTACTGTATAGATTTTACACTTTTTCACTGCATCCACCTGGAATTTCTCTTTGTAATGTGGATTTTTCCCAGATTCTTAAGACATGTGGTGGCTTAAGGACACTAAATGACCTAGTATGAGTTTTTGTAGATATGTCTTCAAGTCAAATATGGAAAGAGAGTTCAGAAAATGGATAGATACACATTTTGTTTTCATTTTGACATTATAACTTTATTGTGTTGATCAATGGGAAAAACGTCCAAATTAAACATATTACTTTTCAGTACTGTTGCACAATAAAAAATATGAAAAGTTCCAGTGGTTACATTTTTGCTGACATTTTGGTATGAAAAAAACAAATATAACATAATATACATTGTTCTTTGACCATTTTAGATCCTCACATTTACAAACAACATAACATGTCTGATGTAGCAATATGTTTATTTTTCTTCAAATTATTATCTTTTAGTTGTGAACATGCTCAATTTGGGTTCTTTACAAGTTTTTATTTTTCATTTTAAACTGATTTTGCATGCATATTCAGTGGATATGCTTGTTTTCTCCAACATTCCAGTAATAAGCATTTTAATGGCCTATTGGTGTACTTTAAGGTGAACTAGTGTTCCATCTTGTTTTTGTTTATAGAAAGTGATTGATCATTGATTGACTGATTGCTTATATTGTCCATAAGGGTAAACTGTTTCTTTTTGAACATTAAAGAAAATAAAATTATTATTCATCTACTTTAAACAACCTGTACTTTTTACGTCTCTTCAATTTTGTATACATTACAACATTTAGAGTATAATATATTGATAAATCCAAAATGCAGCATATAACAATCAGCAAAAGTGCTTCTTTCTGTAGCTCTGATGCGTACTGTAGGCATTCCTATATAATGCACAGAGTAAGAGGTCTGTAATAATCTATACAACCATTCACTAACCTGTTCTTTACAGAGCTGAGAAGCCGGTTTCCTCGATATCTAACAAACAGCACACAAAATCTTTTGTATACTCTTCTATCATAAATTACCATTCCCTAAAGTCAATTGTTAGTATCTCCCTGGGTATGAAAATCTGAATTGTATTTCCATGTTACCTCCTATATTGTTGTTTTACTAGTCATAGACTCCCAATGAAGAACTGGTAGCAGCTACAGCATCCACAAGAAGTCTGTCACACATAGGAACTCATCTTTGTCAATGGCAATTATCTCTTCAGAAATATAAACTGAAATATTCTACAACAATATCAGTGTATGGGGTTCAGTTCTATAGCTCAAAAATTTCTGCATTCACTAATAAATTAGCATGTTTCCCACAACATTTCAGTTTTTTTTTATTTATGTGCCATGTTAATTATATACCATTTCTCTATTTAGCCTTTTCATTATACAGTATGTCAAAATTTAGACCATATTTTTTGCATGTGTTTTTCAAAGAAAGTTATAATAAATATTAGCTCAAATGTAATAAATAAATTTTTTGAAAGTGGTTGTAAACCTTGCTTATGATTTGTTTTTTCATTTTCTTTCCCTTTTTTCTCCTCCTTACCCCACAATTAGAATGATCCAGTGCCATGTCAATATCCATTTGGGCTGGCTCCGAACCTGTGTCTGGTCTGGAAGTTCTTAGTGCTGCTGAGAAGAGAGGTAATGTTCATGTGACAATATAACAATACTATTACTCATGTTAACCAAGAACTTCAACTAATAATTATCCAGGAAGATTTAGAAGAAATTCCATGAAATTTCAGGATTTTTTTTTTCTTTTGATCATCTTTGACCATAGGTGGTAGATTTACTAATGACTGAATATTCATAAAAGCGACATTGTTTCCTGTAAAATTTGACAAATAAGCTTTCACTGTACCTCATGTAAACCAATGGGAAGTAGAAGATCACTTATTTGAACATTTAAAATGACAACTGGGACAGTCTTAGAAGGGCAAGATATTCTTAAATAAACATGTTAGTCTTTTAAAACCAGATCAGTAGACACAATTTGTTAAATAACTTAGTTTGCTTGGAACATAAAACTGTCTGTAATAAATTATGACAACAGAGATCAGTCCTGATACTATTATAATAAATGACAGTTTACAGTATTTAATTGCTAGCTGGTTGAAAGGTAGGACATAGCAAGTACAATTAAGTAGAGAATACTTGAAGTTATCTTTAAGGTCATTTGGGGATTAATACTAGGTTCATTGCATTTTCTAATTGATGCTAATAATTTACTTTTAGATACCATGAGCCGAATTGTGAATTTTTAATGACATTACAATAAACATCATAGCTAATATGTGGAGGAAACAAAAATAATTCAGAAGGACCCAGAGAATCTTCAGAACTAGGCATTAGCTGCAGAAATGAATTTCCAGATTTACTTATTCCAGTGTGGGATTCATGGACAAAGCCTATCCCAGCAGTCACCACTGGTAAACAAGTTGCATTTGTATTGCATGCTAAAATCATTCCAACCTAGCAGCAATCAACTAAAGCCAGTGTCACATTATGTGACTTCTAAGCGTGGGGGTAACTCAGACTTGCTAACCACAGTTGCTGATTTCGTCACTAGACCATGTCAGTTTACATATCACATGCCAACCTTCTAGTGTAGTCATGCTCGCCCCTTTTTTTTGATGGCTAATAATAAGCTGCCTGCCAGAACCAGCACAGGGCTAACAGGTGTGGTGAGTTGTGCAATCTTGGCATGTTTTTTTTTTTTCCATTTAGTTGGCTTTCGTAAAACATGAGACATTAGGTGACCAAGATTTTTTTGGTTTGTGAGGCCCAAAACACCTGTATTCCTTATTCTTCATTGCAGCAATATATGAAATGTACACTGCTCAAAAAATTAGGGGAACACTTATTTCACACATTCGATCTCGAGGAATGAAATACTCCAGTGGAAAATCTTTACTGAGTAATATTGTGTATTATTATTGTGAACCAAATGATGTAACAACGATCAATGGAAACAAAAATCATCTTCACATTGAGGGCTGGATTCAAAATCACACCGAAAATCAAAGTCAAAAATTGAAATCCAAGGCTGATCCAAGTTGCGTGAATTTCATCATTCAGGTAACTCATAAAGTGATTCAGTAGTGTGTTTGGCCCCCACGTGCCTGTATGCACTCCTTATCTGGGCAAACTCCTGATGAGACGTCCTGGGAGTTCTCCTCCCAGACCTGGATCAGAGGATCATTGAGCTCCTGGACAGTCTGTGTTACTACTTGATGGCGTCGGATGCACCGATACATAGCGTCCCAGAGGTTCTCAGTTGGATTAAATTCTGAGGAACGTGCAGGTCAGTCAGTGGCATCAATACCTTCGTTATCCAGGAACTGCCTATACACTCTGGCCACATAAGGCTGGGCATTGTCCTGCACCAGAAGGAACCCAGGGCCCACTGCACCAGTGTAAGGTCTGACAGTGGCTCCGAGGATTTCATTCCAGTACTTAACAGAAGCCAGGGTACCTTTTCCTAGCACGTGGTGGTCTGTGTAACCCTCCAAGGAAATGCCTCCCCAGACCATGAATAACCCATTGCCAAATAGGTCGTGCTGGATGATATTGCACGCTGCATAATGTTCACCATTGTATCTCCAGATTCTTTCATTTCTGTCACATGTGCTCAATGTGTGCCTGCTGTCATCTGTGAAGAGAACTGGGTGCTAGTAGTGGAGCTGCCAATTGTGGTATTCTCTGGCGTGTACCAATCAAGCATCAGGGTAATGGGCTGTGAGCACAGGTTCCACTAGAGAACATCAGGCCCTAATGTCACCTTCATTCAGTCTGTTTCTGACATTTTGGTCAGAAACATGCACAACAGTAGCAAGCTGGATGTCACTTTGTAGAGCTTTGGCAGTGGTCCTCCTGTTTCTCCTTGATACTGATTCTGCTGATACGTTGATGCCCTTATATGGCCCTGTCTAGCTGTCCGCATGTAAAAACCCATCTCCTGGTATCTCCTCCATGCTCTTGAGACTGTGCTGGGAGACACAGTAAACTTTCTTGCAATGGCAGATATGAATATGCTATCATGGAGGAGCTGGAGTACCTGTGCAGTCTGAATTGGCTACAAGTACCACCTCATGCTACCAGTAGTGACAAGGACACTAGCAAAGCTTCTAGAGAAAAATCAGTCAGGAAGGATAAGGAGAGAGCAGTTGTCTGTGGCCACCACCTGTAAAACCATTCCATTTTCTCGGGGTTTGTTTTGCTGTTGCTTCTCCAGTGCATCTGTTGTCAATTTTAATTTGCACCAAATCAGGTGAAGTTGATTCAGAATTGCTTATGCTTCCTAAATTGGACAGATTGATATCCCTGAATCTTAAATAACTTGATGTTAGACTGTGATGATTACAGGTAAGTGTTCCCTTATTTTTTTTGAGCAGTGTACGTCTGGGTGAAAATTAATTGGTTGTCAGCTCTCGTGCATACAGAGCCCTCCCTACAGCTAAAGATAAATAAAACCTTTCATGGGAGTTTATTGTTGAATGCCTCTGACTCTCTAAGATTGTGTAATGAAGGCTGTGAATATTGCTGGAAAAGTTGCATAATGTGAAATAGCTTTAACCGGTATATCCTTGGAATGTAAGAGGAAAGTGGAATACTCAAAGAAATCCCATGTTCACCTAGGGAGAATGTGCCTGTTCTAGGATTCTTAAACTGTGAGGCAGAAGAACTAATATTAATGATAAATAGGAGTAGGCAATGCTGACTTACAAGAAATAAACTGTAAAAAAGTATTTAGGGATTCATTTTTACATAATATTCTTATCTTTCAGGTACTGTGGAGAAGGGATTAAAATGGCTGTATTTTAAACTTTTTAAACTACAAATCAAAAAACGTAATGGTCAGACTCTCAATGGTTGTGTAGTATAATACTATAAGCTGGGCAGTAAAAAGCAACCAACTATACCTATCGATTAAAGGGCAAGTTGAACAAGTCCTGCTCTCTAGGCCAAGGGAACAGAGCTTCTTCAGTCTTGAATTGAGAAATCTTTTTAAGGATCTAATTTAGGTCTTAAGAATTATTTCATTGTATTGTTGGAGTTGTGTAGTTATGCCTAATATCTAACCATTGCCATGTAGATATGGGAACTCGTTGGCAAAACGGTTGAATTATAGCCCCTAATTTACTCATCTCTGCAAACAGGGCCTCAGTAGTTGGTATCACTTGTTAACTGCAGTTCATAATCTATAACAGATTTAACATAGAACATAAGTACTTTGACAAATGAGGAGACTATTTAGTCTATCAAGCCTTTTTGTTTAGCTAATAGCAAACCTATATCTCATCCAGATGCTTATAGGTTGTCAAGGTTTCTTCTTCAACTACATTGTTCCAGAGTCCCATGACCATTTGTGTAAAGAAGTGCTTCCTGGCTTCAGTTTTAAGTGCATTTCCCCATAATTTCCACTGTGGTCCTCAAGTACATGATTCAGCCTTAAACTGAAAGAATGTTCACTATTTTGATTTACTTTATCAATGCCTTTGAGAATTTTAAATACCTGGATTATGCATTTTTTACTGGGAAAGCCAACTGAGCACACCCAGAATGTTAGCTCAATGAAAGCATCTTTTCTTGGCCTCCTAACGGAGTCTTAAAAGGATGACTATTTGACTGACTGGATAGCACATCAATATGATCCTGTTCCTAATATAAATTTATAAATCTCTATACAATAATGGAAGGTATGTGACTCATTTTCAGTTTATTTTAAAATCTCACATGTATAATAAAGTTTTTCTGTGAAATATGTTACTGCATCATCTTTTGCATTATCGGGTCTCTATTAATGTTTAATGGTTATGAAAGGTAATCAAAGTGTCTGTCCCTGCATGAATAAAACAGCAAGCAGAGTAATTGGGGATGGTTTCCACCTATGCCTGGCCTATTGCCTGTTAGTCCAAGCTGCTCTGTAACCTTCCTATGTCCCTTTTTACAGTGTAATTACGATTTATCGTAAATATATTAATTTTCTGACAAATATAACACATTTATTTTTAATACCTAAGTTATAAACTTTATTTCCATTATTCTTTAGTGAGACTAAAAATGTTTTATTTAAACTTTTTTTTGTACATCTTTGGAAAAATAATTTATAAATAAAACGCTTTACATCATTGTCGCATGCAGTTTTGGGGTAAGCTCAGTATTTATGCCTTAAATGCTGTATTATTAGTTATTGTTTCATCTTAAAACTAGTGCATCTATTGTGCGTTGATAGTGACTGTCCAAACCAAGAAAGAAGTCAAAGTGTCTTTATTATAAATAAAAATACAGCGGAAAAAAGAATTAACATATGCAAAATAAGAAAAAAAATATACCACATAACCTCTGTTGGACTACCTGTATGTTTGTTGATCCACGTTTAGAAGATGAGTTGGCTTGTACACTTACCACCTGCACTAAAATATACTCATGCCACGTACCCCACAGTCACACATTTTCTGTCGTTTTCACTTTCTTATGCCTGGTCTCTCCTTTCTTCTTATTAAGCCCTTGCCCAAGCTTTCCTCCCAACTCTAAGCACACTGAACATGAAGCTTGAGACAATTTAAACCCATTGTTAGGTTAAACCCACTGAACCTGGAATCTCCTCTGTTTTCTAATGTTTCACAGCCACAGAGCAATAATGTCCTCTGGTGGCCTCCCAGAGCAGTTAAAGGCCTCCTGGGAAGATTCTGGCCTACCCAAGTAAAAACATAAATGAATGCAAACTCTGTCTTGGAGTATGTGCTGAAGTCGAACAGGGATACAAGGGCCTGCTTGCCTACTATTCATCTTTACTCTTAAAAGGATAACATGGTCTCCACACCTGTATCCATGTGCTGCCATCTGCAACAATATGTTCTAAACACCCTACAAGCCTTAGAGGTTTCTTTCTTACTTATAGTGAAGATTCTAGTATTTCAGGTACATACTAGGTTACATGTCCAGTTAAATTTAGGAGAACATTGCTGATACCTGCCTTGAAGATGTCTGTCTTGTTTAGATGTTGTCACACACATGTGAATAGGAGGCAGTTGAAGGGCTTAACGACTGGTAGTAACATATCTGCACGGGGCGGTGGGGTGTACTGACTCTTTTTCTAAGTCTCCTGCAGATCTTTCCAGGGAAATCCCACAGGAGCCGCTACATCATCAGGGGACACATTTCCGATCCCGGCCCCGAGGATGACATCATTTCCGGTCCCCGCCCGAGGATGACATCATTTCCGGTCCCCGCCCCGAGGATGACGTAATTTCCTCCAGACTCCCTATAAAACCTCACTCCTTTCCACTGGATTTTAGCTCTGTTTTGGACTCCGTCTTGAAAACACTACTCGCTCTAAATTTCTTTTACTTTTGCAGCCAGGAACACATTATAGAGGTGGCTGCCCCAAACCTTTGCAATGTCTGGTGTCCTTCCTTATTACAATGTATATTGACATTGCAGTGGTGGTCAACATAATGGCTCAACTGAATGAAGCAGGGTCTTAGACTGATAGTGCTAACAGTGGGATCCATTTTAGTAACATATTATTCACCAGCCCTTACTGCTCCTTCTTTTTTTGATTTACAGTTTCTGTGACAAAATCCTTTAATCAATGCAAAATTGGGAGGCAGGACCTAACTGGGGTGGGGTGGGGGGTGTTTGGTTAGCTGTGTGGATATATGCATCTGTTACCTGAAAAACCACTGTGCTGCACCTGCACTGCTAAACTTTGTAACCTCTGGACTGTAAAACATAACTTCCTCAACTTTTCTTTTTATTTGGTTTAACTTTATGCATCTTTGTGATCTTCAGTTTTTCCATAAAGTGGGAAACTAAATCATAATTACTGTCTAGCAAAGATACAATTTCATGGTCACGAAGTTCACTCAACATCAGCTAAACTACACAGTGGTCAATTTACTAGTTGATGTGAAATAAACGGTTATGTCTATTATAAAATATAAACGTTAAAAAATAATTAGATAAGCTTCAAATGCTTTCTATTTTGTTTGGTGTTAGTGCAGAAAAGGCTTTAGAACATTTGTTCATATTCACGACCACAAATATTCAAGCACGCAATTACAGTAATGTGCTGGGAACAACTTTTTTGCTATTCATATTATATAAATGACTGTTTATAGTATGTATTTTGGCTCTGGGAATATTCAAAAAGTGGGTGCTTCATCCAAAACAAAAATGGTGGGAATTAGGTTAGGAAATAAACACAGACCTCTGCTATGCTGCACTGGGGTGTGCAGAGGGTGAGTGGTCTGTGTTTGATAAGCCTAGAGCAACCCCATCATATAGTGGCTGCTCCTGGAAATTTTAATAATCGGCAGGTATGAGGTTAACATGATGAAAAACAAAATAAAGTAAATTGCTTTGAATTATTCAAGCAGAAATATGTATGAAAATATTGTATTTCTCAGTATAAAATGAAACCAGTGTTGGTTAGTATTTTCATTGTGCGTACTTAAAGACTTTTTTTTCTTATTAATTTATGTGGCATCATTTTCTTGTACTTCTATGCTATTTACACTACATAATGCAAATTTTACATTTTTCTTAACTTATTTATACAGTACCAGAAAGTTTTGGCACTAGTTAAGTACAAGGCAGACATTTTAATACCTGAAACTAGAGTTCTTACAGCATATTCTATATTAGAATGCCTAAGAAAGAGCTGAAGAACCATTAAGGATGTAAAAACTGGCCTTGATAGAAAGTGATTTATTTTCAAAGGCTGTCATAATTGATTTGATTGCTAAGCAGATCTGGGGTAATTAAAGTGACAAGCATGTTATTGAGTTTTCTTAGTGATAAGATAATGTGCTAGAGCAAAGAGGTTAAAGACACTGCCTCCATGTTAATTATTAATTGCTGTCCATGTGGTAGACTCACTCTAGTGGTTTTAATTATCGCTTCTTCTTTTGTTTTCAGTTCATTTACTTTTCAAATCAATAGAAGTTTCCTTAGTTACAGCTTTTCTATATTTATTGTGGATACTAGTTTTAATTCTTTCAGTACTTTTGTCAGTTGGATATTACTTTTAAAAGTTATGTGGAAATATTGAGATGGAAAGTGAAAATGTGAAAAGTAACGAGAGATTTTTCCTGTATGTATTTAATATGAGACATACTTGTGAACTCTATACTATAGTGCATTCAGATAGTATTCAGATCCCTTTTTTGACATTATGTTACATTGTATCCTTATGCTAAAATCATTTAAATTCATTTTTCCCCTCAACTAAACAATAATCAGTACCCCAGAATGTTGAAACAAAAAGGATTTCAGAAAGTTATGCAAATTTATTAAAAATAAAAAACCCAAGTATTGACACAATGTACACATTACTTAGTTTAAACAGCTTTGGAAGTGATTACAGTCTGGAGTCTTGACAAGCTTCACATACTTGAATTTTGGGATTTTCTGCCATTCTTCTCTGCAGATCCTTTCAGGCCCTGTTCGGTTGCATGAAGACCATCAGCAGACAACTGTTTTCAGATCTCTCCAGAGATGTTCAATTGAATTCATATCTGAGCTCTGGCAGGCCAACTCAAGGACGTTCACAGTGTTGACCATACACCATTCCTGTGTTGTCTTTGCTTTGTGTTTAGGGTCTTTGTCCGATTGGAAGGTGAACCTTTGGGCCAGTCTGAGCTCCAGAGCATTCCTAACCAGGTTTTCATTAAGGATATTTGTGTACTTTTCTCCATTCAGCTTTCCCTCAACCCTGATTAGCCTTCCAGCCCCTGCTGCTGAAAAACAACCCCACAGCATGATGCTTGGCACCGTCATGCTTCACCTCTGGAATGGTATTGCACAGGTTAAAAGTAGTGCCAAATTTCTTTCAAATATGACACTAATCTTGGTTTCATCAGTCCAGAAAACCTTGTTTCTCACAGTTTGATAGTACTTTAGTTGCCTTTCTTTACAACTTCTAAACTGTCTTGCATGTGTCTTTTACTGAGGAATGGCGTGTATCTGGCCACTTTGTCACAAAGCCCAGAATGGCAGAGCGTTGCGCTGATGGTTGCTATTCTGGACATTTGTTCTGCATACATTTTCTCTGAAGGACAACTAGAGTCACCATTGAGTCCTTGGTCATTTTTCTTACCATGGCCCTTCTTCCATGATTACTCAGTTTGATTGGGTGGCCAGCTCTAGGAAAAGATGTGGTTTTTCCAAATTTAATTGATTTAAAAATTATGGAGGTCACAGTGTTCTTGGGAACCATCAATTCTTCTCTAGGTCTGTGCCTGTAGACGATCCTGCCTCAAAGCTCTGCAGACAGTTTCTTCAACCACATGGCTTGTTTTTTGCTCTAATACTTTGGGACCTCCTATAGACAGATGTGTGTCTGTCTTAATCATGTATATTCAGTTGAAACGACCACAGCTGAACTCTAAATAAGGTGTAGAAATATTTCAATAATGATTAATAAAATGGAACACACTGAACCATATTTCAAGTGACATTAGCAAAGGGTCTGAATACTTGTGTCAATGTGATTTTTGTTCAGTTTTTTATTTTTACAAAATTTGCAAAAATTTCTAAAATCTGGTTTCCAAGGTATCGACTTTTGCTTAATTTGGGGAATAATGAATTTTAAGGATTTTAACATAAAATTGCGACACAGTGTTAAAATTAAATAAAATGCAGTGTATCAAAAGTCTTTTTAAAATAAATAATCCATTAAAATGAGTGAATTACTGGAGGTTAAAATCCATTAGTAAAAAATCAAGTCCTTTACAAACAACGCAAACAAGGTTAAAACAATGGCTTGAAGCAGTCTCTTAAAATCCAAAGCATGGTGCCTTCTTCTTTCTACCTGGCCGCTCCCCTGCTTCTCCCATCGGGCTTCGCAACAGGGGAGTCGCCCTACCTGCAGGTGCAGCTGCCTTCCACACTGGTCCAGTAGCCCTCCGATCCCTGGCTACGTCGGGCTCCATCCGGACCGAGACTTGGGTTCTTTCCCCAGCAGCCAGGGTGCTCATGGTGGGGTTAACCAGCCTAAAGCCTCCACGACTGCCGCTGCCTTTCGACGGCCAGTCGTCTTCAATACCGGACACTCCAGCTCCATGATTGCTCAGCTGGAGCGACTGCTTTCTTCAGCCCCACCGAGTGTTGGCCAAACACTCCTCTGCATGGGTTCACCTCCCATCTGCCTGCCTTTTCTCCATCGAATCTGCTCTCTCTCGCTCGCTCTCATGCACCGGGTTTCCTCTACCTGCTTCCTTCTCCATTAACCTCCAGTTCTTTCCTGTTCTCCCCCTAGCTGCCTCACTCTTCTATTTATCACAGGGATGTGGATCAGATATGGCAATTACCAGTTCCCGGGAACAATTACGGATGTAGACAACTCCTCAACTGTGCACTTAAGCTAGGATCTCCCGCCTCACGAATTCCCCGGGAACCGATTGGCCACACATACCACGCCCACTCACTAAGCAGCGAGTGCGGCGATTATTTATTTAAAAAATGTCCTTATTGATTTGAGCTGTGGACCCTCTACGCTACATTGTCCAGTCGTTGTACAAGAAAAAAACCCGTGTTTCTTCAGGAATGTCGAAGAGGTATAGTACATACCTTAGAAATATTTTTCTACATGAAAATAGGTATGTGTCTCATTAATCGGCCAAACCGGCAACTGGCCATTTGTCCAGTCCCGAGGTGGCCGGTTAAGAGGGATTGTACTGTATTATTAAACCAGTATTATTTAGTTCAAGGTTGTGGGTTAACAGAGCCTGTTTTGGCAACAGTAAAATGTCATCCCCATACTTGGTGCCAGTCTGTTGCAGAGCTCATTTATGCACATATCCTCTTCTACTCCTAGGGTCAATTTAGTGTGACAAATTCACCTGTGGGGAATATGCGTGGAATATGCATTTTGTCTTTGTCTACTAGAAAGAGAGGTTAGGAGCATGCGCTGATACAGCACATTGCCGCACCCACCGCATGACAAACCAAATTAGGATCCCAGATTAGGATCTGAGTGCAGCCATGCGACGGGTGACACCTCAGCACCACACTAGTTGAGATTGAGTGTAACAGTGTGAGGTTTTTTATGGTTGCTGGAGTGCCAATTCTGCCACCAACTCCCAGGTTTTTCCCTGCAGGTTGGGGGGCTTAAATTCTTGGCTTCATACCCAGGACGGAGCAATTGCAGGTTAAGGGCCCAACGAAGTAAACTCACTTTTGTTGTTTACAGGATTTGAACCGGCAACCTTCCGATTGGCAGTGCAAATCCCTAGCCTCATAGCCACCACTCCGCCCACCATTTTGTCTACTAGTAACCCAGTTAAATTCTTCGATATGGCAATGTTTGAAGTATGAGGTAATTTCTCATGTACAAGAAATAATTCTATGTGTATTTATACACAACTTTGATGGTATATTTTAGTTATTGCAAAGGTAGATAATTGAGATTTATTTACCTACAACCTCCTGACGTGGTAGACACCAATGTTTTTTTTCTAAAATAAATCTCTGTACCGAGTTATTTTACCATTATTAAATACTTTTAAAATGTATATATCATAACAATCACTTTCAGTGAACATTGCCAAAACTGCTTCCTGCTTTCCATTGGTGGACTGGTGACTAAATGCACACAGACCATATGTCATGTAGTTGGTGGACAGCATTGGACACAGTAGTGTCTATGTTTTTGGGACCTTTATACTATTTAGATCAGCTTAAGGTTTAAGTTATGATTTATTTTGTGTGTTTTTTTTGGCTAGGATATTTTTCTGAACTTCAGATGCTCCAGGCTGAGGTTTCTTAATCTGGATGAAAATGGCCTCTCTGTGGAATCGTACAAGTAGCGCAGAAATTAAGGTGCCTCACACTAGAATGGAAGATGATTCGGCTATCCAGGTGTGAACTATTTTGTTTTACTCTTTGTGCACTATCTTTTAGCAAATGATAAGGTTGTGCTCTTGCTCTTACTGTTGTATTCTTAATACTGTATTTGAGAAGTCTAAAAAACTTTCCATGCTAGCACACCAAACATAAGATGCAACCTATCTTTTTTCACTACAAGGTTTTAACACTGTTTAATGTGAAACTCATTTCTTGTAATATGCACTGAATTCTATAATGTTAAAAATACATAGAAACTATTAAGAGTTTCAGGAAATTCAAGAGCGTACTCCCTGCTTCACTAAACATAAATATTGCAATTTCTCCATACTGTGATTATGTCTCCTACCTGGACAGATGCAGCAATTAGCTGTTGTAGATTGGCAAAATACTGTGTGTTATGCTGGTGCACAGATACATTTGGATTTCTAACTAGACATATAGTAGATATTAATTTAAATAGTATATATTAAAGGAATTGAATTGATAAAGTCTTCAGAGTATTCAAAAGAACACAACCTACTCTCCAATTCTCCAGACTTGTTGAAGAACACAACCATTCAAAACCTGCCCGCCAATGTCTGCATTGGTTAAGTAATTTGTAAACACTAAATGAGCAGCAGTCTGTTGCAGCATAATTAACGTAATTTTATTTAACTTACGAAATCCAGTTTAGGAGAGCAGAACCTATCAGAAATGCATTTTGCCTAATGAAGGAACCAACACTGTTTTAACAAAATCAAGCACCATTTTGTCTCATTGCTTTAGGCACTTTACGTCAGCTATTTATAGCTGCACTGCCTTTCTTTATGTAAAATGATTTGATCCACAAGAAGGTTGTTGAAATAACACAGTTCTTTGGTTCACCAAAGACAGAATGTTTCACCTCTATTTAATTTGTCAATGTTCTTTAATAGTTGTGAAAGTGTTTAGTTATACAGTATACTGCAGCCTTTCAATTTTTGTCTTTATAATACATTTAAACTGGTGTGCATGTTTTAATGGTTTTCTTTGATTTTCAAAATTAATGTAGCTGGTTAGAAGCTACCAGTAGTCTTATTTCCTGGAACAAATGTTATGTTCTCTGTTTTATTATTAGAATATTTACACATTTGTGAAAAAGCTTGGCCAGGGCAGCTTTGGAGTTGTCTATGAGACTGTTCATAATGAGACTGGAAAAAAATGGGCAATCAAGAAAGTAAACCGAGAAAAAGTAAGTATATAGCTCATATAACAGAATGGTAAAAGTATTAATTTCATATTGTACCTTAAGATAAAATGTATATTAACATGAAAATTACTATAATGACTATTGTGAGTCATTATTCTTGTCATTTAAGAAACCTGGTAAATATCTATCTATCTATCTATCTATCTATCTATCTATCTATCTATCTATCTATCTATCTATCTATCTATCTATCTATCTACATTGATTAGGGATAACATTCTCAAATCTGCTTAGTCAAGTTCATGAACAATGGGGCCGCAGCTTCCCTCAGCAACATCAGGCATAAGGCAGGAATTGATTCTGTATAGGGTAGCAGCCCATCACAATACTCTGTAATGCACAGACCCACACTCACACAAACCCACCCACACACATACAGAGACACACAAAATGAGGGAATTTAGAATCACTGTTTAACCTGACATGCACATCTTTGAAATGGAGGTTGAAGCAAGAGTATCTTGAGTACAACAGACAAAGAGACTATACATACTTCAAGCTTAGCATGGGGTTTAAACCCAGGATTCTGGATCCGTGAGTGATTACTATGGTGAAAGGATTATGTGCAACGCGGTGTATAAACTCCTTTTTTTGCTTTTTTTTTTTTTTTTCCTTTTTATTAATTTTATTGCAATCCATACAAATCAATCAAGTTTTTACAAAAAGAAAAATTGAGTTAAGAACAAATCAATCCCCACCCCTGAGAGAGAGCAAGCCAAACGGCATGAAATTTAAGACCTGTAAACATACCTAAATTAATAAATTCTCTGTGCTTTATGAGATTATTTTAAAATATTACTGATTAGATCCTGCCATGTTTTGAAAAAAGTCTGTACGGATCCTCTAACTGAGTATTTGATTTTTTCCAATTACAAATAGTATAACACATCAGTTTCCCACTGACTTAAAAGAGGAGAGTTTGGGTTCTTCCAGTTTATCAGAATAAGTCTGCATGCCAAAAGTGTAGTGAATGCAATCACAATTTGTTTGTCTTCTCCACTTTAAACCCATCTGGAAGAACCCCAAACACAGCTGTTAATGGGTTAGGAGGGATTGTGAGTCCAAGGCTGTCTGAAGGTAATTAAAATTTTTGTCCAGAATAATGTTAATTTGGTGCAGGCCCAGAACATGTGACCCAGTGAGGCTGGAACGACAGTAGTTTGCAACGTTCGCAGGTTGGATCATGCCCTGGAAACATTTTGAGAGTTTTAGTCGAGACAGATGTGCTTGATATATAATTTTGAGTTGTATAATTGTATGCTTTGCGCATATGGAGCTCGAGTGAATTCTCTGCATTGCTACTTTCCACTCCTTTTCTGATATATTAATTGAGAGATCTTTTTCCCAGTGTCCTCTTGGATCTTTGAAAGGGAGGGATTGTAAAATGATTTTATATATTGTAGAGATTGAGCAATATTTTTTCCAGCATGGATGTGGGTGCAAGATGAGGAAAATCTGGAAGGTTCTGTTTAACAAAGTTCCTGATTTGAAGATAGTGAAAGAAATGTGTAGTTGGAATGTTAAATTTGGAATGTAATTGTTCATAGGATGCAAAGGCGTTGTCTATATAAAGATCTCTAAGCAAGTTAATTCCAAATTTTTTCCAGATATTAAAAACTGCATATGTTTGTGAAGGTTGAAAGAGGTGGTTCTCTTGCAGAGGTGCCACAGATAGAAGCTTCTCCATCTTAAAATGCTTTCTACATTGGTTCCAGATTCTAAGTGAGTGGAGCACAATTGGGTTATTAGTGTATTGCTGATAACGTGTGTTTATTGGAGCACAGAGCAAGGAATACAAAAAGTACTGCAGGATTTTACTTCTATTGCGGACCAAGCCTGTGTATGTTCTTCTATTTGTGTCCAGGTTCTTATCGCCTGTATATTTGCTGCCCAGTAATAAAACTGGAAGTTAGGTAGAGCCATGCCGCCTTCTGCCTTTTGTCTTTGTAGGGTCGCTCTTTTGATGCGTGGATGTTTTGAATTCCAAATAAATGAGGTTATTGTTGAATCTAATTGCTTAAAGAATGATTTATTAATGTATATTGGAATGTTTTGAAATAAAAAAGGAGCTTAGGAAGAATATTCATCTTAACAGTGTTAATTCTTCCAGCTAGTGTGAGATGAAGGGTTGACCATCTATGCAAGTCTTGTTTAATTTTTTCCATGCAGGCGGCAAAATTTTGTTGATAAAGAGCTTTATGTTTACTTGTGATGTTTACCCTAGGTATTTAAACTGTTCTGCAATGATAAAAGGTAGAGTATCTAATCTAATATTATATGCTTGAGAATTCACTGGAAAGAGTACACTTTTATTCAGATTAATTCTGAGACCAGAGATCTGTGAGTGCTGCTAAGACTGTAGGCACAGAATTTTCTGGGTCTGATATATACAGTACCATATCATCTGCATATAATTAAATTTTCTGTTCCAGTCCTTCTCTGCTAATCCTCATTATCTGATCAGTATTTCGACAATGTATTGCCAGTGGTTCAACGGCAATTGCAAACAACAGCGGTGACAAGGGGCATCCTTGTCTAGTACCACGTTCTAGTTTAAAGTAGTCTGAGCAAATGTTGTTGATGCAAACTGAAGCTTTTTTTGCTTTCTGATATGTAGGCTGGAAGTTCAGCTGTTTGGTTATTGGAACGAGAAGTTGGAATCCTAAAGCGAGTTCATCATGAACACATAATTCACCTTGAAGAAGTATTTGAAACCCCAAAGGTAGGAAGATCAAAGCAATGTTTTGTCACATTGACTTGAGAAAAGATATAAAAACCTTCTTATTGTGTGTCTTTTGATAATAGAATGCTGCTTAATATAAGGAATAAAGTGCTGAAAATGTATTTATATATGTTCATCAAGCTGTAGTCCACTTACTTAATAGTGTGACACCATGAAGTTGTAAAAGTGATTCACCTTTATATAAAACCTTTTCAAATCTTGTATTACACAAATCAACCATTTAAAGCAATGCAGGTTTAATTGGCTATGCTTTCATTGGAAACAATAATTTTAGTCTAAAATGTACAATAGTATAAAACTGCAATTTAAATATTAATGTTCTCATTTCTCAGATTCGTAGGAAAGTTTTTTTTTTATTATAAGTATTTTTCAAGTTGAAGTTATGTTTACAATTGTGGTACACACATTTTAATTCTCTGCTTTGTCACTTTATAAACCAAGGCTACTCATCTGAATTTCTATAGATACCATAGTATAGTACCCCTGGCGGACTCCTCATGCATTGTAACTTAAACCCACTCATACTGAAAACCTGATCCTCCATGCTGCTTCACACAGGGTAGTACAACTCAGCCTAATGCACCCATAGTCAGTCAGGTCCATAAATATTTGAGCAGTAACATAATTTTTATAATTTTGGCTCTGTACGGCACTGCAATGAATTTTAAATAAAACAATCAATTAATTTAAGGGGTTTACCAAAAATATTGTATGAGCTGTTTAGGAATGACAGACATTTTTATATACTGTCCCGGTCCCCCTATTTTCAGGGACTCAAAAGTATATGGACAAACTAGCATAACCATTAATATAATGATCATTTCCAATATTTGATTGAAAATCCTTTATAGTCAATGACTGTCTGAAGTCTGGAACCCATTGCCATCTCTTAGTGATGGGTTTCCACCCTGGTGATGCTTTGCCTGACCTTTACTGCTGCTGTCTTCAGGACCTGCTTTTTCATTGGACTTTCCATCATCAGTTTTCTCTTTAGTAAATTAAATGCATTTACAGTTGGGTTGAGGACAGTTGATTGACTTGGCCATTGAAGAATATTCTACTACTTTGTGTTGCAAAGCACTTGGTTTGCTTTCACAGTATGTTTTGGCTCATTGTCTGTCTGTATTGTGAAGCGTCATCCTCTCAGTTTTGCAGCATTTGGTGGAATCTGAGCAGATAGCATAGACCTATACACTTCACAATTCATTGTGCTACTTCTGCCAGTAGTCATATAATCAGTAAACACTAGTGACCTTCTTCCATTGGCAGTCAGGCATGCTCATGCCATAACACTGCCTCCACCATGTTTCACAGATAATGTGGTATGCATTGGATAATGAGTCTTTCCTTTTCTTCTCCATACTCTTCTATTTCCATGAGTCTAGTACATATTAATCTTAGTTTACTTTTGCCAAAGAAAATTATTTCAGAACTGGACAGACTTTTAAAAAATATTTTCTGTCAAAGTCTAGTCTGCCCTACCTATACTTGAGGTTTACCAGTGGTTTGAACCTTGTGGTAACCCTTCTGTTTTTACTTTCAAGAGGTCTTCTCTTGATTGTAGACTTTGGCAATGATATGGCCTACCCTTTGAAGAGTGTTCTTGGTTTGTCTTCACCAATGAAAGAATTCTGCAATCATCCAGCAAAGTTGTCTTCCCCAACTGTCTAAGCATTCTGGAGTTGCTGAGCTCATCAGTGCATTCCTTCTTTTTAAGAATGTACCAGATGGTTTATTTGACCACTCTTTGTGTTTCTGCTGTCTCTCTAAAGGGTTTGTTTTGTTTTCTCAGCCTAATGATGGCCTGTTTTTACTTACATGGACAGCTCTTTGAACCTCATATGGAGAGTTCACAGTGACAGCTTCCAAATTCAAATTCCACACTTGCAATTAATTCCAGACCTTTTACCTGTTTAATAGTTAATGAAATAATGAGGGAATTGCTCAACTAAAAGTCCACACTTCAATCACATAATGGTTGCTTTATTTCAAATCCATTGTGGTGGCATTCAGAGCCAAAATTATGAAAAGTGTGTCACTGTCCAAATATTTATGGACCTGACTGTAAGTTTTGATTGGTAAAACAAGCACACAGCCCATCCTCACCATAATTGCAATTACAAAAACCTCAAAAACATTTTTACTTGCTCTCAGCTGGATTCAGTGAAGCTTTGATGAGTAATAATAGGTATTTTAGTTTTTCTTGACCCATGAACATTTTCTGAAAATATCCTCTGTTTGGAGCTTTACCTGTTTAGTGACCTCCACAACCTTATTCCCAATTTAAGTGACCATTTAGTAACACATACAGGTGCTGGTCATAAAATTAGAATATCATGACAAAGTTGATTTATTTCAGTAATTCCAGTCAAAAAGTGAAACTTGTATATTAGATTAATTCATTACACACAGACTGATGCATTTCAAATGTTTATTTTTTTAAATTTTGATGATTATAACTGACAACTAATGAAAGTCCCAAATTCAGTATCTCAGAAAATTAGAATATTGTGAAAAGGTTCAATATTGAAGACACCTGGTGCCACACTCTAATCAGCTAATTAACTCAAAACACCTGCAAAAGCCTTTAAATGGTCTCTCAGTCTAGTTCTGTAGGCTACACAATCATGGGGAAGACTGCTGACTTGACAGCTGTCCAAAAGACGACCTTGCACAAGGAGGGCAAGACACAAAAGGTCATTGCTAAAGAGGCTGGCTGTTCACTGAGCTCTGTGTCCTAGCACATTAATAGAGAGGCGAAGGGAAGGACAAGATGTGGTAGAAAAAAGTGTACAAGCATTAGGGATAACCGCACCCTGGAGAGGATTGTGAAACAACCCATTCAAAACTGTGGGGGAGATTCACAAAGAGTGGACTGCAGCTGGAGTCAGTGCTTCAGGAACCACCACGCACAGACGTATGCAGGACATATGTTTCAGCTGTCTCATTCCTTGTGTCAAGCCACTCTTGAACAAGAGACAGCGTCAGAAGTGTCTCACCTGGGCTAAAGACAAAAAGGACTGGACTGCTGCTGAGTGGTCCAAAGTTATGTTCTCTGATGAAAGTAAATTTTGCATTTCCTTTGGAAATCAAGGTCCCAGAGTCTGGAGGAAGAGAGGAGAGGCACAGAATCCACGTTGCTTGAGGTCCAGTGTAAAGTTTCCACAGTCAGTGATGGTTTGGGGTGCCATGTCATCTGCTGGTGTTGGTCCATTGTGTTTTCCGAGGTCCAAGTTTTAGAGCACTACATGCTTCCTGCTGCTGACGAACTTTATGGAGATGCAGATTTCATTTTCCAACAGGACCTGGCACCTGCACACAGTGCCAAAGCTACCAGTACCTGGTTTAAGGATCATGGTATCCCTGTTCTTGATTGGCCAGCAAACTCGCCTGACCTTAACCCCATAGAGAATCTATGGGGTATTGTGAAGAGGAAGATGCAATACGCCAGACCCAACAATTCAGAAGAGCTGAAGGCCACTATCAGAGCAACATGGGCTCTCATAACACCTGAGCAGTGCCACAGACTGATCGACTCCATGCCACGCCGCATTGCTGCAGTAATCCAGACCAGAGGAACCCCAACTAAATATTGAGTGCTGTACATGCTCATACTTTTCATGTTCATACCTTTCAGTTGGCCAACATTTCTAAAAATCCTTTTTTTGCATTGGTCTTAATTGATATTCTAATTTTCCGAGATACTGAATTTGGGACTTTCATTAGTTGTCAGTTATAATCATCAAAATTAAAAGAAATAAACATTTGAAATACATCAGTCTGTGTATAATGAATGAATCTAATATACAAGTTTCACTTTTTAAATGAAATTACTGAAATAAATCAACTTTGTCATGATATTCTAATTTTATGACCAGCACCTGTATATTACAAAAGCTTCTGGGTGGTTTTCATTTATGTAATTTCTGTTCCATGTGGTTTTCCCACAAACTTGATATCATCTTCAGACCTGATTATAACAGATTTGCTTTGTTTTCACATGTAACTTATCTACTATATATCAGAAATGGTTGGAGGCAAAGTTATATACAAATCTTCGAGATTATGCCCATCTTATCGTACATTGTTACAGTTGTCTGTTATAAGAAATCTATTGCTGTTTTCCTTAACCAGTAGATTATTTCCAATAATGGTTCTACAAGATGTGAAAGTCTGTTAAGTTTTTTTTTTTGTCATTGTTAAAATAAAAATATTTATGCTCAACCTAGTTAATGGTGGATTTTCTATTACTGTAGAGTTTTATTATTCCACTAATTCAGTGGCTTTGAAAAATAATGATTTGTGCGCAAGAAATATTTGTCATTGGAAATTGGTGAGGCTGATAACAGAAATGAAACCACATATTGGAAATATTCTTTACTGCTTGTCTTCATGTTAATGGCTTAATGTATTCATAGGCATCTTATCTGATTTCATTCAGTTGGGTCAAAATCGGACTTCAGTGTGGTATGCACTTGTCTAAGAAACATTTTTGCTATAATTGTTCTTTGTGGGCTGCAATAAGCTGGTATTGAAAATAGTTGAACTAGTGTATCCTTGTCATTAAATTTAGCAAACAGTGCACTGTTCATATGCTTTTTGCTTTATGAATCTACTTTTCTTGTTAATTGTTTCTCCTCTAAAGTATTTCCTTCAAAAATGATAATTAACAGAAGACAGGCAATAGTTTCATGACGAAATATTATCAACAGCAGCTACTAATTGTCATTCAGTTCCTTTTACATTTATGGGCTTATCATCATGTTGCTACTTTGTAAGAGAGATAACACACTAAAGTACTAAAAAGAAGTTTATGAAATTAAGATTTTACCTTAAATAAAAGGCACAACTCTGTTAAATTCCTCAAAGAAGTAATGCAAACTCTGATTTAATATTACTGGATTGTCCCAGACAAATGTATAAAAAACATGTCATGACATTGCCTTAAGTCAACAGTTAAAGTAAAAGCAGAAATTTGCCCCTGATTGAAATACCCATCAGAATGAAAATTAGATGCTGAGGTAGCTCCATAACAGAATTTTGAAACCAGGTTTGTAAATAAAAATCTTATTTTGCTCTGTTAATTTAGATAAGATGATTCACTTCAGCCTAGCTTAAGTTATATAGTACTAATCATTTGTTGCATTCTGTTGCAGTTTCAACAATATATTCATATTTATAGATCTTTAAATGTCTTTGTATTACTTACAGAGGATGTACCTTGTGACTGAGCTGTGTGATGGTGGAGAACTGAAAGAAATTCTACAGAGAAAGAAATATTTTACAGAAAATGAGACCAGACATATTATCTCCAGTTTAGCAGCAGCAATAGTTTACCTTCACAAAAAAGGTAAAGCAAAAATAGCATTTATACATCTGCACAAGTATAGTATTCTTTTTTTTTTATAAAGCTGCATGCAATATAGTACGAAGAGTAATAATTAATAGTACTAATCACTAATTAGTACTGAGCGTAATTGCATTCAAGTTATTACATGTACATAAACAAATTTTGGCAGACAGGAGAGTTGTATCCAAGGCTAATTTGACTTGCATAATTTCTATGTTAAAGAAAGTGAGAAAGTCATCTCAAGAATCTGGAAAGAATGTGGGTGTAGGTGTTCTCACTATGTAATGTAATCTCACTTTAGTGGTGTTTTGCATTAGGACTCGTTTTTGGACTTTTTTATAACTCGAAGGCAGGCATTTTTGAGTGACCATGAAATACATTTTAACCCTAGCCATTCTGGAAGCATTTATTAACTGATGCTAAGTTGAAAAAGTGCCATTTTAAAAGTGGTGGTCTTCTTACATAAAGTGTACTGCCTGTCTCAGGCAGAGTTCTGTTTCTTGCTAACACCAGAAATAAGCTGTTCTTTGGAATTTCCTATCCTGTTTTATCTTCATTTTTGGTGTCATGCTACTGCAAGTGACATTCCTCTTTTTTCTTTTTCCCTAACCTTACTGGATTGGTTCACTTCTTGGCTCAGAGTCTCTTCTTGGTGTGTCCTGGCCTGAATCATTTGCGATCACTTATTGGAAAAGTCTAAACAGCCACCCCAAGTCCCCCAAAGTTCTCAATTCCCTGTCTAGTGGCGATAACTATGCTTCTAGTTTATTTTGTAGAGGTCCAGGAATAAACTGTGACAACATTAAGAATATCAAAAAATAATTGTTTTTGTCACATAAAAACACATAAAGGAAAAAAGACTATAGGGAAAACACTATAGAATAGTTGGTCAGAACCACTTCAGTTAATGTCGTGTGAAGGCATAATAATTTTTTATATGATCTGAAATGTGATTTTTTTTTTTACATTGTAATAGCCTTCATTCTGAATGTTGTGCATGCCTGTACTGCCAGTGTAGAGATTTCTTGCCAGAAAAAATAATATATGTATAAATCTTAGAAGATGACAATGATGCAGTCTGAAATGGTGAAAATGAAAAGGAAACCCATGTGCAAATCAAAAGTGATAGTCAAGAGCATGCTAAGATCAAAAAAAGCCTAAATATTCTTGAAAAGCAAAGAATAAAACAACAGCTTTGTTTGTAATTTATTCAGAGGTAGGTAGACGTGGTCATTTTAAGTAGTGGTGATGCTTTTGTTAACAATGCAATTGCACAAAATTGCATCACCTATAGCAGGAACAAAAGGATGTCAGAAAAAGTAAAGAAAATAACAATAAAAGATATTGAAAGACTGGAAAAAATATTCCAAAGCCTGAAACAAGTTCAGAAACAAGTTTAAATGAAAATGAACTCTAAAATTCATAACAAAATTTAAGAAATGTAGGCATTTAAATGTACTCATTTATTTATTTATGCTCAAAAATATTTTGGTAGTCTTTTGTTAACCACTGTACATAACAAATTGTCAGACTGAGAACCTTATTATAAATGTGCACTGTTATTTACCTTTACAATACATATAATGATTTCCTGTAATGATATTTTTTTCTCATTAATCAGTTAATTATAAATTGGAACTGGTAGCTTTTACCAGTTTTTACTTTGCAGGATGTGATATACTTTGTTAGCACTTACAAGATTTTCCTGTGTAGACGTAGCATATTATAAATCACCTTACTATTTTTAAATGTTGTGCTGTTATTTCATTAAGATCTTAGATCAGTGGTTAACAGGTTCACTTCATGCCTGCAGATTTTTATTCCAAGCAGTTTTAAAAATCAATGAGTCACCCTTATCTAACTGATTTTGTTGTTTAATTAGATGACCTTTTTCTCCAGTTTTCTGTTCAGAAAAATGCTATAGTGTCATATTTACATTGAGAAGAAATTTAGATAGTTTAGCTTAAAATGTTCAGCTTTCTTTAACCATTAATTCAACTTTTCCTGTAGAATTTGTTACTTAATTATATGCAAATACAGTGCATATACAGATGTAAATATTAGGGTTCATTCATACTTGAGCATTGTATATTTTCCAGTATTTGTTTAGAGGTTTCTTAAACTTTTAAAAATTGCTTAGCATGTGTTTTTCATCAATTTTGAGACTTTTTTGTGTGATTTTGGCCACTTTTAAGGTATTTTCAAAAATGTTTTCAAAGAAGTGTTTTGTAGGAAAAATATTATTTACATCATTTAAATTTTGTACCTTATGAGGTGCTGTCGTGTTGTGAGGTGATTATTATGTCTCTAGAAAGTCTTCTATGACTTTAGTGCCTGGCAAACACAGTACTGAAGAGCAGGTGTTGTCAGTGTGGTGATTGCACATACAGTGGGGGAAATAAGCATTTGATCCCCTGTTGAAGTTTTAAGTTTGCTCACTTACAAAGAAATTAACTGTCTCTAATTTTATGGTAGTTTAATTTTAATGGAGAGAAACTGAATATCACCCAAAAATCCAGAAAAACACATTACATAAAAGTTATAAATTGATTTGCATGTCATTAAGAAAAATGAGTATTTGATCCCCTACAACCCAGCCAGAAATCTAGCTCCCACAGATTGACGGTGTCCTCGTGTGGCACTTCAGTAAAAATTATTTTTTGAATTAACTTTTCGTCAATATCACATTGAATTTTGATTCCGTGTTTGGACTTACATCGTGACAATGCAAGGTATAACTGCCCATGAGTGAATATCATTTCTTTATCACTATTAAATAAACTTTTTCAAATGTTTGTCCCTGTGATTTGTTAATTGTCATAGCAAAAGCTATTTTAACGGGAAACTGTAAACGTTTTAATATGAATGGCATATCAAGATCTCCTTTGGTGTCTAATGTTCTCCGCAGAAGATGTACTACATTACCTTTCTTGTCACCTGTTAAAATTTTACATGTCATTGCCGTTTCTCGGTGCTAGGATTGCCTGTGTACTCATTTCTGCTGTTGGTAACCCTGCGGGATGAAATTCATCGATAAGATTTCGACATAATAAGTCTTCTTTTATTGGGAACTTAAAGTGAGGAAAACATAAAAATTTATAAAAGCTGAGAGCACAGGAACTGTCTGACAAAAGTATTCGCATGAATGAGAGGCAAGTGGACCGTGGGCGTGGTTGTAAATGGTTGAGAGGAGGGCAGGACTTGAAAAAATCTCTTGGCAAAAGTCTTGTCTCGCGGGGCTTGAAAAAATTTCTTGGAAAAAGTCTTGTCTCAAGATTTTATTTTATAATAGAGAGATGTAAATTTAATATTAACATTACTTTCTAAGATTATATCCAAATATCCATTCCCTGTGGCTCCGCTCACATAGAAGTGAAGCAGGAAATTCTTTCAAAATCTATAAACAAATAAGTGTTGCTATATAAGTGGAAGCAAGTTACGCTCTAAAACACAGAGGTAGGCCGACTCCCCACTCCTGACATCGCGCTTTCCCCCTCCCCTCAGCCCACAGCCTCTGTCTTGGATTAGCACAAATGTATTGCTCCTACATGCGAACTATGATTCTTAGTGCAATGAGAGAAGTCGGAAAATCAATTGGAATCCTGAAGCAAATTCTAGAAAAAAACCCGACATGAATCCATAAAGTAGTTCTCTCGTTTGACAGCTAAGCGGGTAAGATATGCCCCGAGGCAGGCTCATGAGTGAGGAGGGCCTTGGCCCACTACATCTCTCTTGGATTCTCTCAAATAAATCAGTACTGCAAATGAACTATGATACTTAGCGCAATGCGAGAGGTCGCAAAATCAACTAGAATGTTCAAACAAATTATAAAATAAAAAAAAAAAAAATTTAAATCCATTTAGTTCCAAGTAGTTCTCTTACGGACAGACATGCAGAGAGATAGACAGAGAGATGTTGGATTTTTAATATAGAGAGAGGGATTTAAGACCAGAGAGTCTAACAGACCTTCAGCTTTACACTTTAAATGATAACTTTTATAGTAAATATTATATGAAGACCATTATTGAATGAGTTAAAATTGACACTGCTTAAAATCCCATCTCATCTTTGTGTCTTGCAGATATTGTGCATCGGGATCTAAAATTAGAGAACATACTAGTTAAAAATTATGACAATGATAATTTAAATGAGAATGAAATACTTCTTAATATAAAGGTAAGATGTTTTGTGAATATCAGTATGTCCATAACAAACATTTTATATAACTGATGAACTTTTTGAATTGGACTGTTTTTATTTTTACATGTATAATATTCTAATACTGTGAAGTTCTGTGCTAATGGAATTTGGTAGAGGAACAATCATAAATAATGGAACAAAAAGTTCTGTATTAATATCAAGAAATTATTTTTTTAAATTATGCCAGTGTTTTAAACTCCTATACAAAATATGTGTGTTTAGGAAATTTCAAATATTTGTTTACTGTGATGTGTGTTTTTTTTCCTTCAAATAACCGTGGAAGGCTAAAAAGTCATATCAAGGAGTTTTATAAATTGCACTTTTATTTTTGTTAGGTTACAGACTTTGGTTTAGCAGTGCAGACAGGTGGTGTTGGAAGTGAAAATATGCTACAAGCAACATGTGGAACACCGATTTATATGGGTAATCAGAATTTTATTATTGGTCCTAGTGCAAGTTATAAAAACTGCCTGTGAGAGAGAGACTGATAAAACTTTAGTAAAGTGCAGTGCAAATTACTAAATATGGTTTCTGTTTTTCAGTTCAGTTAGATATTAAGTTATTTTTTTTTATATGCTGTCTTGGTCAATCATCCATGACATTCTAAAACAGTACTATGAGTTTACTGCATTTTTAAATGACCCCATACTTTCCATTGTTCAAAATAAGCCATAGGTAAATAGATCATCAGTACTCTCGAGCCATTACTAAACAGAATTCTTGTGAAGATATTTAAAGAAGGAAGTAAAACTCCCAAGAAGTAACAGTACATCTGGTACCTATTTAAACTCTCCTGGAAATGTTCTTATTTTTAAAATGGAGTTCACTAACGAAGTTCTGGGGGAAATTATTACTATTTTAAAATGTATAACATGTAAAGTAAAACATTATAAATAGTTAATGGCAGTACAGCAATAAAATATCTGGACACTTTAGCAACACCAGAGATGCACAGTTTCTCTGGGGTGGCATCCAAACCCTCACTAATTACAAACCCCCACCACAGATGTGTGAAGGTGACATCACACTGCTTAACTGCCTAAATGACTTCTTTGGCCTGTTGGAGACACAAAAGAGCACACCGGCACAGAAAACCATTGTTGTTCTTAGATTTTAGTTCAGCATTCAACACAATCATTCCCCAGCAGCTAATACAAAAACTCGGCCATTTGGGACTCAGGACCTCTCTGGGTGTTGGGTGTTGGACTTTCTTACAGGGAGGCCACAAAATGTGTGAGTCGGCAATAACACCTCTAAGACCATCATGTTGAGCACAGGGGCCCCACAAGGGTGTGTGCTCAGCCTGTTGCTCTTCACCCTGTTGACCCACAACTGTATACCAATCTACAGTTCGAATCACATTGTCAAGTTTGCGGACGATACAACTGTGGTCGGCCTCATCACCGACAATGACAAAGCCAACTACGGGAACAAGCCAACTGGTCCAGGGGTGTAAAGACTACAATCTCTTCCTGAACGTGGGAAAGACCAAAGAGATTATGGTCGATTTCAGGAGAGGTCATTCACAGCACCCCCCACTGACCATCAATGGTGTAGCTGTGGAAAGGGTGAGTGGCACCAAGTTCCTGGGGATGTACATCTCAGAGGATTTCTCCTGCTCAGATAACACCGCATCACTGGCCAAGAAAGCTCAATCTGCCTCTACTTTCTACGCAAACTGAGGAGAGCACAAGTTCCTACCCCATCATGTGCTCTTTCTACCGGGGCACAATCGAGAGCATCCTCACTAACTGCTTCTCTGTGTGGTATGGAAGCTGCACTGCCTCCTGTAGGAAGTCCCTTCAATGCATAGTGGATACAGCCAGTAAGATCATTGGTGTCCCAATGCCCTCCCTCAAGGGCATTTTCCACACCCGTCTCATCCGTAGAGCCATCAGCATTGCTGGTGACTCCTCCCACCCTTTTCACTCCCCTTTTAGCCTCCTCCCCTTAGGGAAATGGTACCGGAGCCTCCAGACCTCCTCCACAAGACTGTTTAACAGCTTCATCCACCAAGCTGTCAGGATGCTGAACTTTGTCCACTACCTTCCCCCCTTGCCCCCTGCCCCTGGACCGTAACAAGAGTCACTATCTATCAAGTACCCTACCTCAGCTGGTATTATATAAGGACTTAATATTACAACTTCTACTAACTGTCTTTTTGTACATCTCATAAGCTACTCTATAATGCACCTTCTCTTTTTTTTTTTACTCTAATTGGCTTTTGCACTAATGACTATTGCACATTGTACACAGGTCTACTTTACTAGTTCTAATGTTATTTATCTTATATGTTGTACTTTATACTTTTTATATTTTATTGTACTACGAAGTTGAGAGAGAAACAGTATTTCGATTCTCTTGTATGTTCTGCACATATAGTGAATTGACAATAAAAGGCTATTTGATTTGATTTGATTATTTGATTTGATAAACATTAAACCTCTTAACTGCTCTACTGTAAACCTAATCTGCTATCCTTAATTTAAAGGTAGAAATCTATAAACTGTATTTAGCTGCTTCTGCTATTCATGTAGTATATGTTTAAACCTAGATATGAATTTTAAACCAAAATTGTAGGACTCTCAATTATTAATTTTATATGTTAATTGTTAATTATTAATTGTCTCTACATTTAACAGCTCCAGAGGTTATCAATGCACATGACTATAGTCAACAATGTGATGTTTGGAGCATTGGTGTCATCATGTATATGCTGTAAGTAAAGCTTGGGTCTGCATAGGTCTTTCCAAAGGCAACCTGGTTTTCCTACCACATTAAAAAATCAGTTAATTTTAGTTAAATAGGTGGCTCTATGTATGTATGAATGAATGCATGAATGAATGAATTCTTCCTACTGTAGAAGAACACCACATTTAGGGTTGGTTCCTACGTTTCAATCTGTTTCAGTCTGTCAATGTGTTTGCTTCAGTATCCACATATCTAAACTAAATGATCAGTTTAGAGATAAATGGATAGAAGGGAGATAGAATCATAGACATTTCAAAAAAATTAACAATTTTAATTTCTTTTAAAATGAAATACTTATTGCGATGAGCAAATACAAACATCAAATAAATAATCACAAACAATTTAAAAAAATAATATTGGAATAAAAAAAAAGTGCTAATGGGGCGATCAAACGGAATGTTAGAAAAATAGTGGCTAGAGAGAAAAAGATTAGGGAGTAAGGGAAATAAAGTATAGCTTTGTTTGGCATCCCTTAATGTATAGTTAAAGGTTTTTGGAGTTTCCAGAGTCATTTAATATAATTGCTGAAGAGGATGAATCTAAAACCCCATCAGACTAACAGCATAGCTCCCATCGAAAGGCCTGGTTTATTCAGTGAAAAGCCTTCTCTGCATTCAGTAAGCACTGGGTAGCAGAAGAAGGCTACACCAGAAATATAAAGGACATGTTAGAAGTCATCCACAGCATAACAAAACTTAATAAAACCCATCTGATTAGAGTGATTTCATTTTTGGATGACGGTTTATTAATGCCAAGTTTTGTCAATGGCCTACCATCAGAGTTAATTAAAGAAATTGGGCAGTATTTTGAAAAATCACATTCTTTGTTTTCTTTTAAATTTCAAAATAATTGAGGTATTAATTTTATTTATGAGATGGCAGTAATTAATAACAGTAAAATACTTTAAAAAGCTATTTCCAAAAAGTTGCTAAAAATTCAGGAGAAATACCATCAGGTTATTATAACCTGCTTTCATCCTTATGTGACTGCAGAGGTATGCACCAACTCTTCCATAGTAAGAAAAAAAAAAGATTTACCTTAAGTTAACGAAAGTAAGGATAAATATTACAATTAATGTAGCTTTGGGGACCTAGACCCATTAAAGGCCCTACTGGTGCTTTATAAAAGTGTTCAGGGCTGATTTATTTCCTGGCTTTTGTCCAATAAGAACCATACCTAATGCCCCCAAATGTGTCCTTTGTTTCAGTTGCTACTTATCTCTATATGGAACTCTCCTCCATAGCATGTCCAGAAGTGAACCAAACTTTTGCCTTCTGGCCTGCTCTTTTATTCTAACATCTGTATTCATGTTGCCTGAAGTGGTTACGGCTCTTGTGGTGTCTTTTAGCCCCAATGTCCTCCTCTATGGAGTTTTTGGTGACCTCAATAGGTGTTCCCCTCACAGTGGATCTTCCCAGAGAGATTTAAAGAACATGCCTTGAGGTATCAGGACTTCCTAGTCTCTTCCTTGGGGTTTGCTCCTGTGCCTTTATGAGGTGGAAGATGAGTGAACCATGACAAATAGAATACAAAGTTTTTCTAAGTTCAGAGATCTTGGGGAAGACCAGACCTTCTGGAAGACAATTCAATTGAAGGATATGTGTTGAAACTTTTCAAAAATAATTCTAAGTAAAGTTGATAAAAGCTTTTGTTAATGTTGTTTATTGGTTTTGAACACTGATTTACGTTTTATAGCTGAAATGGAGACAAATGACTTGCATTCCCTAAGCTTGATAGTCATTATTTACTAGGTTTTGTTCCAGACACATAGTATACCACTTTCGTGTGCTTTTTGGAAAAACAGAGGTTTAATTCCAGTTTGCTGTGCGTAATTAATGACTCATTGTCAGAGTCTGCCACATGAGCGCACACACTTTCTAAAGATGTCAGATGTGACTCATGCTTGGAAATCTTCTGCCTTTTCAAATGAGCCCAACCATTGTGAAATCATGATTAGAGTATTTCATAGGTAGCCACTATCACTATTATAAAAAGATGCAGAATTAATTGTAATGAATTTGTCAAGTTTAGAAAGTAGTTTTTGGCAAAAGTCAATAAAAGTAAATTAAAATCAAACAATTGAAAAACAAAACATTGCTAAACCACATTTTGGTTGGTAAGAGACAATTGCGGAAATGACCCTTTATCTGCTGCAGCCAGGTGTTACGTGGGCGACCTCTTGGCCTGGTCCAACCAGTCGGCTCCCCAACAATGAAGATCTTACGAGCTGGATCGCCCTCTGGGAAACGCAACACATCGTTGTAGTGCCGTAACTAACGCTCCCTCACAATGCTGGTAATGTGCCTCATTCAGGACTCCATGAGCAACTGCACATTCGATACAAAGTCAAGCCAACGGTAACCAAGGATTTTCCAGGGAGACACAGTACCAAAGGAGTCCATTCTTCGTCTCAGGTTACTGGATAGCATCCATGTCTCGCAACCATATAGCAAGACAGGAAGCACCAGGACTCTAAAGACTTGGACCTTCTTTCTTTTGCATAGATATCAGGAGCAGTACCCATTTGTCACAAATCACTCCTGACACTCTTCTCCGCCCTCTCCACACTGCCTGCACTCTCTTCTTCACCTCTCTTCCACATTCCCCATCACTCTATACTGTTGATCCCAAGTATTTAAACTCACCCACCTTCTCCAAATCTACTAATTACATCCTCACCATTCTCTGACCTCCGTCTCATTCACACACATCCTCCATTTCTCCAGTGTCTCCTTGACCTGCTCTCTATTCTCACTATAGATCACAATGTCATCCGCAAACATCATAGTCTATGGGGACTCCTGTATAATCTCATCAGTCAACCTGTCCATCACCATTGCAAATAAGAAAGTGCTCAGAGCCAATCCCTGATGTAATCCCACCTCTGCCTTGAATACATCCATCATTCCTACCTCAGACCTCACCACTATCACACTTTCCTCGTACATATCCTGTACCACTCTTACATATTTCTCTGCCACTCCTGACTTCCTCAAACAGTACCACAACTCCTCTCTAGGTACACTGTCATATGGTTTCTCCACAGCTTCTTCACCCTGAATTCCTCCGTCTTCTTAAAATACATATTTGCCACAGCAATGTCCATCCTTTTCTCAAAATCCACTAGCATGTGACCTTCTGCATTCCTCTCCTTGACACCATACCTACCCATCACTCTCTCTCCCATGGATACACTCTCCACCACTCATAATCATTACTCTGTCTGACACTCTCTTCGCCTCAAAAACACTCTTGAGATACTGTTCCTTCAGGATACAACTTAAACCATTTCTCCTACCATCCATACTATTGTAGAACAATTTGAACCTGCCTTCTATACACCTGGCCTTAATCCCCTTCCATCTGGTTTCTTGCACACACAATATATCATCCTTCCTTCTCTCTCCCCTTACCAGTCATACTACCAACATTAAAAGTTCCTACCCTCACTTCCACTCTCTTTACATTCCTCTTCTCCCCCTGCCTCTGGACCACTCTTCTTATCTTTCTTTGGCCAACAGTAGCCCAATTTCCTCTAGCGCCCTGTTGGCTAACAGTACTGGTGGTGGCCTTTGTTAACCTGGCCCTTGACCAATCCGATATGGAAATCTGTATTGTTGTCCACGTATTGATTTGGCAAACGTTTACACTGGTTGCCCTTCCTGATGTAACCCTCCACATTTATTCGGGCTTGGGACCAGCACATCCTGGGTTCTCATAGAAAAATCATCTAAACATGAAAAAGTATGCACAAATAAGTACAGTACAAGATAGGAAAAAATCCTGCATGAAACATAACAGTAATCAGGTTAACTCTCACAGACCTAAAGTAGGCATGCAGGGTTCATTTAATGAGTTATTTGGCTGTTTGTTGTTTAGACATCCTGTAAAACAGGCTTAAAAATAAAACACTTGTTTAGTTTTTATATAAACATCTACTAGATGCAGTAAATCTCAAAATGTGGGTTGAACTATAAAATCATGTTTTCAAAACAGTGGGATTTGTGAAATAAGAAAATGAAACCATTCTTTGTTAAATTCTTCAGACTGTGTGGCTCACCACCTTTCATGGCCAGCTCTGAAGAGAAGCTATTTGAACAGATAAAAAAAGGAGATCTGAATTTTGCTGACCCAATCTGGAATGCAATTAGTGATGCAGGTATGTAGAAATAAGTAATGAAACTGTGTTAGTAATGAAAATGATTTAAATGTCCTAGCAGGTTATTTATATATAAAATTAAATGTACTAACAAATTTGCCTTACTCTTTAATAGCAAGAAATGTTATACGGTGCCTTCTGAAAGTAGATCCTGCACATCGCATAACTGCTAGCGAATTACTTGATAATCCATGGATTACTGTAAGTTTTTTTATTACCTTTTTAGTGGTTGAATATTGTTGTGCCTAAGTAAGGATACAGAATAAATATTTAAATTAGCTTTTTTTAGAGTTTGCCCTTTTTATTATTGGCCTGCACTTGAAGGCTTCTTTTATTGCCATAGTAGCAATCACAGTAATGATAGCATACTGATTTTCTGTGTGTTAATTATCCCATTAAAGTAATTTAAATGTCAAACATCATCTGTTCTCTTGCAGGATTTGTCTTTTTTTGTTGCTTATGTTAGTCAGCAATTAAATCAAAATTCATTTTAAAATGTACTGGAGCTTTTCATCACTTCAAAAAATAATATTCACTTTTCAGGGCGACACCTCCACATCAGTAAGGCATTCAAATGTGCTGGAGATGATGAAACAGTTTAGAAATGATCCAGATGATGGAGAGTGCGGACATCTAAATGATAGCCTTAATGGCATATCTCTGAACCAGTCTGAAGATGATAATTTACACGCAAAGTATGAGTCAGAAGATAGAGCAAGTCCTTTGGACACAGTGGATACAGAGACTGACAGTGGTAGTAGCAAACCATCAACTCCTACTAAACAGGTGAACTATATGTTTGACATCTTCTCTGTTGTTTTTGTTAGGCATCATATATTATTATTTTCCCATCATATGCAGTAATACATGTACACTACCTCAGCCAGTTTTGATTTCAGTTAAACAGAGTCAGATTCAGTAAGCCTTTCAACCAGTAATCCTGAATCACCAACTCCAAGGTGGGGTGGTAAAAGCATTGCGTCATCCTGTCTTGAAGAAAATTGATTTCATTTATCAAATAACTGGGAGTATTCAAACAGGGCATATTACAGCCAAGTTGCCCATGGTGTTTGTTTATTTGTTCATATTCAAATGATGTTAATGTCAAATGGCTGCCAAAAGTACCCTCATTTTGAATCAGCATGAAAATCTGGAAAAAAAAATTGTAATTAGTCACATGCTTCAATTCACTTAAGATGACAGCTCCAGAAACTTAGGGGAGGTGAGATTTTGGCAACTACAGTCCTTTAAATGTGATGTTCCTTCCACATAAAAGTCATTGTAACTTGTTTCATGCTGTAAACCTGACACTGTCTTTAGACAATAATGTTATCCCATTCCCCCGTTCCCTCAATGCAATTTAATTCCCATAATTCTCACACCTTTCCAATAATTTAATTGTGTTCGGATTCCCTGCTTATTTTAATTTGTTAGTAAAAACAATATGCTTGTTCTTGCCCTTTTTGAATGTGATATAATTCACAATTTGTATGCATGTCTTTTTTGTGGGATTGTTTTTATTGTGGTTCAATTTCAAATTTGTACATACAGTATATTCCTTTTTTATTACAAAAAGATGCTATTTGCATTACGTACGTATTGATGCAATCACTGCCTCCTGTAGTCAGCATCCATTGCCACTGACTAATAAAAATTGTGTAGGGGAAAGCAATTATTTACGTTAGCTGTGATGGATGAATATGATAGAAGATAATAGCAGACTTACAGTCCATATTGCTAAACCACCTTCTTCTACACCCACAAATGGAGTAAACTCTTTCTGTGATTTTTCCCAGATGCCGTACAAAATATGCAGCTAACCAGCAAAAATATGCCAAATAGAGGTATAACAAGAAAAGGACGGACTGAAGGCCTTGCCGTTTTTTTATATAGTAAATGTTTACCACCTACACACAGTGCAGATAACCTGATTTGGTGATGGCTCGATCATTTGCATTTTGGCACTTTTACAGCTTATGTATCAATTTTTATATAGTGTGATTAGCAGCATGCACTATTATAAGATACTTTCTAAGACTTTCAAAATTACAGTTCAATATTAGATTTACCAGTTACGTGGCACCTCTGCAAGAGAACCACCTCTTTCAACCTTCGCGAACATATGCAGTTTTTAATATCTGGAAAAAATTTGCGATCAACTTGCTTAGAGATCTTTATATAGACAACGTCTTTGCATCCTATGAACAGTTACATTCCAAAATTAGCATTCCAGCTACACATTTCTTTCACTATCTTCAAATTAGGAACTTTGTTAAACAGAACCTTCCCAATTTTCCTCATCTTGTACCCTCAACCATGCTGGAAAAAATATTGCTCAATCTCAAGGACTCAGACACCATCTCTGCAATATATAAAATTATTTTACAGTCCCTCCCTTTCAAAGATCCAAGAGGACACTGGGAAAAAGATCTCTCAATTAATATATCAGAAAAGGAGTGGAAAATAGCAATGCAGAGAATTCACTCAAGCTCCATATGCGCAAAACATACAATTATTCAACTCAAAATTATATTTCGAGTACATCTGCCTCGTCTTAAACTCTCCAAAATGTTTTCAGGGCAAGATCCAACAAGCGAACGCTGCAATCAAGTCCCAGCCTCACTGGGTCACATGTTCTGGGCCTGCACCAAATTAAAATCATCCTGGACCAAAATTTTTAATTACCTTTAAGACAGCCTTGGTCTCACATTTCCTCCTAACCCATTAACAGCTGTGTTTTGGTTTCTTTCAGATGGGTTTAAAGTGAAGAAAGACAAACAAACTGTGATTGCCTCCACTACACTTTTGGCACACAGACTTATTCTGCTAAACTGGAAGAACCCAAACTCTCCTCTTTTAAGTCAGTGGGAAACTGATGTTTTATACTATTTGAAATTGGAAAAAATCAAATTCTCAGTTAGAGGATCTGTACAGACTTTTTTCAAAACATGGCAGGATCTAATCAGTAATATTTTAAAATAAGCTCTTAAAGCACAGAGGAAGCAATTATTTCTGTATTTCTTTGTCTTCTTCATTCATCTCTATTGGCTTATCAAACTTATTAATTTAGGTATGTTTATAAGCCTTAAATTTTACGCCGTTTGCCTTGCTCTCTCTCAGGAGTGGGGGTCGACTTATTCTTATTTTTACTTTTTGTAAAAATGGATTGTTTTGTATGGAATGATTGCAAAAAAATTAATAAAATTAAAAAAAAATATTTACCAGTTACAGCACCATTTCTAATATCTTCTTTCTCAAACTCACTTAATTCACTTTATGATTGTGGTGAGCTGGACTCTATACTGACAGTAATGTGTCAGAAACCAGGAAACAGCCCTGTACAGAGAAATACACATGAACTCCCTCACACACAGAGGGCTAATTTGAAAACCCAGTTAACCCAACATGCACATCTTTAATGATGTGGGAGAAAAGTGAACTCAGAGGAAAATCCCAAGCAGAGAAAGTGCAAACTCAACATGGGCAATGGCATTCAAACCCAGGAAGCTGAATCCAGCATGAATTGGCTTACGGGACCCACTGCGCCATCAGTATAATATACTGGTTAAAATAAAATAATGTAAACTTGTAAAAGCAAGCATATAGTGTATCACATTATGAGTAACAAGAATATGATTGATAGATAGTGTATAATCGTTGCTTGACATTGTCATTCACTTTTCAGTGGTAAAGGTGCATTTGTCCATTGGAATAAAATATCTGTTGACTTGCAGAGATGCCACAAGTAATTTGCACAAATGTACGCATGAAGTTAGACAACAATGGGATATAGCACTGCACTTTTGTATAGTACACTATATGTGTGATACGTCATTTGTTATTATGTATCTTAAAAATAAAAACAGTTTGCTCCAAGCTTCTTTTTCAGTTATAGTTAGTAGATGCTTAGTGTGTAGAACTCACACTGAAATCTGCAAAGCTCAACCACTGAAGTATGGTAAAATGAGATGAAACTGAAAAGGGCCATGGAGAATTCCATCTTACATTGGATTGTCAGTCAGAGCTCCCCCTCTACAGACAAGGGAAAGAGCATATTACTGATTAATACATATTAAAAAGTTGTGTAAAATTAACATTATACTATAAATAACTTTACTTTTATATTGGCTATTAATCACTGTAAACCAGTTCGTAGGAATGGAGGCTCATTTGGAAAGGTTTTTCAGAAGTGATAAGTGATATATTGGGCAATAAAAGAAAGGTACTGAGCTTGCACTTGTAAACTTCATCTGGCTTGTCATTTTCAAATATGTTGTGTTCCTATGTTACCTGCTTCTTTGCTGTTAGATTTGTAACCTTTTTCTTTCTGTCTTTTCAATTACACAAGAAAGCACAGGCTTGTTCTTCGCAAAATGGGACAGCAAAAAAGAGTGTGGTGAATACAAAATCTAGTAGCACTGTAAGTATTTCAGCTAAAAAGGTTTTCAGTTAACTGTTGAAACCATAGAATTGTGTGTTGTATGTATCTCTCATATTTAGACATTATGTGGACTGAAGAAAGACTCCAGGACTCAAATGAAGGCCCAGTAGACCATAAGTCTAAGGGATATGAATGGGTTTAAGGAGTGGCGGACAGAAACAGAAACTACAGCACAAATGAAATATTGTAAACCAGAAATGCCTTGCACCATGTACATGTTGGTGCAAACTGTCTGTTCTGATCCATCTGCTGTACCTACAATGTTCATCCAACTCTCCCAGCTCATCTTGCAAACATTAGTCTACTTCTTTACCCCTAGGCCTTTCTTCATCCCACCAGTCAATCTCCACTGATAGTTCAATGCCTCTGTAGCCAAGATTGGATTTTACAACAGCAATTTATTTTTTGAATAGCCCAAAATCACACAAGGAGTGCAGCTATGGGCTTTAACAGGCCCTGTTTTTTGACAGCCCCCCTCAGCCTTGAACACAAGAAGACAAGACAGAAGACAATAAAAAAACTCCTAAAAAAAATGGAAGAAATCTTTTAAATCTCAGCACTGATCCACAATTGGATTGTCTTGGACCCCAGAGGACATATAAAAGCCTTGTATGTTTTTCTAAAGGCACCAGGTCTTTCCATACATCCACGCGGGGGCCACCATAGACATATCATAGTGAAACCCTAACAGGATCTCATGAAGGATGTAACCACATTGCCACCTAGCAGTAATTTTTTAAGGTCTTTGTAAGATATTTTCCTGCCCTGCTTGCTGTAAGTAGGGTTGCTTCCTGTATTCCATTCACAATCATTTGTCGTTTTATTCTGTTTTTTATGGAAAGTAGTAATTTAGCTGATACTTAACAAAGTACAGCCAGTTCTATGTGGAGACTAAGGTCCTTGGGCTAGACCCTCATATATAAAACGTTCTTGTGCTTATAAATGTGCATAAGCATTTACTTATGTAAAAGCTGGGATTTATAAAACAGGAACTGGTTTAATGTTACAGCAAATTACAAACATCCATAAGTCTTGTGATTGTATTTTAATGACACCAGGCAGACAATGAAGTGAACAAAAAAATCTTGTTTTATTGCGCATTTCATTGACACATCAGTCACATTTCAATATTCTTGAACTAATTATGTTACATTTAAATAACATGTACTGTCAGTTATTGTCTTCAATGTTGGCAATAACATTTAAGGCTTATACTTAATTGTTAGCTATTATGAATGATATCGCCAATGGCAGGCTACGCAAGTAGAGAGTTTTCAGGGATTGTGATGATTTTTGGCTTATTGTGATGATTGACTTGTAAGCTGTAGGCTTCCTACAGATGTCCTCTTGGAGCTGTATGCTGATGGAGCCTATATTATACTGTACAAGCAATCATGGAGAAATCGTGCAATCCCTGTTGTGTTACAGGTTTAAACAACTGTAGGGTATTTGGTGACAGATGCTTTTTAGCGTGACCTGGCTGACTGGTCAGGAATCCTACAGTCATTGCTGAGCTGTGTCATACCTCTGTATGGGATGGTATAATTAGGATACTGCCCAGGTACTCTTTCATTCAATTAATACGCAACCAATATGTGATGCTCAAGTGTGTCTGGCTAACATTATTTGCAAGGAGGCTGGCTGAACTCTTGATTTTTTTATTTTATCAAATAGTGTGAGAAGTGGACTTCTAGCTCAGGCTTATGGTTGGCTTCTTGGCAAGTAAGCCTAATTCATAGATTTGCAATTAAGTTTAATACATTAAAGGCAACTTCTTAATTTTTTTTTTCAGGTTGAAGTGGGGATTAATAACTCAATTTCACATTCACTGCAGTTTTCTTTCCTCTGTAGTAAAGATGTCACTCAGGAACAATGCCAATTATGTATGTTGAGTAGATCATGAATATTAAAAAAAAAATCATTTTTAAGCCATGCATGGCTACGGGCAAGGGGTAATGGGAAGTCACTAAAAGCCCATGCACGAGTCCAAAAATTTTAAGCTGATTTGAAATTTATAAAGAAACTTAGCATGGATTGTGGAGTATGTACTCTTGTATGAATCTGATATTTGTGCCATTTTTGCCTTTCGAGCATAAGAGAACGTTTAGTCTGGAATATAAACAAGATTTCTTGTATACATTACTTGGAATTTTAACCAAAAAGTTGCTGGTACAATCTGCGTATCTGACCCTCGGTGTGAACGTGAGGAGCTTGTGTTTCAATTAGTAAAATGAATTTTAAAAAATGAACTATGAAAACACTAGTAATCATTAATGTTCTTATAAGTAACCTTAAGTTAAGGTGATGGAAAAATACAAGTAATCTACTATATAATAAAACGCTAAGGTCTGTGTATGTCTGGTCCCTCCGAGACAAATTAGTCAATTTGGCTTTGGTGTGGTTTGTCAGTTTGGCTTCGGAGACGCAATCGAAAGAGGAACTGCAAGTGTGAGATGCATAAGGCATGTTCAGAGTTGTCTTCAAAGTTGGAAAGTATAAAAGTGAACAGGAGGCAAGCAAGGTGCCTCAAAATGACAGAGTCTGAGATGCAGGCTTTATGGCAACTCGCTTGACAGAGGGAGTGTTGAGCAAGAGAGGTTCAGACACATGAGGATACAGAGGAAAGGCACTGAAGGTACACATAGGGCAAGAGATTTAAATTTTTTTTACATTTATTCTATTACCGGTCTGACAGTTATTGTGGCTATTAAATTTTAAGTGTAATGAGTATTTTTGTGGCTCACTCCCACTGAATCACTGAGAGTCAATTAAACAAGCAACTTGCGGATTTCAGTTGATGCCTAAGCCACTAAACATTTGATTTTAGAATGCAGCATGCTATTTTAGCAGGTAAAGTGTTATTTTATTATATGAATACATTAATTTTAATAAAATATATACATGAATACAAAAATATATCTTCTTTAGAAAGTTTAATATTAATATACTGTATGCTGTATTTTCAAATTTATATTAATAAATACAGTACATAAGCATTGTTTTATTTTTGGAGAAAATAGTTGAAAGCCCTCGTACCCGTTAATTCTCTTATATGTAGACACTGATTGGTGTACAGGGAGTTGTTTGTTAGTGATGTTGGCTGGATCACCCAAATACTACTTTTGTAAGCAACCTTGTTCAGAGATAGAGCAAAGGGAATTTCAGCATATTTAATGACCTTTACAAGCATACATTAAAGTCTCTGAAGTCTGCAAAGTGGAGAATGGATTTTATCTAGTGTCTCAGGAGGTGCAGAAGGGTATTTAATATGTTCAGGGAAAATAACTTTGCATTTTAATATTGCTAGTAATTTGCATTAAATTAAATGGACCTAAATTGTGCAAAAACCATTCAAGTGGATGAAGTGAGATGATATGTGCTAAACTTACCCTTATTTATAAAGAGTCTAATTTAACGATCATCCTACTAGAAATGTGTCTGTAATGCATAAAGTGATTTCTTTACACAGTAGTAAATTTATGTAATGTAATCTCATTAAATCGGTCTATTTGCATGTTTGGTTATAGACTTGTAATTGTACTGTTTTCCCACTAGGTGGAACCAGTTTCATTTTCAAAAATTAACCTTGGATAGAACATGATATAAGAAACATAAACTTTGATTCACTATTTATTGAAGTCTGTGCCAATGTATATTTACAACTTTTAATTTTTAATCTTTTCAGCCTCCAATGACTAGTAAAGCACCATCCTTTCTTCATTCGAAGCGAACAGCCTTACAGGAAAAAGCAGATTCTCCAAACTCTGGCTCTTCAGCAAGGCAAAGTTCCAGTTCAGTTAAAGATGTCCGAAAGTCCCCCATTCCTCTTAGTAATAGTCCTAAATTCTCCAAAGTTACTGCCAACTGCAAAACCAGAAAAAATACCTAAGGAACCTTGGTGAAAAAGTTGTGGATTGAGTGCCAAAGGAACTCCTTATTGTAATAAATAATCAGGATCCTAGTGACAGCCCAACAGGTACCTGTTTTGGTGCACTTTACATGATTACACTTAGCCAAAATCTGATTTACTTGTTTGGACATTACATATTTAAAAATGCTCAATGTAAGCCATTTTGATTTTCGGTTTTTGATGTGGGGGAAAGGGATGGAGAGGATGAGTTCTGTTATAAATGTATATTTCTCTGAAAGGTGTTTTTAGAGTGTTCACAGTATGTATAAAATATTAATTTATTGTTTGACAGACTATACTTTGGATTTGTGTGTTTGCTTTTTTCTTTAAATAGACCATTCCAAATAGTCTTGTATAATTTAGCTTCATGAGAATTTTCTATATGTTGACAAAAAACAGGATAAAATACTTTTGTTAAATTTCCAAATAATTGTACTCATTACTAATTGCATATTTTTAAATGTTTCACAGATGTGTTTTGAATAACCAGCAATGGTGTCATTCCTTTTGCGTACTGTAAAGTGTAACCCAATACTGTACGTGCAGTGAACCTTTTTCCATATCACTTTGGTCTCTTGTGTTCAAACAGTTGTTTTTTAATTCTTTAGAAAATTCTAAACTGAAACATATTCATTTATATGCTTCTTTTAACAGAATCCTTACCAATTAATTTGTTTTGGCTTCTGGTAAGGGTTATGGTGAAACAGCAAAACACCTCCAACGTTTAGTGAAAGTATGAAATTCAGTGCTTCGTGTGTTTGATTGGTAAAGACATAGTGTTAAACTGAAAACGAGGTATTTAACCACATTGTTGTGCACGCTTTATCACCAATTTATGTAGAAAATGAAGAAGTATTGTGCATTGTTATTTCACAATGTTCATTTCTCAAGATATTATAATGATAAACCATAAATGCAGAGTATTTATTAAAAACAGTGGTGTAATATACCATATTCATCAGAGGTGTCTGCTTCTCACTGAAATAGTCACCAAGACGTTTTAAAAGTTTCCTTTTAATCATGGCCTTCCTGCCTTTAACTACTACTGTACAAGAATAATCTGGTATGTGATGTGCTTTATGTGCAGTATTTAGGTGCGTTTAGAGAGAGAAAATAATATTTGTATAAACACAATTTTTCCATATTGTTGACATGTTTGCTAAATGATAAAAATAATAATAAAAGCCTTTTTGTTTATCTTGACAAACAAGGAATATTACCAGTAAAGTCTTATTTAAATAAACTAGAGACTGTTTACTTTAATTTCTTACTACTGACAGCAGGACATTTCTTATGAAATAACATGATGCTTGACATTAATGGCATTGCTTTTTATTGAGCACCATCATAAATAAAAATGTATATAGTACATATCACTAAAATACAGTATATGCACTATAAAATGCTTTGGCAGTAAATAGCGACTACATGAAAGATGTAGCCATTTTTCTTAATCTTTCAACCAGCAGAGTGGTATCACTGTATGTTAATTAACTAATGTGGTACGTTGTTTTTATAAATAATATTCAAACTTGTTTTGCATCAAGTAATTGTGTCTGATTTAATCTATTAAGGATGTTTTAAATTCAGGATGGAACAAGTTTTTCATAGTGTTTACATCACAATTGCTTCAGTAAACTGTATTTTTTTCTGAATCAAAAATGTACTTTTTCATTCAAGAATTAAAAAACTGAAATACTTACAATAACTGTGTTCACTTCTTTTAAGGTGTACAAAAACTTTACAGGTGAATTATGAAGTACTGAAGCATCAGTATTTGCAGCATGCTGTGGAAAACCCAGGTTAAGTCAAGTTTCTTGTCATTTGAACATGCAGTTGTACAATTAAATTTACACTTGAATTTTGCCAGAGAATAGGTGTAAAAATGCAATACTAAAAAATGAATACTAAGCATGCAACATATACATACGGTACTATCTCACTGAGAAACTTTCTTACATTAACTGAGAAAATTATTGTGCACACTACACTAATACCGGGGAAGGGCCTGCTTTTGCTCTCAAAACAGCCTCAACTCTTTGTGGCATGGATTCCGCATGCTGTCAGAAAAATCCTTTGAGGTTGTGGTTAATGTTGACATGATTGCATCACATAGTTTTTGCAGATTTGTCATCTGCATATTTGCGCTGTCAAGCTCCCATTCTATCACATCCCAGAGGTGTTGTATTGGATTCATATTCAGGTACCCCTGCAGGCCGTTGAAGAACACTGAACTCATTATCATGTTCCTAAAACCAGTTTCAGATGACTTTTACTTTGTGACATGGTGCATCATGCTGGAAGTGGCACATTGCCAGCAACAATACTGAAATAGACTGTGGCAATGAAGTCATCAGTCAGTCAGTCAGTCAGTCATTATCCAACCCACTGTATCCTAACACAGTGTCACGGAGGTCTGGTGGAGTCAATCCCAGCTAACACAGGGCGCAAGGCAGGAACAAACCCCAGGCAGGGCGCCAGCCTACTGCAGGGCACACACACAAACACACACCAAGTACACACTAGGGACAATTAAGGATTGCCAGTGCACCTAACCTGCATGTCTTTGGACTGTGGGAGGAAACCAGAGCACCCAGAGGAAACCCACGCAGACACGGGGATAACATGCAAACTCCATGCAGGGAGGACCTGGGAAGCAAACCCAGGTCTCCTTATTGTGAGACAGCAGCTGCGTGGCAATCAAGCAATGCTAAATTGATTTTGGTATTAACTGGCCAAAGTAAACATTCCCTTACACCATTACACCACCACCACTCCACCTAGAGTGTTAACACAAGGCAGGTTGGGTGCATGAATTCATGCTATTGGCAACAAATTCTGACCTTAACATCTTTGTGTCTCAGCAGAAATTGAGATTTATTAGACCAGGCTACATTTTTCCAATCTTCAATTGTCTAGTTTTGGTGAGCCAGTGCCCACTGCTGCCTCAGCTTTCTGTTTTTGGCTGTCAAGAGTAGAACTTGACATGGTCTTCTGCTGTTGTGCCCTTTTTATCTCAAGGTTCAAAGTGTTGTGGATTCTGAGATGCATTTCTGCTCACCCCAGTGGTAGAGAATGATTATGTGAGCTACCTTAGAATTTTTGTCAGCTTGAACCAATCTGGCCATATTTCTCTGACCTATTCTCATCAACAAGGTATCTCCAGACACAAAATTGCTGTTCACTGGATTTTTTTTAACCAAACGCTTAGACTGTTGTGCATGAAAATCCCAGGAGAATAGCAGCTACAGCAATACTTGGACCAATCTGTCCTACACCAACAATTATGCCACAGTTGAAATTACAGAGGTCACATTTTTCCCCTTCTGATATTTGATGTGAACATTAATTGAAGCTCCTGACCTGTAACTGCATGAATTTTTGCACTGTTCTGCTTCCACATGATTGGCTGATTAGATAATTACATGAATAAGTAGTTGTACAGGTATTCCTAATAATTTGCTCAGTGACTGAATATATCGTGCCATATGCGAATATGAGCATGTTCGATAATCACCTTCAAACTTACTGTATCTATAAAAAAATCACCAAATTTTCATACCTGGAGAAAAGCCAATTTGGATGAAATTAGTTACATGCTAGTAGAAGGGATATCAGTGGTGTTGATTAAAAGCTTCCATTGTGTGACAAAATACTTGTTATCATTACAATACATGTATACATCTCACTTGGACTGTGTTTCACAAAGATTCACATCATGCTGATGAGTTCACTGTTCAGATAATTAGGCCAGGCTAGTAGTCATTGATGGTTGGCTTGAATAGTATCATGGTGCCTGAGAGTGGCGATGTGTAGCATGACGATTAGCACATGCATGTAAGAACTTTGCTGACTTCTATACATGTGATAATAAAAACCCTATAAAGGTATAGCAGAGATGAGAAACTTTCATTTGTTTACTTGCTAATTGTTTACAGAATTTTGTCTGTTTTCTTATGATCCCATTCAGTTGCTTATATTTTCAAGATGCCCAGGTACCATTTTAAGCCACTATAACCATTTAAGGTAATGTGCAATTAGTTTTTTTTATTTACCAGTGAGTTTATACAAATGTTATCAATTGCTATTTAAATATGCCATTAGGCTAGAGTAATTACTCAGAGCCCATAGTTCAGTTTAAATACTTGTGCCTACTGAAGCAAAAATATCACATTAGGCTGTTCGTAGTTTGACGTTTTCTGCATGATACACTTTTTCCACTCAGTAGATTCTCATATTTAGAGACATTGCATAGCATTTTTACAAGTTGAAGATTTCAGTGCATCCTTTAACACTGTCAATTTTGATAAATAATGTAGTAAATTCATCAGTATGCTGACAGCTGCATTGAACATTTTTTGTCAAGCTTTTTGCTATCTGTGCCTGACAGTCTTTCAGACAGATGAAGGGGAAAGCTTGTTGAATGTCTGTGAATAAACGCCTAGCATATTGGTATTTTATATGTCAAATGAGATGACCAGAACAGTATGACATAACGGGAATGATAAAACAAATGTAGATTTAAAAAAAAATAGCATCACCTAGAGTTACACGTAGATTTTGCAGCTGTTTTCACGCAGTATTTAAATTGGTCATTAAAATAAAGTTTCTGGAGTCTGTAATTCAAGACAGATGGTATTTATCAATCTTGCTTTTCATCAGTTATGTTTTTGTGTTGTGTGTCTAGTGCAAACCTCACAGTTGACCACCTTAATAACTTTTAATCAAGCTTTTTCCTAGCAGCTTGTTAATTAAAACATTTCTGTCGCATGAGGAAAAACTCAACAGCTGCTTGCTGCAGTACATGATATCGTTCAAATTATTTATTCCCAAGAGAAAGCTTTCTTGTTGTTTTTGTTCTTCTTCTTCTTGATCTTCATTATTCACTCACCCAGATACCCAAATATTCACCTGTATGCAATGTAGGTAATATAATCTGAAAATGTGTTTAACATACTGTACTATTTTCAAAAATAATACCTTTTTGAAGTATTCCCATTAAACATTTAACAGGCATATTACAGCACAACATATGGCAATTATAACAATGTTTTCTTTTCAAGCATCACCTGAAGAAGCTCTTTCAAATGACATTTCAAAAACATTTTTGATATCCCTTCATTTTTTCTAATTAATAACCATTACACAGTTGTCATGTTCAAGTTTATCTATTTATTAGGCTAAAACCTGTTCTAATGGCAGCAGGACAAAAGGAAAATGGTGGTTTTAAAACTTCAGGATTTGTGCCTTTACATTTATATAGTCATATTTGTGGACATTCATCTTCCTTTAAGTATATTTCTTGGCATATCAGAATAGAGGTGAGTTAAACTTTTCTTAATGAGCAGCGACTGTTAATCTCCCCAGGTCAGTCTGTAAAGCTGCATTGATCAGAGTATTTAAATTTCATCAGAAAACCTGCCTTTCCTTTGTCTGCTTTAAGTTGCTTGGATGAATTTGTTCATAACTCACTGCCTTGACTCTACCGAACTGATGCCGAGTCTCCTGAGCTGTATATCAAATTCTTATTATCTGCCGAGTTGAGTTTGTTTTATAGTTTCACTTCCTGCATTCATTTATTTACCCTGCACTTGAGTTTTCTTGTGTTTTATTTTGAATTGTTCAGTGCTTGTATAGTGGCTTCAGATGCTTACAAAGGAAAATAAATATTTCATCCTATTCTTTCTGTTATGAATGCCATGCCAAGGCAGTGTGTTACATTTTTTCTGTTTTAAACAATTAGTGAATAAGCTGATGATACTGTGTCCGTGATGTTGAACTGGAACACAGTAGCCTCTGTGTTGTAAATTACCCAAAAATGCTTTTGCCATTTAAAAAGGAGATTTTTGTTCCTGTTAGGACCTCTTAAACATCCAGTTTTTAATTATGAAGATTATTATTATTGTTTATTGATACATAGTCACATTTCCTTTTTATTTTATTTTACAATTTGTCTTTAAAATCCAGAAGAAATGTTTAATTGAAAAGTAGGGCATTTGCTGATAATTTGCCTTTCACAGACACTAGATGGCAGCAAAGGCAGCATTTTTTTAAAAGTTACCTTGAGTTACAGTTTGATGGGGGAAAAACTGAAGAGTGAAATAAGTGATAAGCCCTGGATTTTTAAATGTCACACATAATATTGTTACATGTAGTTATAAAGAAATATCTAACCAGCAAAAAGCATGGAGTTTTTAAAAATGAAGATTTACAAGAACAGAGTTTATTTCTGAACAAAACATTTAGTTTGAGTGCAATTTGTTGAACAAGTCTTTTGATTTGATATACTTTATTAAATAAATTGATATTATATGATAACTAGTGGTTTTTTTCATTTGCTGTTTACATAATTACTCAGCTAAGTGCTCCCATGGATGTCAAAAGCTTCCTAATAATAAGGAGCATTTCTTTAAGATTCATGTTAAAATAAGCCTTTATTTGTCAGTTATAAATGATGCAAATTATTGCATTCAAGAAAGGCTACATCATAACAATTGTATTGGGTGTGACATAATTCTGATGCTTTTCATATACAGTGGGATGCAAAAGTTTGGGCAACCTTGTTAATAGTCATTATTTTCCTGTATAAATCGTTGGTTGTTACGATAAAAAATGTCAGTTAAATATATCATATAGGAGACACACACAGTGATATTTGAGAAGTGAAATGAAGTTTATTGGATTTACAGAAAGTGTGCAATAATTGTTCAAACAAAATCAGGCAGGTGCATACATTTGGGCACCGTTGTCATTTTATTGATTCCAAAACTTTTAGAACTAATTATTGGAACTCAAATTGGCTTGGTAAGCTCAGTGACCCCTGACCTACATACACAGGTGAATCCTATAATGAGAAAGAGTATTTAAGGGGGTCAATTGTAAGTTTCCCTCCTCCTTTAATTTTCTCTGAAGAGCAGCAACATGGGGGTCACAAAACAACTCTCAAATGACCTGAAGACAAAGATTGTTCACCATCATGGTTTAGGGGAAGGATACAGAAAGCTGTCCCAGAGATTTAAGCTGTCTGTTTCCACAGTTAGGAACATATTGAGGAAATGGAAGACCACAGGCTCAGTTCAAGTTAAGGCTCGAAGTGCCAGACCAAGAAAGATTTCGGATAGACAGAAGCGACGAATGGTGAGAACAGTCAGAGTCAACCCACAGACCAGCACCAAAGACCTACAACATCATCTTGCAGCAGATGGAGTCACTGTGCATCGTTCAACCATTCGCGCACTTTACACAAGGAGATGCTGTATGCGAGAGTGATGCAGAGGAAGCCTTTTCTCCGCCCACAGCACAAACAGAGCCGCTTGAGGTCTGCTCAAGCACATTTGGACAAGCCAGCTTCATTTTGGAATAAGGTGCTGTGGACTGATGAAACTAAAATTGAGTTATTTGGGCATAACAAGGGTGTTATGCATGGAGGAAAAAGAACACAGCATTCCAAGAAAAACACCTGCTACCTACAGTAAAATATGGTGGTGGTTCCATCATGCTGTGGGGCTGTGTGGCCAGTGCAGGGACTGGGAATCTTGTCAAAGTTGAGGGACGCATGGATTCCACTCAGTATCAGCAGATTCTGGAGACCAATGTCCAGGAATCAGTGACAAAGCTGAAGCTGCGCCGGGGCTGGATCTTTCAACAAGACAACAACCCGAAACACTGCTCAAAATCCACTAAGGCATTCATGCAGAGGAACAAGTACAACGTTCTGGAATGGCCATCTCAGTCCCCAGACCTGAATATAATTGAAAATCTGTGGTGTGAGTTAAAGAGAGCTGTCCATGCTCGGAAGCCATCAAACCTGAATGAACTAGAGATGTTTTGTAAAGAGGAATGGTCCAAAATACCTTCAACCACAATCCAGACTCTCATTGGAACCTACAGGAAGCGTTTAGAGGCTGTAATTTCTGCAAAAGGCGGATCTACTAAATATTGATTTCATTTCTTTTTTGTGGTGCCCAAATTTATGCACCTGCCTGATTTTGTTTGAACAATTATTGCACACTTTCTGTAAATCCAATAAACTTCATTTCACTTCTCAAATATCACTGTCTGTGTCTCCTATATGATATATTTAACTGACATTTTTTATCGTAACAACCAACGATTTATACAGGAAAATAATGACTATTAACAAGGTTGCCCAAACTTTTGCATCCCACTGTAACTATAAAATGGTTGTTCTCTTTTGTAAGTTAGAAGATTTTGTACTTTGTTTAAGAATCCCATGACTCTTTATGCTTCAAATTGCTACCTGGTCTCCACTCTGAAAGCAGTTCCTCTCGGTTTTTATATAGAGCATCCATCCCTCCATCTCCTACTGCTTATCCGACCCATATCATAGGGAGGAGATATAACCTCAATCGTGTGTTATAGGTTTACCTTCAGGTCTCCTGACAGTTTTTGTGCCCAAACCACCTCTGTAATGAGGCATTCTATTAAGAATAGATGAGCCACTTCAACTGGCTCTTTTCACTGCAGAGGAGTAGTGGCTGTAATTTGAGCTCGTCCTGAATGTCGGTGTTCCTCACCCTGTTTCTAAGGGTGAGCCCAGGCACCCTGTGAAGGAAGTACATTTCTACCTCTGGAATCAATGGTCTGTGATGACAAAACTCGCGGCCATAGGTTGAAGGTAGGAATTTAGATCAGATCAACCTGTAAAATGAGATCTTTTCTTTTCAGGTCAGCTCCCTCTTCACTGCGACTGACCAGTACAATGTTCACATAACCCAGGAGATGAACATGCGATTCACTATTTATTTTAAAGAATTAAAAAAGGCCATCCTTTTTCAAGGATTTTGATCATTTTCATCACATACCCTTGTTTAAAAGTAAACTGTTTTACTTTTCTTAGAGTAAAGCACACTCTTTACTCTGAAGAGACACTTAGTTGCCTTTCTCTGTGCAGCTTCTAGTGCTGCTATATAATATTTCATTACACTAGGCCTGGTCTCTCTGTAGCAAATTATAAAGTTGGAGCCTGTCACCCCTTACTTTATGTTTTAGTAGTGTTTGTAATGCAAGCTAACATTGTACTGTCCCATTTATTTTCTTCTACAACTTGTCTAACTGATGTCAATAAACCCCTAAATTCTATTTACTTATTTGAGGTCACTATCAGCCATCTTCTGTTTATAATAAATGTTCTTTTTACTCTCAAGTGTTACGTTTGTTCCCTTGCTTATGTTTATTTTGTTACGTTACGATTTTTGTTTGATTTATTTTTCATGACTTCGTTTTGTTAGTGTTGTTTTTTACCTTTCATTAATTGTGTACTATATGTTTAAATGTGAGTTTGTTTCTTGTGTTCTGTGAGTGGCACCCAAAGAGTGCCAAGTGCTAGAAAAGAAGATCACAGCCGTGGTGCATCAAAGTCTGCTGCAGTCATATGTAAGTATCAGGGTTTTTTTGTGTTGGATTTACTGTTTTCTGTATCTTCTTTTGCTCTGGTTTTTGGATTTTGGCATTTGGATTGTGTTTTGGGACAGGCTGGCATGGATTGATGCTCAGGCAACTCATTTTTCCTTTTTTTGAGTTTTTTTTTTTGGTTATATTTGTGTTGTGAATCAATACTCTTATGATATTTTTCAACTTTTCAAACCAAAACATCATTTAGGCCCATGTAGGATCCAAAGCTGGCCTGTAGATTTTAGGGTCAAGCTACCTGGATAAAAAACCTAGAGGAGGCCCCTCACCCTTTTTGCCATGTCTGAAGTATCATAACGCACGTTGCACTTTTTTTTATTTGCCTGCTGTTTAATAGTTTCTGAATTGTTTTTTCGCCTCTCTCTCTCATCTGCATTTGCTGCTTTTTCAACTTTGGCTTCTTTGAATATTTTATATATTTATTTATTGTGTCTTAATCGATGCCATTAATATAAACTTGACAAAAGTAAAGATCCTAGCACAGATGCCTAATGGACACCTCTGATGACCCCCACCCATAGTGGGGGCATACCTGTACTATTTGTCTCCTTGTCCATTAAGGGAGTTGCAGTCCAGTTTCATAAAAGTTTGTGGATTTAGAATAATTCTTTGATGCTGAATTGTAGAAAACATTTTATGTATATAAAACGGTTTGATATCTTTCTCAACTAAACCTGTGCAGGCTGTTATTTGGTATACAAGAAGCAGATGTGTTTCAGGATTTTAGTTTGTTATAACTTTCATTGTTATTGGAGACAGATTTAAAGTAGGATAACTATGGATACATATTATAACGAGCAGCAGATGGTTTGGGGTAAAGGTTGGTTTAGGCGGGTTTTGTGGATCTCATGCCATCTACTATCTGCTGCCTTGGACTGAGAGAAAGTGGCATCTGTATCACTTTCCTCCACTCTGTAAAACAATTCAAGCCAGGATCTTTAAGAAGATTCATTACAGTGGACTTTAGCAATGGAGAAGCATCTATAACATGCTTGCAGGTAAGTGCCCCCAGTCTGTGCCTCCTCTTCCATGTTCTGTACCAACTCCTTTCATGGCCATGTGCCAACCCCAAAAATGATGCTACTTGGTATTTCTTTTCTGCAGCTTCTACCCTCTTTATAACTCACCTTTTAACTGTTAAGGATATTGCTTTATGTTTTTGTGACATACCAGGCAAATTAAATTAATTGCTTTTGAAATAACTATGCACTCTCATATAATAACTTGGCTTGCTACAGCACATGTAATATCAGGGACTACTCTTTGTAGAAAGTTGAATAAAGGCAGCACACTAGCAGACTGATACTCAAATGCGTTCTTGTTCCACAGTGACTTTTATGCAGGTTTTGTAATAAAGGAGTTTCATTCTCAAATTCAATAACCAAGGCATTACTATCAGTTGTCTTTTAAATTAATTCTGAATATACTGTAGGTTTATTCCTTTGACTCAAAATAGAGAAAAGTCTTATTGATTTAAAATTACTGTGGGTCATTTTATTATTTTCATTGGGAACCACCTCCACATTTTCAAATTTCCAGTCTTCACTTCCCGTCTACGCTGATTCCTGTATGTTTTTACTAGTGGTTCATAAGTAATGTCTTCCACTTTTGTACCTGAAGCACCTTTCACTTGTCCATTTTAAATTTCTTAAATATAAACCTTTTTTTTCTTCTCATAAAAAACTTTGGTGAAATATTTATTGAGTTCATCTGTTATTTCCTACAAGTTTTCGGCATTTTTTTTCTTGTGTATCTATATGATGCTTTTCTAAATGTCTTTGAATCCATCAGTTTATTGTATGTGCTAACTTTCTTCATTACAGTGTTGAAAGGACCTTGAGGCAATTTTGTCAAAATCAGGCACTAGGCCAGCATGAGCCATAAATAGGATAGCAGACCATTGCAGGGCATATTCATATACCCATCCACACCTATTCATACTGAGTCAATTTTGAGTCATAAATTAACCCTACATATTAAATATTAGTTATTCACTTTTTCAAGGCTCATTAACTCAGTGAGTTTTCCTAATTTCTTTTGAAGTGTGCCTATTTGTACCTTTGGAATAAATACAATAGAATTGGCACCATCACTTTCTTGTTTGAATTTTTCAACAACTGGAGTTTGCAGATCTCTGAAAACTGCCTGCATCACAGATCTGTGCAAGCCTGTCATGACACTTTTTATTATTCTCTTGTCGCAACCGAATCTTGCCCTTTTAGTGTCTTTGAGATCCATTAATTGTTAAATGCCAGGATGATTGTCAGTGTGGGGTGTTGGGGTTCCCCTTGGAGAATCATGGATGGTCATCAGGCTGGGGTAATTGATAACGATTGTCAGAGCAATGCTGATTGTTTAATCAACCCACAGTGACCCAATAAGCAAACCATTCGCCAAAGAAACTGTGCTCTAGGACAAACAAAATGATATCAGAGTTTCACAAAAGTTTTTAAGAAGCCTTATATTAGCAGAGACAGAGAAGCCAGCTTCACACAAGTTTCACACATCCTCTTATCGTACCCATTTTTTAAAAATGTTATACTTCCTCTTTCAGTCTTGTAATTTCCTCATTAATTCTATTTTTTTTAATCTTTTTTTCACTTTTTGCTTTCTCAACCATGTGCAGATATGTTTCATTTTTGTAGTTTCTTCAAATTCCCCCTCTCTGGAATATGCCTGATGTTGGCTCAAAGGCCAAAAGTTTGTGTTTCTGACAATTTCCTTTTTTCTGCATAGAATGTCTTTCTTGTGCTATCACTGTCACAGACACCTCCCCAGATATTGTCACAGATGGATTATGGCCACAGATATTCATAGGAGGTGTAGATGTTTCATAACTTGGCTTCTCAAATCATTTGTTATAGAATGTATACCATCGTTGTGGGCATTCTTATTATTGAACACCAAAGGGAACAATAATCACTACATAGGATGCAAATCAACCATGCCATCAAATTGAAATAATATGCCTTGGCAGTGCAATTCAATGATATATGGTCATTCACTAAAGTCTAAGGATGAATAACTTACATCTTAGTTCTCTGTTGTAATGCTGAATGCACAAGCAGAGGTTTCCTTATTCTAAGAGCCCTAAAGTTTGATCGTATTTAGCAATTTAACATTACGCTTGGCTGTCTTAAATATTGCACAATGTATTTGGCTTTTTCTGTTCTTTTTGACCTAGCAGTGTGAACACCTGCTTTTCTGGTATGTGTTTCTGTTGCCTGTAGGGGGCACTACTGAGCTGCAAACACCCAGACATAATTGCACCACAGCAGTCCCAGTTCAACTACACTGCTTTCAATTTAAACAAAACCTTCATTCAGGCCTCTTTTGTTTACAATACACATACAGCACAACACTTCCTTTTCTTTTTCTTCCGTTTCTTTTTCTCCACCTCCACTCTCTCTCACACACCTGACTCTTAACTAGTGGAGAGCTCTCTTTTACCTCTGGACCCTGTAGTACATTCAGTGCTTAATCGTTTGCTCCTGGGAAGCACTTCTGGATCTTTGTGACATTAGTATCCAAGAGCTCCCCAAGGTGGGCCCCACAGAACCTGCCAGGGCAGACCAATGGGACCACAACTCCCAGGATGCCCTATGGACATCCAAACTGTGGCTTGACAGATGGGATTCTGCCACCCACTGTACAGGGGAAGCTCTGCCCAAAGCAGGCAGTCAACCACTATGCAGTGTTGTTAGGACACCACTCCCAATGCAGCTGCTGTAACATCCCTCCACCTTTGCATCCTGGCATGGAAAGGAGATATCACTCCCTCCCTGTCCTTCCATTATCAAGGCCTCCTGTCCAGGTGAGGGAACAGTGTCGCACCACTGCTTTTTTCTAAATGGCATTGCCATACTTTCGGAGTATTTCTTCATTAAACATCAGCAGTGCTCACGGCATTCACTACTGAGCTAAACATCTTAATGACAGCACCACTGCTTCACAGTAGGGAGACCAGGGTTCATGTCCGGGGTCCTCCATATGTGGAGTTTGCATGTTCTCTCCTGGGTTATCCAGTATCCTCCCACGGTCTTAAGTCATGCAGGTTAGGTGAACTGCTAAATAGACCATGGTGTGTATGTGTGTGTGTTTGCCCTGCAATGAACTTGGGTTTGTTCCCACATTTCACCCTAAGCTAGCTGTGATCCAGCACCCCTGGTGGCCCTGGTCTGGATTAAGTGGGCTGGAAATTGACAAATGAAAAAGACAATAGAGATGAAAGTGATAACAGACTGGATCATAAGGATTCTGTCTACTTTGAATAATCTAAGAAGGAGAAATACTGTAAGTATTGATTACATTTACAATGGAAATTCTTATCTTCATGTTGCAATTTGAGTTATTGTCAATGTGATTCTGTAGATATTTAATTTCAGTCAATAGTTCTACCTTCTGTCCCACAATGATGAGGAGTGGACATGCCAATTTCTACTTCCTTTAGACAAATTGCATTTTTTTTTGTCTTTTGACATTCCAAGAAATGCAATAATTGCTACACCAACAAGCAGGTCTACTGAATGAATTGATGGCTTTACTCCTCTACTGTGTCTTATCTGCATGGTGTCATCTCCACAGCTGATCACTGATGTGTCTCAGATCAGAGGTAGAGTTTGAATAGTAAAGTCAGCCAGTGTGACGTAGTGGTTAAAGCTTTGGACTTCAAACCATGAGGTTGTGTGTTCAAATCCCAGTGCTGACGCTTTGACCCTGAGCAAGTCATTTGACCTGCCTGTGCTCCAATTGGAAAACCGAAAAAATGAAATGTAACCAATTGTATCATAAATGTTTGCCTTGAGTAAAAGTGTCGGCCAAATAAGTAAAAAAAAAATATAAAGGAGACAGAGCCCAACCTTGAGGAGACCCTGTGTGTGCATGAATGACATTAGAAGAAGTGTTTTGTCCTCTAACTGTGAATGACTTAAAGGAAAGTCCTAAGTCCGTAATGGAATATGCAGATTCACGTCTCTATTGTTTCGCTTCTCAATCGATATGTGAGACTGGACAGGATTAAATGCTGAAGAAATATCCAGAAATAGCACTATGATGTAGCAGCTAGGATTATCAACAAAAGAGTCAATATTATGTAAAGTAAGAGACAGTTTGTCCTCTAAACTCCTGTTTGTAAGGTAAGCAAATTGGTGACTACTGTGAAAGGCCTTAGTCTGTGCTATTAAGAGTTTTTCACCAAATGTTCAAAGCATTTCAATTGGTATGGTGGTGAAGGCTACTGGCATATTGTCATTTAAACTACTTGGCTTTGAAAATAGATTTGAAAGTTGGCAATCTTTGAAGATAAAGGTAAGATGAAATGCCTATATGTTTGTGAATTGCTATTGGAGATGCAAAAACCAAGTTTCATGTTTTTTAATTCTTATGATCGAACATAAAAAGAAAGAACATTATGTTAGTGAGCAAGTGACATGAAATGTTAGCAACAGGGCACTCAAAGTATGCAGGGATTCATTGTATCTAACAACATCAGAGAAGCCATATTAGTCTGAGCATTTAAATGAAAGTGAAAGGTTCATTATTTCATCATAGCATACTAATAGTAAAGTTAATAGGGAGTTTGTTTCATATTATGCTGTTTGAATTGTCACCACTAGGAGGTGTCTCAAAGCCCCAAGCCCCAGACACAACTGCACCAACACAGTCCTGGGTTCAAATAAACTGGTTTTACTTTGTGCGTCTCCTCCCCAGTCTGACTCAGCTGGTTGAGGCAAAGTGGATTCCTTTATGTCGAACCTGGGAGTACTCCCATAATTTACACGATTCCTCTCCATGATGGCCTCTGAAGAACCTAATAGGGCAGCATTCCAGAACTACAAGTGCCATGTAGCCCTGTAGGCCTGAAACTTGAGCCAGACCAGAGCAGCACTGCCATCTTTCATATTGGGGGAAATGACAGTTCTTGGCAGACAGCTTCCTCAACTCCATCAATTATATTTTTTCCCTACCTGGGAAAGGGAACAGGACCTTCCTGTTGGGATACCAGTTCATCTATTACCCCCATTACAATAGTAACTGCTTTTGTTTTCTCAGAACCAAGTCTTTTCCATTTTTATTCTCCTCTCATGTCTGCCCTGTCCGGTATTTGATGTACCTTTGAATAGGATGTGTTGGATCTATTTTCAGATATCTTTCACCCACAAGAAATTATCATCATTTGCTGACTGTCCCTTTTTTCAATGGAACTGACCTAGGCCAGGTGAAATTTAAATTCAAAGACTGTAGATAATTTATGCAGTATATGCTGTTAATACTTTACATATATTGTAATAAAGAAACAAATTGTGTATCTTTGGGTTGGGGCTCCCAAAGGCCAACCCTGTATATTGTAAAGAAGATACTGGTTTAAAATGCATTGAAAAGCAAAAGAAAATACATCATAAAGATGCAAGTGTCAAAATTAACTGCTCAAGATGGCAGAGGTTCTGGTCTTATGGGCTACTGGCAGGAGGAGGTGGGTCCAGGCAGGCAGACACAAAAAGTGACAGCAGAGGTATCCTGGTCATCAGTCTTCCATTATGCAGAGAGAGGAAGAGAAAAGGTATCAGTCAACAGCGCCCTCTGGTGTTCCAGAGGATGATCACAATTATCTGCACCTTTAAACTGTCCCCAAATGTACTTCTGTGTGTGTGTGTGTGTGTGTGTGTGTGTGTGTGTTGAAGAATCAATAAAAGAGTTGGGGGTCCCAAGCAGGGATTCCCCATTTGTATAATATATACATCTGGAGACAATCATGAGTGAATTTTCCTTTAATGTGGTTACAGCAATAAGGTAGTTCATTCAGTGTGACATTTCTAAACCAGCCCCACACCTCATGAAGATGGCACTCAAACTAGAGATGTAAAAATAGATTTAAATAGGAAACAGTAATGGTGGTCTTGTTAATATCATCCAAATGACAGCAAGTTATCATGGATATGTCTTCTAGAGCTGAAAAGTCTTCTATAAAGACCCCTGTTAATCATGTAAATGTCTGCTGTGTGTGCAGTAAACATATTTCATATGTTAAAAATAAATACAACTCTTTACAAAAGAAAATACATTTCTGTAAAAGCAGATTATATACCAGCATACCAAGGTTATTATAGTTAACAAAAACTAAAATCAAAACTGAAACTATTATTTAAAAAACATTTTCGTAAACTGAAATAAAATAATTAACCAAACCAAAATGAAAAACTAAAACTAAACGATACTATTTAAAGTAGCTGGAAAGACTAACTGAAATAAAATAATAATTTACTAAAATATTTTTAAGTTTTGTTTTTGAATGAATATTCTTGCCATTAGTCTTTAACCCTTGTAAGTTATAACTCTAAAACAGAAAGTCATCCACCATGAGCCACCCGCACATATTCATCCAGTGAACAGCAGCTGGTGATGGAGGGCAAGTGTTCATACAGCATTTGCAGTGACAGAGCTAGTTGAATGCAGGCCGCATAAAGCATGTGAAATAGAAAACTATTTACGTGCCACCTTTCTTTGCACTTGTCAAGATGTAATTTAAACGGCTAAAATCAGAATGTGCTGCTCAACAAAACGTTTACAATTTGGACAGAAAAATCACGAGTGAGTAACATTTCAGTTTATTTCTCAGGTGCCTGCTTTTTGTTGACAGCAACTCACCTCCCACTTTTTGTACAGGAGAAATCCGTTGTACTTTCTCATATATGAAATATTGAGAAAGTATAGTAATCAGGACAAAATTTGACCTCAATATTTTGATGAATTTTGATGCTATAGACCTCCCAGAGTCCAAAAATACCGTTTTTTGGAATTGCATGTGTGTTTGTTTAAACACGATAACTCAAAAACCCAACTAGATAGATGGATGAAATTCGGCATGTGGTTGTTACACCAGAATTGTAGATCTACTGTATGTTAACTTTTGGGCCAAATCCATCACCTGGAAGTGGTACTTTACCCGAACACATACGCTGCAGAGTTCGAGTTATTCTACTTTACTTTTATAATAATTGTTCAATATATTATTCATTTGATTTGATTTATTGTTGATGGCACTTTAATGTACATACATTATATAAAAGTATAATCATTGTCTTTTGATTTACTCCTCAAATATCCATCCCCATATCTGAGTATACAAGAAAGTCTAGGGGGAGACCACTCCCGGTTTTGAAAATAAAACAGCGCTGATCGAGAGACTTACTAGGTCATCATACAAGATCAGCATATTGTTACTGACCAATCACTTTTGCTTTAAAAACATCGTTTAACAACAAAGCAATACAAACTAAGGTAGGTGAAGAGAGTCTGCCAATTGATGAAAAACTAAACATACTAATGGATTTTTGTATTTATTCCATATGTATTAATTTATTTTTTAGTTCATATTCACAACTCAAACTACCAGATATTGTGAAAGGCAGAATTATATTTTAAAATATTTGTCTCCTTTTTTCAATGTTTTTTTTTCTCTCTCTCTCAAAATAGATAGTTGAAACATTTAATTGAACATTAATTTTATTTTAATTCTTTTCATTTTTATTACTATTTAATTTAATATTGTTTCTTTGTATCAGTATACTGCTGCTGGATTATGTGAATTTCCCCTTGGGATTAATAAAGTTATCTATCTATCTATCTATCTATCTATCTATCTATCTATCTATCTATCTATCTATCTATCTATCTATCTATCTATCTATCTATCTATCTATCTATCTATCTATCTATCTATCTATCTATCTATCTATCTATCTATCTATCTATCTATCTATCATACTCTTGTTCTTAACATCAGCCTTACCATACATATTGCATCCCAGGGATTTTTCCTGCCTTACATTCAAATTTTTGGGGTAGGCTCCAGGTTTCCTGCGATCCTACTCTGGATAAACAGGTTTAGATAGTGTATATATTGTTCTTAATCTCAGATGCTGTCTCTGTCGTTTTATGCCTGTCTGTACTCCTATTATCTGCTCTTGCTCTGCTCATTATGGGTTTACTGTTCTTATGGTGGGCTATTCAAGTCTCACTGCCCCTAACCTTCACACTACATGCTTGTTTTTCTTTGTTTCCAGCTAGGTGGGGTCTGCACACTGATTCAAGTCTAAAAGCCCTGTTCTTCCTAAGCATCCATGATTTTCATGAGAAAATATTTTAAAAATGATAAAATTGTGTAAAATTATTCATATTCAGCATCAAGTTTTGATTATGCTTGTTTTTATCAGACTAAAACAAAACCAGATAGTAAACCATGTTAGTGTAGTAAGCTTTCACTAACAAAACTCCAAATCTGTTAAGTGTACAGTTCTGTCTGATTGTGACACAAAACTAAACTCTGTAGGAGCTCCATGCTATAATTACTGAAACTAAAACTGAAACTAATAGACATTAAAATAAAATAGAAATGTCTTTGTGAAATAAAAACTTGATTAAAACTAAAAATACACAAAGAAGGAAAACTAAAACTAAACTGAATTTCCAAGTAAGGTCAGAAAAAAATATAAAAATAAAAACTAATATAAAAAAGCAAAAGTATAATAACCTTGCAGCATACAAAGAAATCAATGGGCTAGTAATAAAGGTTTCTCACCTTGACAATTATATACATGTGGAATCTTGTTGTAACGAAATTCATGGGACCATAAAAATGCTTCATTAAAATGGAAATTTCATTATAATAAACATGGGGAAAATAAATATAATATTGTGACAGGGGTAACCGGAGATTTGATATCTCTAACGACAGTGGTGCAAGGACAGCTTCATATCTGCTCTGCTGTGGGATCAAGCTTATTGCGTGACGTACTTGTCGCACAATGTTTAGCACATTTAACACCGGGCTTTCACCTGCTCTTGCTTGCACTCTCCTGGTCTGCTACAGCAATGATTCCGGGCTGCTGGTGGTTTTTTTATCTTAAGATGGATGTGTCGTGGCTTCTAACAGCTCCTTTTATGAATGAAGTCTTCAGAGTGTGTCTTCTGTCTCTTGTGCAACTCTGTGACCCAAGCTTGACAATACCTGTAAAAAAACAGTGCTTCTTAAATTGCAAAAAATATATTATTTAAAAATGAGATGTTAAATGTAACTTTTGTTATAGAAATACAGGTATGAATACAGAATGAAAAGAATGACGCTAGAGGTAACATTTTTTTCCATCATAAACTGATGCTGTTTCTCACTTTTTTTGTTCATCAGAAACACTACAAAACTCGAACAGGACACAACTCTGCACACAACACAACTACCCAGGGGGCCACTTTGTTGAGCACTGACTCAGAATTCGGCTCTATTTATAGTGTTATGCCTACACTCTCACCGAGCCTTGCCTAGACTTCATTAGACCAGAATTTTTACAATAGACTGTCACTTTGTCCTAATAAGAAAGAGACAGTCTATTGCAGGATTCCCGAGACTTGGCAAAAGTATAGATATGGCATTAAGTATTTTTTGCATCATTCTTATCTTCGGTGGCCATTTTTGCTCAAAAAAATGTCCATTATACTGAGATTTACATTTCGTTAAAATGAAATCTGTTCTATGAAAATTTCCGCACCAACAAAAAGTATCGATTATTCTGAAAATTTCGTTACTTCAATATTCGCTATAACGGGATTTGACCTGTAGTTGGATGAAAGAGTCAAAGAATTGTCAGCTTATGTTTGCAAAAAGATGAACTGTAAAATATGCATTCGAACTAAATGTGCCATCACATCCAGTTTACTGAACTCCCATAATGTGTGATGATAATGAACAGCCACAGTTGATGCAGATTTTGGTACTCAGCATACCTGAAACAGTAAGTGTTCCCAAAAACTTTGACACCACTCCAGCCGAACCACAGACGAGGCTGCACAGCATCCACCTTTTGACTGCATGTCAAAATGACTGTTGAATTGGAAATACCAAAAATGCCTTAACAGAATATATTTGCCGCATTTTAACACTTTTACTGTTTATATTTAGACCATAATATTTTCTAAACACATTTTCTGTTGTTATGCCATGCAGAGATACAATCATCAAAATGACAGGAAGATGCATAAATTAATCAAGTTTTAGTCACCGTATGCTACAGAGCTGATAACAGCAATTTTAGCTTTTTATTTTTCTTACCCATTAGGTATTTTGTTCAGTTTCTTTTGATCTCTTCCTCTCTTTCCATAGTTATTTTACATAGCTGTCTGATACACAAGGAGAAATGGGGACACTGCAACTCCGAATATTTAAAGTGAATGGACACTGGAAATATAGTGTGGATTTTTTAGAAAGAAACTGTTGCCTTTTAGAGTCGGACTTTGCAACTTTACACTACACTCTTTAATGATTAATTTTCCCCAGGTGTTTATTTTCAATCTCCTTCTTTCGGCTGCTACTGTTATGGGTCGCCACAGTGGATCATCTTCTTCCATATCATCTAGTCCTCTGCATCTTGCTCTGTTACATCCACCATCTGCATGTCCTCTCTCACCACATCCATAAACCTCCTCTTAAGCCTTTCTCTTTTTCGAGTTTATTCTCAACCCTGAGACTAGATGATGGCTACGTCTGATGCTGGTCTTCTTTTCTATAGTCCAGAATGGAAGGGGAGGAGCAAAGCAGGTATCATTTGGGACTTTTTCTTTTTTTGCAACAGAAAGTGATACTCTTATTATACCAAGAGTAACCAGTTGTCCTGTCCCTGTGTTGTTCAAAGTCCTGTTGTTCACATGCATAGTAATGTATACAGAGTCATAGTGAGAATGCTGTGATGGCCCATAGTTTTTCCATAAACTTAAGCTTTCTAATTTGGATAATCAAATTAATAGTTCAGTTAAGTTGCTAGAAGTTAATATAAGTCAAGCTAGATTGTCCCACCCTTTAATCACACATCTCAGGCAATTTATACTTTGGGTACGCAGTACTGCATGAAAAGTTGAATGCTTAACTCACTTCAGTGGTATTTACATCATTCCTAATATTACTGTAGATATCTGCAGGCAGCATTTTAGTTGTGGGTAATAGTTTACTTGCTAGGTAAAGATGAAGGATATTTTGCGTGAGGCAATACAAAGATGGAATGTTCTGCAACAAGTACAAAACAACACTGAAGACTGACGCAGAGCAAGAGAAGACACCACATTAGCACTGCACTGCACTACTCTGTAATTCGCTGAAGTGCTATGTAGTACAAAGTGGGCACACCAGGCCTGTAAGGCAGCAGATTTAGCAGACATCCAAACTGTGTCTTCCCACACCTGTATTCCAAACTAAGTGACTGAATTCCAGCTTGTACTAGGATCTGCTAGGACTTCATCTAATTACTAAGGTGTAAAGAAAATCAAAGTTGAACTGACATCTTTCCAGGGGCCTCCTCTGCAGAATTCTTAAGCCAGAAGGCACAAAATGGACTCAATCAAGAGTAAAGAGCTATAAATCAATTAATAACAATTCTGAAGGACAGTAGGACTCAACTGTAAGGAGACAGTGATTTTGTAACTGGAAGTGACGTTAATCCAGTCGGGAGAGGTTATACATTCAATTAACTCTCTGCACCATCTTGGGACACTCTTCAAAATTACCTTCTGAAACTTCTCTCTGATACTAAAAACTGATGAGCCTTTCTCTGTTTGGGGAGCATAGAATGGACACCATATTTCTCTTTGTGGATCAGAAACAGAAAATCTCTTTGCCAAGCCAAGCTGTGGTCTGGTGGGCTGAAAAGGCTGAGAAACAGCTTCTAAACTTTTGCTCCAGAAAAGACTAACACTTTTCCCTGTTAAGTTGCAGATGACACAACTAAGGGCCTAACTGAGGAAAGCACTGAACAGAAGCAGAAAGAAAGAGTGCACTCCAATGCAAGAAGAATCCTTCACTTGAAGACGGAGCAGCAACAAAGCCACAATTCCACAGAACTTCGGACATCATCCTTAAAGTATTGGCAACATAAAATTTTTTTATTTATATCAAGATAAATTAGAACTCTAAATAGTAAGTAAATGACCAGCCTATGTTACATGTTTGTTTGTCTAGTCCGTCTGCATCTTGTCTAATATGTCAACATATGAAAGCATTTGTCGTATTTCTATAATCCTTCTGTTTATCAATAAATTGTTTTATTCAGTTTTTTAAAACCAATATACTTCTGTTACCTTGATATAAGTCTAAAGTTCAGAGACTTGCCTACAACAGAAAAAGGTAAGGTAAATAAAGTAGGAGCCTTTCTGAATTATTTAATTCGTTCCCAGTATCGCCAAAGACTATATCTGAATAACCAAGTTAAATCTTTTTTGCGTGCCACAATATTACGTTCCTGGATTGACAAGTTAAAATTCATATTTCCATTCCTACAGTTGGACTGCTACATAGTTGGACTACATTGCATAATGTAAGTCCGTGATTATATAACCTGAAATATGTCCTTATCTTTGCCAGACTTTTTCGTATACGAAGTATAAGGAAAGTATTGGAATCCACCAAAAATTCTATTTTGAGATTTTGATGAATCTCGACATTTTAGACCTCCCCGAGTCCAAAAATACCATTTTTGGATTTATGTCTGTGTGTCTGTCTGTGTGTTTGTGCACGTGTGTGTGTGTTTGTATAAACAATAACTTGAGTAGGCTTTCATTTAGGTCAACCAAATTTTGCATTCAAGTATTAGGTACAAAATATACATTTCTATCAACTTTTGGGCTATTTACTTTAACTAGAAGTGGTACATTACCTTTTATTCATGCAGCTGCAGGGTCTGATTTGTTCAACTTGATTTTGTTTGTTGTTGATGGTTCTTTAATGTACGTAATATAAAAATATAGTCATTGTCTTGTGGTTTACTCCTCAGATATCCATCCCCATATCTGAGTATATGAGAAAGTCTAGGGGAGACCATCCTGAATTTTCCTATAAAAATTGGTGGACAATTTCTTAAAAAAAAAAAGACAGTAGACTGTGATTCTGTGGCTCATGTTGCATTGTAGAGAGTCCTGAGCTGAGGAGATTGTTTTGATTGGTAGATAGATGGTCAGTGGTGAAAAATAATAAGTGGCTCGTAAAAAAGGCACATGTGGTAGAAATGGTGTACAGTTTTAGCTTCAGCCAATCAAGGAATGACCATTACTGGGTGTTTTTTTTTATTACGGCCTGTCTTACTATGTCTAAAAAGGGTACACAATCTGGGGAAATATGTGAAAGAATTCAGTTTTTCACGTGTCTAGGGTAGAGTTTCTTAAACATTGTTGTTTCCATTAGATTGGGTAGTGTCATACAATACAATACAATACAGTTTATTTTTGTATAGCCCAAAATCACACAGGAAGTGCCGCAATGGGCTTTAACAGGCCTTGCCTCTTGACAGCCCCCCAGCCTTGACTCTCTGAGAAGACAAGGAAAAACTCCCAAAAACCTTGTAGGGAAAATGGAAGAAACCTTGGGAAAGGTCATGTCATCTTCAATGGGGTTGGGGTGCATAAAGCTTGCGATGTGTGTCATGGTTTGTCACCATAGGCTAATAAAGCAATTGACAATGTTCTACCCATCCCATCACTATGTAGACTATCAGCAGTTCATTAAGGGGCAAACCAACCCACTGTCCAATATATCAACTGCTATCGATTCTCCAAGGAGGACACCTCCCCCATTCTAACGATCATCATAAACTTGGGTTTTCTGTTCTGGATAATCAATGTTATGACATCATTCATATTCTTCTGTTATTTAGCAATATTGCCCTATAGTCATGTGATTAAAGTGGACAACAGAGTCATAAACAGTTTGACCTAAGCTATTTGCCCTATCTTAGCACCTTCTGTGAAAGCCTTCAGCTCAGGTCTTCTGCTTTGTGTGGGTTAGTGTTGGCCTTTTGCCTGTCTTGCTCCTTGCTTCAGTGTTCGAGTCGTTAACCTTTTCTCTCTAGATTATGGTATTTTGAAATTTGAAATTTAGATTTTTTGGAAAATATTTAAATAGTGGGTGGTATACTGGCACAATGGCATAGTATTGCTGCCTTATTCCCTGGGTTAAAAACCCATAGCTTGTTGATGACTTTGTGGAATATGCATGTTCTCACCATGTCTATGTGGACTTTTTCTTCAGATGCTACAGTTTTCCTTCCACATCCTAGACAAATGGGTTACTAAATTGTCAGAGTTTGAGTATGGGCAAGGATGTGTGCATATGTGGACTGGCACTGCATCTCAGTTTAGACCTGCCTGTGGTTGATACTGCCAGGATAGTCTCCTGGTGCTCCACAAAGGCGAATTAGATTAACCTCCTTAGCATTGCATTTTATTCCAAAAAAAACATGTAAAAAGCATTGCATTTTTTTGGCATGAAAAATTATACTTTTGAGATTTAATAAAAATGTAATAACGATACAAATAATAACAGTAATAATGAAAATAATAATATGATATGAACAATAATAATAAAAATAATAATACTAATGATGCCAAAACAGTATATAATCTCAAAATGAGTCCTTTGTGTGGTAAATCTTAAAGCACAGCTAAAGACACAATCCAACATCACAGTTGGGACAATAATACCTTGTTTCTTTTCAGACTTTCTTTCGAGATTATCTGTTTGTGAACAGCACACTGCACATGTACGAGTTGGATTCTGTTTTTTTTTCTGTTGGAGGTATATAATCAATAAAATGTCCACCAATAAGAAGCTCTGGATTCATCCGCGATGTGGTGGGTTGACCCGCGTCTCTTTAGCGGTAGTGTGGACGGTGGATGTGCGGCAATGATTTGTTCTACAAGTTGGCATGTAAAGTTTGTATGAGATACAGTTTCGCCAGCTTTTTGTTTGTATAACATGAATGTATTCCAAATGCACTGTTCTGTTAGATGACAACATATCTTTTTGTAATATTTCTTTTGTTGGCTATAACGGTATAGAAAGTCGACGATTTACACCACCTATCATGCTATGCTTTCTTGTCCTTCAATTTCAGTGCAAGCACTTTCTCCTTTTGCCAAGCTGCTAGGGCACCCCTCTCTGTCAAAGTCTTCAGGCATACCACATTGGTTAGGATGAACTGTTTTATATGCGTCATTCTTTCTTTGCAGCAAGATGTCAAATTGTTCTGGCAAAGTATAAAAATTGACCATGATTACACAGTAACCTTGATCCAGCAGAGCATCTATCAAGCTCCGCACCAATGATATAACAACGCTGTACTGATTATATTTCAGATCAAACATTATCCCTTTCTGTATGTAAAGAACTGAATTCCAAATGTATCCCATTTTAGATTCACAAAGCTCGTAAAACGTTATGCCAGATCTTGCTCTTTTTGACGTGATGTACTGTATCCATGACAGTCTGCCCTTATAAGCCATGAGACTTTCGTTGATGCTGACAGTATGGTCTGGAATGTAAACGCTCTGAAATTTTACTACAATTGCCTCTTATATTTTCAAAATTTTCTTAATTTTGGGTGCTGGATGGGTATTCTCATCAAAGTCTTCATTGTTGGAAAAGTGCAAATATTTCATAATTAGTGAAAACCTAAACTCAGACATAATTTCTCCAAAGAATGGCGGCACTGACAGCACTTTTACAGCTCGAGTGATTCTCGGTTCTAACGCTTATGCCAGACACATCTGTACAGTTGCTCAAGTAACACTCGGGACTAACGCTTTTAGCACGGTTTTTGCAGCCCGAGTAGCACTTGGGTCTAACACTAAGGAGGCTTGAGCCATTTATAGCCTACATTTCATGTCTCTGCTGTTATCACCAACTCAGGATTATGTCTTTAAATCCAGAATATGGTGCCTCTTGAGCATTGATGCATTGTCTGTCGTTGTTGCTCATCTTCCTTAGCACTCACTATTGATCAAGAAACTAGTGTGGATGTGAAATGTGAGCGTGAGCCTGATCCTTGTGGTCCTGTAATGACAAAAAAAGGGCTCTCAAACTGGATGGATGGAGTATTAAAATCAGTGTTGGCAGGGGGTCCAGCTAGGGAAACATGGAGTTCATGCCATAGTGTATAATGAGACACCCGTGCCTTGCAGAAGAATGGCCGGCATGTTGTCTAAAACCTTTGTTGCTCTGATCCAACAGTAAATAAGAATGCTTTATACAAGATGAGGAGGACCCCACAGGGGTAGGGATTCCATTATTTCTGTTGAGACAATATTCTTATTTCATCACCTTGTTCATGGATTATTCTGAACATAAAGAGGCAATGAACCATCTAATTATTTCAGTTCATTTTATCCCCTCTGTAATTCTATAGTCTAAGATATGACACCTTCAACTTGTTCTGCACGCCCCACGGTGATCAGTCCAGGAGCCTTTCTGAATTATTTAATTAGTTACCAGTATTGCCAAAGACTATATCTGAATAACTAAGTTAAATCTTTTTTCCATCCCACAATATGACTGTTCCTGTTGCCTTGACTTTCCCACATTCACATGGCTGCTTTTTAACACTAAGGCTAAATATCAAGACTGCCGGACTTTGTACCTGTGTGACTACAGTGTTCGATCATTGCCAGTCCAATTGAATAATTCCAATTTGAGGATGATCAGGGAAAGAAAATATAAATGGGAGAAGGATGGAAGGGCATTTTAAGCTCAATAACAGTGTGAAAACAAAGAACAATCCACCTTAGGTGGAATCTCTGAGCTTTGATTCCATGGCACAGAGGTTTGAATTTCTTTTTTGACATAACATAATGGTAATGATACAGCCTGTATGGGATCTTGCTTTCACTTATTGTTTAAGACTGAATAAGGTATTAATCTTCACAAAATGGTACACAAGTGATATAGGGGAATATTTTTATGGTTAGAGTGACAATGAGAATCTAGAAGAGCAACCAAGCATACCAGCATCTTCACAGCATGGAAGTGGTCAAGTTCTCACCATCAAGTAATGGTTTGAGGTTGATGGCTCTGACGGTGGAGGTATAGCCTAGCCCAGGGGTCTCCAACTCCTGTCCTGGGGACCCCCTGTGACTGCAGGTTTTAGTTCCAGCCAGATTCCTAATCAGTGACAACAATCTCATTTGATTAGCTGGTATTATTTTTCTTCTACATTCAGAAAAGCACAGCAGCATGATTTTTACATTTATAAAAGACATTTAGAAATATCTCTATTTTTACTATAGATTTAAATGCTTAACTCTCTTGTTGATTTCATTACATTTTGCCCTTTCTCTGTGCAGTTTGCTCCCTTCATTGTATCTTAATAATGACAATTAAAAACGAGTAGACAGCCAGGCAAGTAACACTGAATAATCAAAGGCTGCAACTGCTTTAGTGACAGACCCACTAATTAGTAAATAATGAGTTAACGAAACAATTAGAACACCTAGAAAAGTAGAATGAAAATCAAGATGAAAATATTGTTAAAAGGAAAAATACATTATTCCCCTATGACTGTACATTTTAATATATTTTTTTCTTTTTTACCAAACTTAGTTTTCCAATTTCTATATTGTTCCCAAAACGCAGAATCTGGGAATTACAGTCCACTTCATTAGCCCAGGAGTCCACTTAAAAACAGAAGCTGGTTGGAACAAAAACCTGCATCCACAGTGGGTCCCCAGGGCCGAGACTGAAAACCCTTGGCGTAGCCCAGAGGTCTCCAACTTCAATACTGCAGTGTTTCTCTGGATGTAGGTTTTCATTCTAACTCTTTTCTTAATTACGGACCATTTTCTACTGCTGATTAACTTCTTTTCCCTTCATCAGTCCTCTGAATTGCTTCATTTTTTTCTTAAATGGCACCCAAACAGAAATATGACATGAAGTGAGCCAACAGATGACCAGCTAAGTCAGGGCCTCAAACTCCAACCAGTGTCACTCCAACCATTTTCCTAATTAGAAGCTGATTTTTTTTTTTGTTAATTAAATCTGTTATTCAATTCCATGGCTTGTTGGTGCTCTCATTCTGCCACAGCTAACACTTACAAAATGGTTGTTTTTCTTTTTCCTAAGACCACATTAAAAATGTTTTGTGGACCTGAGCAGATTAACATTACTGAGACCTTCACTTTTCTTCATTTTCAGATGTCGGTCATGTGTTGGCTAATATTATATCTTACTGTTGGGCCACTAATTAAGAGAAAAATAAGGGGGCTGAGTCTTAAATAGCAAGTCAATTAAAATTAAGGCCAGAAACTGGTCACTAATTAAGAAAAGGGTTAGAATGAAAACCTGCCGCCACAGTAGTGCTCCAGGACTGGAGTTGGAGACCCCTGATCTAGCCAGACCAGTAAAGGTGATGACCACTCTCCATGGGTGTGCATGCATCTGTGGAAAGGCCATTCACTCTGATGCGATTCTGTGGATTTTTTTGTCATTTTGATTTTTACAACACTTCTCTGTGCAATGTGTGTGTAAATGTGGGTACTCCCCAATATCCATATGTGTATGTGAGAGTTTTACTGGATAGATAAGTTACTTATGTCTGGTACCTCCATGTCAGTCAGGTACTTCGTCCATTCTGTGTTCTAACTTCCTACTGTTTGGTGTGCACATTCATGCTTCGTCTTGTCTCAACATACGTATTCATGTCAAGTGAGCTCAGTATAAGTAAATTGATTTTATTTGTTTTTTATTTAGCAGACTGCTTTACCCAAGGTAACTTACAAAGCAAGTTATAATACATACATAAATGATTAGAAGGTTCAAGCATCAGAAGCAACATAGAATAAGAAACAAAACTCGGTAAGAGAGAGTAGTATTGCTGCTACTGTATAATTAAATTTGCAACTAGACTAAGGCTAAAATCAGTATCCTAAATTGTTTGTCAGTACAACAGTGGCCATCGTGTAGGAGAGAAGTTAAGCAGTTTCAAAATATTTAATGAAAAGTTTCATTTTCCAAAGATTCTGAAACATGAGTAAATTGGGTGCAGTCGGAATAGACAAAGAGAGCTCATTTCACGGAGTCTTGAACTGTGTCCTGAAGTGAAAGACCAAGGCAGAGGAACAGAGAACACCAGTGGAGTAGCTGTGCAAAAAAAATGTAAACTGATCTTTGTGACAGACGAGGCTGCCAGCCCACCGGTGCCCCTTTCATCTAAGGCAATATGGGCGGAGCGCATAGGCAATTAGCCACACGGCAAACAGAGAGGCCTTAATGGGGACCCAGTGGCGAAAGAGGGAGGCAGACAGAATGATCCAAGATTTATTAACTATATACATACAATAATTTAAACAAACAATCATGACATCAACTATATACAGCAATCCAAACGTTTGAAAACACAAAGGGCGATAATTTAACAGTTATTTACAAATAAGATTTTTTACGGTGGTGTGCTGATAACCTGCAGATGAATCCCAAAATTAAAATAAAAAAAGTTAAAATATAAAGAAAATCACAAAAAATAGGAGGAGGACTCCCTGTAAACATGCAGAACGCCAGTCACTTGCAGAAAGTGCAACAAAATCTTAAGTAGGCCTCTTCTTAAACATTCAAAGGCTCATTCTTAAAAATGAGTTCAATATATCAAAACAAAACCAAAAGATATATGAGCCCATCTGCAGATTCAAAGTTTAGAAAAAAAAAGTCCAGTTTTGCTACTTTAATGGTCATCCCCACTGTGCCACCGGGATTTTCTCTTTTCTTTTCTTTCTGCCACTCCAGCCATGGTAGAGCAAAAGGATTCCCCTGCAAAGCAGCTATGGCCAAACTTTGTTCTGTTTGGTTTGCCACAGCACTGGCATATAAAAGTCTCCACCTTTTTCCTTTTTTTTAGAGGGGAACCCCTTGGTGGCACACCAGATCCTCCACCTCCTGATTTTTTGTTATGCTACCAGGCTGTGGTGCGGGGCACAGAAGGTTCCGCTGGCAGTGGAGGAACAGCATTGTTGGCCAGCAAGTGAAGTGGCTGGGTGGCAGGGGGGATGCCTGATGATAGCCAGTACCGCGTCTGCGGAGCCCTAAGCTCAACAGTTGGCCTGACCAAACAGATCCTGAGGTTCAGGGAGCTCCTGGGTAGTAGTCCGCTTTGAGCCCTCAGGTGCATGGCAGGGATGGGCTCTGAAACCAGGGCTGAGGCACTTGGCAAGGGCATGGTCTTCTCCTCAGCCCACTGTACCATATATCTGGTGTAGTACCTGCAAGGACACAAAGTAAAGGGAGTCAGAGGGGCACAGAGGACTCCTCTGCCTTTTCCATACTTACCACTTCACTGAGTGCCAAGAGTACTGGGTTGCTGAGGAAATTCTCCCGGATACAGATATAGTCCCTAGTGATGGGTGGGCAGCAGTTCACCCTCACGCTGCAGGTAGTGGTTCCCTCGGGGTGAGTCCAGGTCAGCTGGATGCAAATGACCTCCATAAGATGGCTGACATCAAGCATCTATGCAGCTTGGCCGCCTGACCATGCACCTGCAGAAAGGGGAAGAGAAGCGAGTCATGTCATTGATGTGTCTGGCTGAATGGAACAGAGGTAGCCAAAGTGGTTAAGCACTTACCGCTGCAAGCTTTCCACTCCCAGAGTGATGCTGGTGTGCGAGTGCCTGCACCGGGAACCTCCCATTCACCACTCTTTCCTGTTGGTGTTGTGGGAACTGAGTATTTGAACATTGTTTTACGAGTATAAAGTCAGGTGCATATTCGCAGCTACTTTTTCAAACAACTTTGCCACTGATCAGAGCTGTAGAGTAGAGTAGCTGCAAATATGCACCTGACTTTTTACTCGTAAAACAAGGGTCAAATACTCAGTTCAAAATATTAGTTGGCGCTGCTTTGGGCATTCCATGTCAAAGTACCTAAACTAATACAGCCGTTGCAGCTTACCGTATATCAAACTGGCTCATTCGCCTTGTGATCGTCTTCCCCGATACCCCATATAGATCTGCAATCTGTCTTCTCTATTGACTCATCTGGAATGTCAAAGGATGGACGTCCAGAGTGGGGAACTGCATCAACTGAACTGGAGTGTGGTAGAGTCCGTTCCACTTGTTCTTCGATAATTTCAAAATTATTTTATGGTATATCGGAGTCTCAAAGGACCGCCAACATTGTAATTTCTTCAGATACAGTAAATCTTCAATTCTCTCTCTGAAATACGTAATATCTTTGGCAGAATCCATTTCATTGGCAGTAGTAAGCATTTTTCTAATTAATTTGTGTGCTATCGATTCACCAATCAGTAACTAGAGGGCATGTTAGAGCCCACCCTCTCAACTTTGACGAGTGAAAGTGACAGTTTTATTTCAAGCCGTATTTCATGACGGTTTGCAGGAATGTTACGGACAAAATTAAATAAATAAATAAGCAACAAAAAGCATATTTCGTGACACATTTATTTATTTATGCTTTCATTTCATGACATATTTATTTATTTATGCTCATATTTCACAGTACTTTTATTTATTGGCACATTTATTTAATTTTGTCCAAAATATTCCTCCATAGTCATCTGCATGTGAGTGAACATTGACTTCATGTTTTCTAACTAGAGATCCCAGTGGAAGCCTGTAAAGTGAAAACAGTAAAGGTCCCAGTACTGAGCCCTGCGGGACACCATATCTCACTTCTGTGTATAATGACGGAGTCCTGTCAGCACATTTCTGTTCATATTGGAAACGATTTGATAAATAAGAACTAAACCAGCCGAGCACAGTGCCTGTAAGGCCAACATCATTTTCCAGCCTGTGCAGTAAAATAGAATGGTCAATGGTATCAAATGAGTCCTGGATGCAGTCGAGTTGGCACCTCTGTGTCTACCACATGTCTTGGATCTTGTTACGATCCAACAGCGAGATGCCCATGGTTGGTGCCAGTTTCTTGACAGGAATGTTTTTTGACCCTCAAACCCAGGGTCCCACATTGGGCAACATCTTCCTGGTGCCACTCAAAGATGCAAAAGGAGAGACATGCCATGAACAGGCAGTACACAGGTGGCTCTCTGTTTCGCCGTACGTTGAGCCACACCACCAGCTGATCCCACTCGTGAAACATGGCCTCCACCTTGGATCTTTCCCCATGGGAACAGCAGTCTTGGTTCACGTAGAGGGGCAGAGGCGGGGGACACATCAGCCTCCCAGTAACACTGCATCAGCAGGCTGGCAGCCTCAGTGGCAGTGAAGATGCTAGCGAGGATCTGGCCATGCTTATTCCCCACATTGGTCACTCAGGCCAGTGGCGGCACTGGTGAGTTTCTTGTTCACCAGGAAGATGGAAGGGATAGTAAACTTGGAAGGAAGGGTGATAGCGATCTTGCTCATCTTCTTGGTTGAGTCCATCTTTAATATTGAACCAAAGATACACAGCACTGCCTGTCAGACTCCTGAGAAAATGGAACAAATTGGCACTGAACATTGGGGCTCTTCAAGCACATGGGCACCAGTCTATTGTGGGATGCACACATCCATACTCACAAATTGCCATTTCAGAGGAGGTAATTAACCTAACCTGCTCATTTTCAGGGATGTGGGAGGAAAACGCACATCGACACAGGAAGAATACACATATTAGAAGTAAAGTGTGTCATTTCATCTACATAAATGCAAGAAATTTATTACAAGCAATAGAGGCGAGCAATCAAGTGATCCCATACAGAAAGGGATGCTTGGAAAGGTGATGTGGTAGCTTACTCCCGGCTGGGTTAGTGCTGTTGCCTCATGGACTTTTCTTAAATGACATCCCAACTATAGTCCTCTTCTGATGTGTACCTGATGCTGAAAGAAGAGGCTGCCCCTCACCCTGCATTTGCTTTAACAAGTTCAGGAAAAAGATGAAATGAATTTCTTAAATAAATTTTATGTTGTATTTCTAATTCTTTTTAAAGAAAACTGAATTCAAATGTTTTATCCTTCTCACTTGTATTTCTAATGTGTTTCTTCATGCCCTTTAAATGTATCCAACTGGAAAATAACTTTAAAAAAATCATTAATTTGTCTGTATATCATTGCACTTCTGCTTCTCTGTATTTTTTATATAATTGTACAGCAGGTATTTGTGTTTAAAATATAATCATATAAAATAATGCCTCAAGTAAATGGTGGAAACAGATGGCATTTTCAAAGCAAGCTTCATCAATCTTTGTTGACACCATTCCGTTTTTAAAGTACTCTTATTTAGGATATTTGCAATTATAATACATCAGCTCATTTAAATATCAAATTAATTAGCGAGTACACTAGAGTAAATGCTTTTTTTATAAGTCCTTATTAAAAGTGAAAAGTTCTCTACTACGGTCTGATGGCATGTTAATTTACAGTGATATCTAATCCCAAGTTACAGCACATAAAAGGCATTGCTATACATATTTTAATGGGGGAGGTGGTTGTTTTCAAAGCAATTTTCTACTAGAGTTCACTTTTAATTTATTCATACTCAATTTATTGGTCTCTGCATATTTTCCCAGTATAACAAATCAACACCAAATGTAGGCCTCATAATGCGTCAAGATTCCCTTTTCATCAATCAGCAAGCAGAAGAGAGGGGATGGAAATTCAGATGAAAGGGGAAAAAAGCTTTTAATATCTGTTTGCAGGTTCTAACCTTAAATGCACATTGTCAGGTTTTCAAGAAGTTTCTTCCCTTGTGCATCCCGAGTTTCGTTCTGCTTTAAGGTTGAATGTTGAAGCTGCACGAGTGTAATCCATTTCATCATTTGCTGTGCTCTCACAAATCGCAGACTTATAAAAGGCCCATCAAAGAGATTATGCAAAGCTCATAGCTTATCAGTGATTTGTTTTATCATTGCAAATAAACAGTAATTGTACACAGTAGTATAATATCCTGTTAGTGCTTTCCGCATTGGCAGGCTTTCTTCGACTCTTATTGTGAACAAATTAATTACCGAGTTCCACTTAATAAATGAATCGTGCATTGGTTCTTCTTGTGAGGTCCTATAGACTAAAACCTTAAAAGAGACAAGAGTCTCGTTTCAAGTCTCTTGAGGCGGAATCTCATAGTTCAAGTGATGTGAAGACAAGCTGAGATTCTTAGTTCAAAACCTAATCTGTACAATATGTGAAACGAAAAAAGCAGGAGGGGAAAACGGATCCAGTTGTTCTGCTGAAGTGAGGAGCAAATTAACCGCATCTGTGGGTTGCAAATAAATAGAATCAGTTGCATTTTCAAATGAGAAAGAGTGCGTCAGATCTGGAAAGAAGAAGATAAAGGGAGCCAGCTGCTTTCTTTTTTTACATGAGAAAAGCCTGCAGACTCTGATGAAATCATGCTGGTAGTCCTCTCGTTGATCTCCTATGTCTTTCTCTCTTTATTTCACTAGTCTAGGATATTGGTGTAGGATTTCTAAGGACCCCATTTATGTATTCGTTGTGCCAGTTGTGAGTATCCATAGAGTATCTGCTAGACTGCAGCATAGACAGTCCAGGTGCATTTTTACCTCATTGAATTTCCTGCTGGCAAAAAGTGTTTTTTTAGGTTATATCTTAAAAACTGTTGAATATAAATGTAGGGACACTGTGGTCAGACTGTATAATGCACTAGTAACACCATATGTGGAATATCACCATGCTAACAAAAAGACACCGCAGCACTTGAAACTATGCAGAGGAGAGCAACCAAGTGCGTCTCACAACTTAAGGACATGATGTACTCTGACAAGCTCAGAGAATTAAACCTGTTCAGAGACGGCAGGAGGACCTAATCCAGGTCTTCAAAATCCTCCAAGGCATTGATAAAGTAGATCTAGCAGAGTTCAACTCTTTCAACTCAATCGCATACTCGAGGACACCAGTGGAAATTAAGAAGAAGTTCATTTAAGACTGAAGAAAGGAAGCACTTCTTTACTCAAAAAATTGTGGGAATACAGAACAACCTACTGAGACATGTATTCAAAACAGAAACCTCGACAACCTTTAAGAGGTGTCTGGACGAGACATTGGGACAGCTTAGCTATCGGCTAAACAAACACGCTTGGTGGACTGAACGATCTCCTCTCATTTGACAAACATCTGATATTGTTACGTTCTTATGATTGTGAGCAGCCACAAGACCTAAACTTCATAAAAATCATAAACAAAGTTGCAACAAGAATTGCCAGGAGTCTTTAACTAGAAGACATGTTGTAACGAAAACTGAGACACTAAAACAGTTGAGAAGTAGAACTCTATTAGTAATGAAACAGAAGACGTAAAACACTAAGAGTGCAAAGGTTGAAGTTATTAGAGGGTTGAACCCTTAATAACTAGAGAAGCCATAGTCAAAACCGAAGTGTAAAACTGTGATTAATCCGTAAATGAGAATTGTCTTAAGTTAATAATTAGCACCATGACTCTGCTACCAAACATCTAAACCGTAAAACAGCCTAAAGTGCAGCTGCCACATAAATCTAGTCTTAAATGGCAGAGTAACCTGAAGGTGATCTGTTTCCAGACTCAAAAATATACAATAACCTGAAGGTAAGTTGTCACCAAAAATATACACCCAAAACTTATCATATCCAAAAAGTGAGTTTTTATCAAAAAGACAAACTGTCACCATAAATCTATACACAAGACTGCCATAAAAAACGAGGTGAGACATAAATATAACCAGACTGGGCTTGGGACTTTCCTTGAAAACCGTCTGGAGGTCAGCTGGACGTGAATCATAGAACTATATCCCCTTCTACACGCCCTCTCAAACCGCAGACCAGCTAGGTATATCCTGTGAATAGCCCAGTCAGTATTTGCACAACAATCGCTACACGGGTAAAAATATCGAACAGCAAAGCAAGATCAAATTTCGTGAATTTTCTCTTTTTCCGTAAAACAGTTTTTGAGTGACAAAAACATTCCTGTCCTCGATCATCCTCCCAATTCGCCCAATTTAGCTGTCTGTGATTTTACTTGTTCCCGAAAATCAAAAGTGACCTAAAGGGAACACATTTTTCTTCAATGGCAAGCTTGTTCAAGAGCCTCAAGCATAAAGATTTCCAGCACTGTTTCAATTAATGGAAGATACATATGGAGCGGTGTAGAGATCGGGAGGGGGAGGTTATATAGAAGGTGACAATGTTTAGAATGCTGTAATTCATCAATAAATATATACTTTTTTAACAATCCGGTTATTTTTGTGTCTCACCTTGTATTAAAGAGGTATTTGTTCACGCTAAAGTTGTTTGAGTGCTTGATGTGGAATCCTGGATGCTGCACTCAATGCTGAACGAAGTTATAAAGAAGAGCCTCTCCAGGATGAAGCCCACAAAACGGTAATGTGGCACACATTAAAAATAATAACAGAATTTGTAACTGATTCATAACTACATTACAATTAAAATCAGTCACATATTAATATTTCCTGACACAAGAAGCCTACAGGAACCCTCAAAGTAGCAGAAGAAATTTTAAAAGATGAAAACAAAACAAACTAACTGGAGCCTTCTGGCCCAAATCGTAACAATCGGAAGGCCAATGCAGTCTTTTGCAATGGTGATCTTGTAAAGGGAGTGGTTAATTCCTATTTTGTGAAGACAATCTCATTAGAAATCTTCCTGGAGGTTCTGTTCCCTTCCATGTCCTCTTGCATTTACCCGTGTCCAAGTCAATGGTTACATTGAAAATGTGTTGTATAGTTTAAAGACATTTGCTTCTGGTGTGGAGGAGGTTCAAAAATTGATCTGAGCCACTTTTCATTTTCTTCTCAGGTGGCACCATAAATAACCCATAGGCAACTGTGGTAAATCTCTTAAGGAAAGATACTAAACTGTTTAGAGTCAATGCAAGATGGATGTTAACTAGCTAGGAGATCAACGGAAGTGAGTTATTACTTAATGCTTGGCAAAACTGTGCTAATATTTATCAAGCATCTCAGAGTTACTCCTAGGAATCACACTAAAAGTCTAATGAAGATAAGAATTTGTCCTAATCCAGAGTAGGATATGAGAAATAGTTATGAAGCATCCTAAAGCATCTGTCCCAGCAAGTAGTAGGAGTTCATGTTTCAGAATGATTGATTTCATGATTTTATGGCACCCAAGCTGTAAAATGGCATTTATGATGACATTTTCTAATTTCCTTAGAAGTCATGATGGTGTTTTGCTGTTTGCTGATGCTAACACTAACTCGTCACCTCAAAGATAATAATCATAATCATAATGAAGGTAGTAGTAGGAAGAGAATAAATAGAAGAAGATAGAATATATAGAAGATGGATGTAATTGTTGCCATTTCTCAAGGACATTAAGACTAACACTGTAACGAGCACTGAGATGGTCAGACAGAGACACCCACACCAAATGAGAATAAAGCCTGATAACAGTCACATTTATTTAAGAATGAATAATCCACAGCCATACTCTCTGAAGAATCACCTTCCTGTTGTTCTGATCTCAGGAAATGCCTTGTGTAGCACCAGTTATTGAACCTAGCCATGACTATTCCTGCGCTCTTGCTGAAGTCGCGCTTACTTTTTCAGTGTTCACAATTGTCTTCCAGAGTCGCATGCTGTGCCTTTTTCTATGACACTCCCTTATGTCCTGTGAGGCTGTATTTATCCAATGCCCTGGGATCTCTGCTTCCCTTCTTGAATCTTCCTAGACTCATAAAGTGTATTATGAATATTCCAGGGATTTGTTGAATGCCTAGTTTAGTGTACCTGGGTGACATTTTGCTGTCAGTCACCCATCCAGCCTCACTATCTTCAGGCTAGTATGCTGGCCATTATAATAAATTCGCAGCAATGACCATCTGTGTGTTGATATTGTGATATCTCTTATGATTCATACGTACATGCTTATACACAATTGGGGCAACAATCTTTATGTGCATGTCGTCAATCACACCAGCAACTCCAGGAAAACCAGTGATTTGCATGAATGTAGCTTGCTTTGATGTTACCTCACATGGTGTAGTGAGAAAATGCATGAATCTGAATCTCACGTGTTGTAATCGCGTTCAAGGTTTGGTGCAAAACTCAAGAAATGGTTGTTTGTGACATATCCAAATCATTATTGCTGCAAAGCTGCATTTTCCCTTTGGCCAAAAAATGTAGTGTTACCAACATTTTCATTTTAGCTGACAGCACATGGCTGCTTCTCATTGATGGAATGATCATGCAATGTACAAGATTTTTGAATGTTATTATTCCATTCTTGTCAAATCAATATACTGTATTTTAATGAGTTCATTGTGATCCAGAGTTTACAAAACATTTCAGCTTTCCTGGAATGTGCATCCCGTTCTCTGCTTGAACGTCATCTTCTGGCAACTCATAGTGAGTAAGGATATCTGAAGAGCTCTTCTTAATCATGGGGAAGTTAGAAGTAGTTGCCCAAAGTTTTTCTAAATTAGGAAAACTGATAAAACGCTATTAATCCCACTCCTGACAGTAGGTCCAAATTTGCATCACTCTGAGATTTTTATGCCAGTTAGGACCATTTTTCTGCTTGGAGACTAGTCATGCTGCCACAGTTAAAAATGGAAATGGTAGATGACTGTTTTTACTGCGGCTCAACTAGAACTGACACTAAACCTTTTAAGTGATTAGAGCCAAAACTAGAAGACCTTTAAAAACTAAACAGTAAAGCCCAAAACATAAACCAATAAAGTTGAAAAACAAGCAAAATTTACTGACAATACTAGCTCCTGAGAAAGACTTGAGAATTATTACCATATATACTCTCGTTTAAGTTCTCCCACGGATAAGTCAGGGCTTGGTTTTACGATATAATGTCTGGTATTTTATAATGTTAGTCGTGTCGTAGAATGCAGAAAACTCACGCTATTGATCCAAGAGATTATGATATGCTAACGCCCACCAAAGAGAGTAACCACGGAGCACACGGCCTTTTTATTTCTACGTATTGTGCCTACGTGACCACAAGGTAATACCCGAAGTGTTTCGAAGCGACGTTTGCATTGTTTTGTGTTTTTGTATCTCACATATACCTTTATCGTAAGAGCATCCCTTATCTACGATGGAGTGTTCGATCAGAAGAAAATACGAAGGTTTTAACTTAAAAGTCGTTGAAGTGGTGAAAGAAATTGGTAATTGCGCTGCTTCAACAAAATTCGATGAGTTTGAGAAAAATACTGAGAGATTGGAGGAAGCAAGAAAATGTAAAAAAACAAAAAAATTAAGTGTTGCATTTTTGAACAGGCGTATAAGTCAGGGTCTGATTTTATGATGGATTTTTCAGGTTTCAAGACCCGACTTATACACGAGTATATACGGTACTTGAAAATTAACACGGATGTTTGCTATAAGTCTTTTATATTCGTAATTTGATGAGACCACCTGTACCCAATTCTAGTCACAGGAGGTTTTAAGTGACATCACTCTAGAACTCCCTGTCACTGGTCACTGGTGTCCCTGCACCCCATGCCTTTAGTTACTCATGCATGAATCAGCCTCCAATGCAGTTCCCTAGCTGTATACTCAATTAGAGGGAAAATATGGTGCCATATGCTTCTTGCTGGGCGTGTGTAACCACTGCTTGCTGTGGTGTTATGGGTCCACAGCCCATTGAGCGAAGGCCATTTTTAAATAATCACCGCACCCGAGGCGGCTTCGTGAGGGGGGCGTTGTTGTAGCGAGCCGCGGGGCAGTCGTCGATGTGGACGTTTCTCACCGTGTGCACAGGTGAGGAACTGCCCACATTTGTGATTGCTCCCGTGGCTAATGCTACAGCTGTGATGGCCCCTCACGTTTTAAAAAGAAGCGTGAGTCGGTGTGGAGGGGGGAAAAAAATGGAGAGAGAAAAAAGGAAAGGAGAGGACGGAGGTTACCGGGAGCAGGAGAGGAAGCAGGCGGTGCGTGAGTGTGGTGGAGCAGCGATCGGGCTCGTGGACAGCTGCGTGGAAGCTGGGTGTTAGGCCGACACCCAGGTGTTTGTGTTGATGTCGCTCCCGCTGAGCGATCAGGTAGCGGGAGTGACCAGGGAAGGCGACTGGCCGCAGAGAGGCCATTGAAAGGCAGCGAAGTCGGAGACTTGGTGGTGGGAATCCCCAACGTGGCGACCTGGCCATTGGTGGAAACCAAGTTCTCCGGGACTGGGATGAGTGCCATACCGGAGCCAGGGATCGGGAGGTCTCCAGTCTCGTGTGTGTGTCTAGAAGAGGGCAGCTGCAAAGAGCGTCTTGCCTGCTGCTTGGCCCAAACGGGATAAGCAGGTGAGACGCTAACAGAAAATAAGCACGGAGCTTGTTTGTTGTTTTTAAGACTGCTTCCAAGAGAAGATTTTAACCTCTGGTTTTAAGGATGTGTTTTTTTTTTCTATTTATTGGTTTTATCCCCCACGTTCTTTTATGGATTATTTGATAAAGAATTTGAATTGAAACTGCACTATTTATGGAACACTGTTTTTGTTGGTTTTTAAATAAAAGCACTGTTTTGCACTTTTTACCTTCCCCTTGCTGGAATTATTTGCCTCCACTGACTAGCTCACCCGGTAACATTATCGACGGTGTTGGGTTCAAGGGTTCCCAAACAGCCATGGGAGCGTGGAGCCAGAACCCACATCGTCACACTTGCCAGGAGGCATTGCTGTCTTTGATTTTCCCTCCTTTGCTTACCTTCTTCTTTGGTCAAACAGGAAGACATCCCAGGTAACTGTTGAGCTACCTTCTGCATAGCATCCTTTGAGCTCATTGCATGGTTCTGCTTAGATTGTCCCTTTCTTTCACTTTGTCTTACTCCGTCTAGTACTGTACCTCAACATAATGTCTTTCTGAGGTTTATCACATGCATGCAGTGCATGCCACACCTTAGCAGTACCTGCACTCCCAACTGGAATCTGACGGATCTCTGCCTTCTGTAGATTCACAAGGCCTTCTATGGGATGTTAGTCTGCCTTGTTATATTCTAGTGGCCTACAAGCAGGACACCGCTTCGCTTTTTTTTTATTTATTTCAAATATTCTAATTTAATAGTGATGGCTCAATGCTATCTTAAACAGCAAGGCTCACAATCAATTCCATCCATCCATTTTCCAACCCGCTGAATCCGAACACAGGGTCACGGGGGTCTGCTGGAGCCAATCCCAGCCAACACAGGGCACAAGGCAGGAACCAACCCCGGGCAAGGTGCCAACCCACCGCAGTCACAATCAATTGTTACTTACAATACCGATTCTTCAATTCCTTGACTGGTTCATTACACAGACTGTAGGTCACTATTTCTTTGCAATCTATAGTTGGGTGACATTTATGTTAAGTTACTCATGTGAGTTCTTTTTATGAGTTATAAATCCTGTAGATTCTGAATTTATAATTATTTTGTGGTTTTTATTTGTTTTGAGCTATGTTATTTCTTGTTAACATTCTAACATTAAACAGTTACTGCCACCATTTTGTGGTTCTGTCATTAGTGACAAAATCCTAGAAACTATACTTAAATTAAAGGCCAAGAATCGTTTAAAAAAAAAAAATGAAAATCATGAGCTTAATCCTGACAGACATCACACATGAAATCCAGATGTTCGACAGCCATTTCATCCAAGTTTGTGGATAAAAAGATTCACGGCCTATTGTGCTATTGTTTTAGCTCTTTTTTGTTCTAGAGTTTTCTGCTTGTAATTTTCTGACTTAGACTCTTGGTCAGTGACTTGGTGTGATACCTTGATTCTTTGATTTTCTAATTTTTTAATGTTGTGTCCATTTCTGGCTTACAATTCTGTCTCTCAATCCTTTAATCAAAATTCTTTTATGCCTATTTCTGACAGGCCTAACACATATCTACTCCCAGCTGGATTGTCAGCGAAGATAAATCATCTCCTCATCACATTTGTCTCAGCTTTTCTTTGAACCCGTAGCATTTCCTCCATGCCTCATTCTTATTAAAAGCTTGGAATACTTTTTAAAATTTTATAACATCTCATTAGCCTTAATCCATACCTTGAGTGTTTAGCTGGTTAGAGATACAGTGGTACCTTGGTATACGTCCTTAATCCGTTCCAGATCCTTGGACTTATACCAAACGAATTTTTCCCATAAGAAATAATGGGAAAATGATTAATTCGTTCCCATGAAAAAAAATCCTATTGTTAGTGGCATATTATACATTGATGGGATTGTATAAAATAATTTAAACACTGCTTAATACTAAAAAACATAAATACAAAAGCAATTAGATGAAATAAATGAAAATGACTTGTCCGATAACAATGAGTTTAATTTTACTGCTCAACAAAGGAGAGCGTTACAGCCCTTAAAGGAGCCACTTCATGCGATTGTGTAGCACCGCCGTTGTTCTTCTTCTGGCAGTCTTCAATCCAAATCCCTAAAGCAGATTCCATCCAGACTACTGCCTTATTACATCCACTTACAACCCGTTTTGCACCCTGGTTAAAAGGACACTGCGGCCGTAGATCTTATATTCCTTTCCTACTTTTTAAATAAAAAGAATCGTAGCCTTCAACAAATCCAAAACGTTTACCTTTTCGTCAATCATTAACATCTTCCGTTTGCACTTGGGCACGGCCCCTGAAGCAGTAGCAGATCGTTTTGGAGCCATAATGAAGGGCTTGACTATGCACAAAGATAAACACAAAAGAGCACAACTCTTTACACAGCGAAACACGTTGATGCTGAATGAGCGAGACGAGACTTCCTGGTTAACACTGCATTCAGCAAGCAGGAACTTAACTGCATGCTCTGATTGGTTAGTTTCTCAGTCAGGAGAACTTAACTGCGTGCTCTGATTGGTTAGCTTCTCAGTCATCCGCCAATAGCGTCCCTTGTATGAAATCAACTGGGCAAACCAACTGAGGAAGCATGTACAGGAAGTAAAAAGACACATTGTCCACAGAACCCGCGAAGCAGCGAAAAATCTGCGTTATATATTTAGTTATGCTTTCATATAAAATCCACGATAGAGTGAAGCTGCGATAGTCAAAGCGCGATATAGCGAGGGATTACTGTACAGGTTAAAACTTGGCTGTTTTTTTTTTGAAGGCGCGCACCCGGTATACCACACGTGTTGTTCTAGCACACAAGTCGTATTCCAAACAAAGGTCGTATACCAAGCAAAATATTTCGCCTCTAAACAGGACGTATACCAAGTTGGATTTATTCCAAAGCAGACGTATATCGAGGTACCACTGTAATTGCAAATGTGCATTCTTATTTCTAGCTAAGCAATAGTGTTGATCAGCAAAATTCGCTGAAGCATTTTTCACAGCAAATTTGCCAGAGACTTAGTTTGCTGAACTTTTTCCCAGAAAATTTGCTGTTCAACCAGCTTAGGCAAACATTTTACCCAGTGCCCCATGATGTTTTGTGAAGCTTGCATGACTTCATAGAGTTGTAGTAGGTGATGTTGGGGGGACAGACCCGTGAGTACATAACACTGATCTGTTGTATCACAGGCTCAGAGTCTGCCATTGGTACCCAGTCCTCAGTTGCAGAACAGAGAGCAGAGGCTTCCACCCAGAGATAGCTGGTGTACAGCTCTTCCTCTTCCAGGCCCTGGCCTACACCTTCTGTTTGCGTACAGTGCCAGTCCTCCATCACCCAGATGCTGGAATGTAAGAGGCTTCTCCCACTTAGTTATGCCCCAATTACAGCATCCAAATGGGCACCTTGCAGAACTGTTGGCACTGCAGCTCCTGCACTATCATCTGGTGGACATGACCGTCTTTTGCCATTTGATGAGTTGCAACTCCTCCAACTGGCAGATCTCCAGTTGCCATTACTTTGTAATTATGTGGCCAGACGGATAGAAAAAGGAAAGAGTCCTGGATTAGCAGGCATTTACAATACCCTACTAGTGATTCCAGGGACTAGATAGGTGCCTTGTCTATCCCTCTCTGTTGCTCTCCCACTTGTTTTCTGTAACTCTTAAACAAAAGTGATGAGAAAAACAGTAACATAAAGAGACTCTTCTCCCTCCTTCTACTAAGACAGTTTTTGAAGGACAGACAGAAAATAATTAAAATCAAAAAGTAAAAAATTCAGCATAAACACAATAATGAAAATGAGTACCTACAACCACAGATTACTTCTCCCAAAAATTATACATACAGTAAGTTTAATCAGAAGTAAAGATGTTCATATTAATATATACCTGCGGTGGGTTGGTGCCCTGCCTGGGGTTTGTGTCCTGCCTTGCGCCCTGTGTTGGCTGAGATTGGCTCCAGTAGACCCCCGTGACCTTGTAGTTAGGATATAGCTGGTTGGATAATGGATGGATGGATGGATAGTAATATATGCAAAATTAAACCCTCTTCTCTGTGCTCCTCCAAAGCACATACTAGCCCAAAGGCTGGTCAAAAGATGACCCCTAACGGTTTTGACTACAGTTTTATATGACTCTTATCTTACAGTGCATCCGGAAAGTATTCACAGCGCATCACTTTTTCCACAATATGTTATGTTACAGCCCTATTCCAAAATGGATTAAATTAATTTTTTTCCTAAGAATTCTACACACAACACCCCATAATTACAACGTGAAAAAAGTTTACTTGAGATTTTTGCAAATTTATTAAAAATAAAAAAATTGTGAAAGCACATGTACATAAGTATTCACAGCCTTTGCCATGAAGCTCCAAATTGAGCTCAGGTGCATCCTGTTTCCCCTGATCATCCTTGAGATGTTTCTGCAGCTTAATTGGAGTCCACCTTTGATAAATTCAGTTGATTGGACATGATTTGGAACGGCACACACCTGTCTATAGAAGGTCCCATAGTTGACAGTTCATGTCAGAGCACAAACCAAGCACAAAGTCATAGGAATTGTTTGTAGACGTCCGAGACAGGATTGTCTCGAGGCACAAATCTGGGGAAGGTTACAGAAAAATTTCTGCTGCTTTGAAGGTCCCAATGAGCACAGTGGCCTCCATCATCCGTATGTGGAAGAAGTTCAAAACCACCAGGACTCTTCCTAGAGCTGGCCGGCCATCTAAACTGAGCGATCGGGGAGAAGGGCCTTAGTCAGGGAGGTGACCAAGAACCTGATGGTCACTCTGTCAGAGCTCCAGAGGTCCTCTGTGTAGAGAGGAGAACCTTCCAGAAGGACAACCATCTCTGCAGCAATCCACCAATCAGGCCTGTATGGTAGAGTGGCCAGACGGAAGCCACTCCTTAGTAAAAGGCACATGGCAGCCCGCCTGGAGTTTGCCAAAAGGCACCTGAAGGACTCTCAGACCATGAGAAACAAAATTCTCTGGTCTGATGAGACAAAGATTGAACTCTTTGGTGTGAATGCCAGGCATCACCTTTGGAGGAAACCAGGCACTGCTCATCACCAGGCCAATACCATTCCTACAGTGAAGCATGGTGGTGGCAGCATCATGTTGTGGGGATGTTTTTCAGCGGCAGGAACTGGGAGACTAGTCAGGATAAAGGGAAAGATGACTGCAGCAATGTACAGAGACATCCTGGATGAAAACCTGCTCCAGAGCGCTCTTGACCTCAGACTGGGGCGACGGTTCATCTTTGAGCAGGACAACAACCCTAAGCACACAGCCAAGATATCAAAGGAGTGGCTTCAGGACAACTCTGTGAATGTCCTTGAGTGGCCCAGCCAGAACCCAGACTTGAATCCGATTGAACATCTCTGGAGAGATCTTAAAATGGCTGTGCACCGACGCTTCCCATCCAACCTGATGGAGCTTGAGAGGTGCTGCAAAGAGGAATGGGCGAAACTGGCCAAGGATAGGTGTGCCAAGCTTGTGGCATCATATTCAAAAAGACTTGAGGCTGTAATTGCTGCCAAAGGTGCATCGACAAAGTATTGAGCAAAGGCTGTGAATACTTATGTACATGTGATTTCTCAGCTTTTTTATTTTTAATAAATTTGCAAAAACCTCAAGTAAACTTTTTCACGTTGTCATTATGGGGTGTTGTGTGTAGAATTCTGAGGAAAAAAATGAATTTAATCCATTTTGGAATAAGGCTGTAACATAACAAAATGTGGAAAAAGTGATGCGCTGTGAATACTTTCTGGATGCACTGTATATCTCTTTTATCCAGCCAGTTCCCACTCACGTCTTCCGGGGGTCTCAAATAATAAGCAACATTGAGTTGTCAACCTCAATTCAGATGTAGTCTTACTATATCAATCTTTAACTGCGCCACGATGGCTGCTTGTTTACTTCTCAGGTAAATTAAACAGTGAACTTGTACTTTACTTTAATTCTTTCAAACTAAATTTCTCTATGTCGTGTTTCCGCCATCAGCCTATTTAAAAACTCTGCTCTGTACCTTTTACTTTTTTCTCCTGTAGCCGTTGTCTATACGTGCCTCAGCTTCAGCCAGCTTGAGCCCAGAGCAGTCCTCTGACTTGTAGACGTCCAGTTCAGTTCAGGAGGAGGCACTGGACAGCAGTTCAGCTTTTCCCCACTGCTGCATTAATCCTCTTTGGAGCTCAAAACAGCAGGTGATCACTATAACTATTCATATGTTTTAGTGATAAGCTATAAAGAGCTACAAGAGCGGTGTTTGGGGTGGCTAGTGGGGCAACCGACCCAGGCCCCGCGCCTAAAGGGGCCCTGCTTTTGAAGTCTGCGTGTTCTGTTAGAGCGGATTTGTCAAGTTATATTCTTCAGTAATATTTTGATAAAGTCCGCGTGTTATCTTGCAAACATTTAGCTGAATACTGTAATGAGAAAAACGGTGTATGTTAACATTATTTCTATTAGATTCAAGTGCAAGTTTATACAGTCCACACATACCGGTAACATCATTTGACGTGACCGGCCCCATGTGGGGTTGATCAGCCCTAGCCCCTGCACACTCCTAAGGCCACCTCAGAACAGCTATACAAGCCTTTGTTTGATATTTAGATTTTGACTCAGTTCAGTCTGACCTCTGTCTGTGTGAAAGTAAGTTTTCTCTACTAAGCCACCTGTAGAAAGTGACATTCTAGCCCAATACGTGACAGAATTCTTCCTCAGGGAGGCACAGTGGCACAGCTCACATTTTTGCCCACAGTATTCGATGTGTACTCGATTATGTTGACCTTTCTGAAAATCACTTTGGAATAAAGGATTTACTAAGCAAATACATGCCTTGGCTTCCTATGTCTGGACTAACACGACCTTATACTGTACCAATAACGGTAATACACTTGATTTGAGCATTTGTATTTTTCATCCTCTTTCTCTGTACGATTAGCATTCATTTGCTCAGAGGTTGTTGCGCTTGCTGCTTCCTGAGCAGTTCTTCTTTTCTTCACTCTAGCGGCCCGCTTCTTTTCTTATCGTGTTAAAACTGATTAAATCACTGTTTATGTTGCAATTACGCTGGCACTTACTGTAAGTGTTCAATTTGCCTCAACAATGATTTAAAGTATGAAGAGGTAGGGGAAGTGACGGTGAAGGTGGTAGAGATGAGAAATACGCCCATACACATGCGCCGCATGGCCGCCCTGCTGGCGGCTGCCAAGAGTTGATTCTACAATAAAATAAAATAAAAAGAGGAATAACCTTGGAGGTCAATCATCACCCTGAAAGCGAATAGTAGACATCACGTAGTATATGTGTACCAAATTTCAGGTCAATAGTTCAAACGGTTTGTGAGCTACAGGTGATTTAAAATCCTGGACAGACAAACAAACAGCCATGGTAGTGTATTATATAAGAAGACTAGCAAAATACCCGCGCTAAGCAGCGAAGTACTGTGTTAAAGAAGTAAAAAAAAAGAAAAGGAAACATTTTGAAAATAACGTAACATAATTGTCAAAGTAATTGTTTTGTGTATTTGGCCGCAGCGTCACGAAGTTGTTTTCATCTAGCTGCATCAGAAAATTTACCACGACGTCTGACACACCTCCTTTTTAGTGTTTTCTCACAGCTTGGATTGCTGCTGTTATAATCAGTTTGAGTCTACATATATATATATATATATATTGTGAACGATAGGGCGCTCTCGCTCCCTTGAACCCCTGTCCACGACTCCAGACACCAGGTAAAAGTCCTCAAGTTGACTTTATTTTTCTCCCACAGTGTACAAAGCACACTCTCCTCCACAATACTCATAAATCACCAATAAATCACAATAATACAATCCTCCAGCTCCCAGACGCGTTGCCACCCTTCCACCCAGCTCAGCTCATTGTCTGTGAGTTCCCAAAGTCCTTTTATACTCCCTGACCCGGAAGTGTTCTCAATCCCCAGTCCATGTGATCCTCAATCACTTCCGGGTCAGGTAAAAGTTCTTTTCTTCAACCCGGAAGTCCGTCGCTCTTCCTGTGACGAACCTCCGGGTCACAGGGCACGAAGAAGCCCTCGGTCCTCCCTGCAGCTCCCTCCTGTGGTCCCCATGGCATCCAGCAGGGCTTTGCATAAAAACTCCAATGTCCATGATGCCCTGCTGGTCTTCTGGGGACCTCCACGCTGCAAGGAGGGCTCCACCTGGCGACTTGGGGGTATTGGCCAGGATAAATGGCCAGCCATCCATCACAGTATTCCCCCCCCAGCGACGAATTATTCGGAGCGGCCTGCCCCGAGAGGGAAGTCTTCCTCCAAGAGGACGTCCTGGTTGAGCCTTGATTAAAGCGAACATCTTGGTCCCTGGAGAACCTAGGGGAATATTATTCCAAATTGACATCTTGTCCCCCTCTCTCCAAGGACAGTTCCGCCAAATATGGCCCAACCTTCGGCACCCGTAACACTGCCTCTGTCCTCCTGGTATTCTTCCCCTACGGGACTGAAAACAGTAAGGAAATGTTAGGCCCGCCCCTTTTGCTGGGAGAGAAACCTCTGCCGCCTCTAACGGTGCTTTCACTCTCTCTTTCTTGTCAGGAGACCCCCGTTTTATTATCCGGATCTCCTGCTTAATCTGGGGCTTATCTACAGTCTGAGTCTCTCTATTAAGTAAAGAGAGACCCTTTACTGTTTGCACCCCTTTACTTTTACAAATTACCAGCGGCGGTGTCTTCAGGGCTGCCTCGCTCCTGGAGTCAGCACTGTCTAGCTGCCTCGGATCGATTAGCCCTTCCGCCGACCACTCGGTTAATGTACCGACCTCTCTTGTAGGGTACGCCGTGTATTGGCACTCGCTACTTATTAAATGCGGGCCTGGATCACACCGCGTCCCTCTATTATGTACGATACGGGTCTCGCTTACCTGTATTGCCGCATCATTCATTATGGGCTCCCACCAAATCGCCGCACGTAGGCCCTCACCTTCTCCAACGGCTCTCTGGCTGCCGCTCCCAAATCCCCGACGATCTTTTCAATGGTCGTCAGGACCTGTAAAACACTCGCTACGGGCTCGATTAGTTTTTCAAGCTCCAGCAAGTTTATATAATTATTCATTTCGACCGGCAGAACACTCACTTCCTTGTTCGTGTTACCTGCCGACCGGGAGCCAATGAGCACGCCTGGCTTCGACAGGAGAAGGCCGTCGTCGTCGGGGCAGTCTCCTTTTCCCCTTAGAGCCTCCAGGTGGTCATCCCCAAGGTACATGCACGGGACAAGGTGAGAAACAATAAAAGGATTTTTAATGTCGTTCCCGGCACGTACCTTAGAGGGATCGTTGCTTCCTGGAGGTTTCTCCGACTTGTAAGGCCTCTCCTTAACTCCTCCCGAGCGTCGGCCATTGCACCTACGGCACTCCCGCTGGCGTTGTCGCTTTGCTTGCCCTTCTTTTTTCCCATTTTGGACTCGGTTTTTTCGGGTTTTGGCGATGCTGTGGTGATTCCTGACTCCGCAGTCTTCTCGGGGTTTGTTATCCACAGAAATATTTGATTCAGGTCCTCTGAAAACGACGCTAGAGTATCCTGCCGGCTACGCCACTGTGAACGATAGGGGGCACTCTTGCTCCCTTGAACCCCTGTCCACGACTCCAGACACCAGGTAAAAGTCCTCAAGTTGCCTTTATTTTTCTCCCACAGTGTACAAAGCACACTCTTCTCCACAATACTCATAAATCACCAATAAATCACAATAATACAATCCTCCAGCTCCCAGACGCGTTGCCACCCTTCCACCCAGCTCAGCTCATTGTCTGTGAGTTCCCAAAGTCCTTTTATACTCCCTGACCCGGAAGTGTTCTCAATCCCCAGTCCATGTGATCCTCAATAACTTCCGGGTCAGGTAAAAGTTCTTTTCTTCAACCCGGAAGTCCGTCGCTCTTCCTGTGACGAACCTCCGGGTCACAGGGCACGAAGAAGCCCTCGGTCCTCCCTGCAGCTCCCTCCTGTGGTCCCCATGGCATCCAGCAGGGCTTTGCATAAAAACTCCAATGTCCATGATGCCCTGCTGGTCTTCTGGGGACCTCCATGCTGCAAGGAGGGCTCCACCTGGCGGCTTGGGGGTATTGGCCAGGATAAATGGCCGGCCATCCATCACAATATATATATATATATATACATATATATATACACATACATATCTTCATATATTTATATACATACATATATATACACATACATATCTTCATATATATATATATATATATATATATATATATACATATCTACATATACACACATATATATATACAGTACATACCTATGTACATCATATATACACACACATACATACATACATATACACACACAAATTATATATGCATGTGTGTGTATGTATGTATGTATGTACGTGTGTATATATGTGTGTGTATATATAATGTAGATAGGTGTGTGTGTATGTATATATGTGTATATATATATATGTATGTGTCGATGTGTGTGTATAGCTTTGGTCACTGAGTGCAAGGGTAAAATAATAAAGTAGTCTATAAGTTATTAAACAGTAAAACATTAACGTTTCAAGAAGTACAGGTACATTGAGCACTACTGGAGTGGTTGTGAGTAAACTACATTTTAAAGACGGTGTAACACAACAGGTAAGTAACTAACAGCAGCTAAAATGTATATGGATCATCTCTCGGTAGTTGATCCCTTTTGAAAGGCGCCACACGACGGCTGTGGTATAGAAATGACATTTTCTATGTGAACGTCCAAATTTCTGCCTCTGGTAATGTGCCTTACCGGCATTACCAGCAATTAAAAGAAAATCATTTTTGTGTCCTCTGTAGTGTTAAGAGAGAAAGGGTTTGGTTGGGAATTAAAAGTAAAAAAGGTGTAAAGAAAGGAAAGTTGCCTTTTTCTTTAATATAGTGTAGAGAGAGGTCTTCACTGACGATATGAGCGTCGGGGTGGGTCTCATGTAGACTGGAGAGACGGGCTTGCCATTTACTGCTCCAGGATGGCACTGTCGGTCCTCCACTCCTGTGCGTGTCTTCATAATCCGACCTGACAACCTCATAATCGTATACGTGTAAAATAAAGTGAGAAGTGCCTTAATATTAGTTTGCCGCGGTCTAGAAATAGGATCCCGTGTTTACAGTTGTCTGGGCTATAGATCATGGGAAGGGGGAAAAAAATTAAAAGTGTTTACTTTCACTTAAGGCAGAAGCGCAGTCAGCGTCTCAAAGGCCGGCACAGCTACGCACGCGTGCACGCTGGCTGCCCGACTTTTGTAGTATTTTTGCAGTGCAGGAAACGCCACTTTTTGCAGACACGTTCACGTGAGCAAAACTCTCTGCGCTCTTTAGAGGTCTTGCTTTCTCTACGTACTGCGTTCATAGTCAGTTCACGTGAGCCACTCGGAGTACATGCATCGAAGCTTCTGAGCTGTGCCTGTGCTATCTCGTGCGATCTCGTGATGTCCACGGCGTTATTTAATGTTAGCTAAGACCCGGCACTTAAAAGTTTCTTGCTACAGCAATTTTAACTCCGTTACAAAGTGATCCAAAGTCTCATTTATACCTCGTGTCTTCTCTGTAAACTTGTATCTCGCGAATAAAGTATTCAGTGTTTTTCTTCAGCGCTCTTTGGGAGCTCTTCCTTCTTTTCCACGTACTGCGCTCACAGTCAGTTCACGTGGGAGGCGTGATGATGTCACACGCAGCTCCGTCCCCCACGGCCATCGGGCTAATGTCAATTACAGTATATGGAGAAAAATAGGTTCCAGTTATGACCATTACGCGTAGAATTTCGAAATGAAACCTGCCCAACTTTTGTAAGTAAGCTGTAAGGAATGAGCCTGCCAAATTTCAGCATTCTACCTACACGGGAAGTTGGAGAATTAGTGATGAGTCAGTGAGTGAGTGAGGGCTTTGCCTTTTATTAGAATAGATATTGCACGTCTAGTGCATTAGCATATATTTTGAGTGGCTTGAGGTTAGGTCAGTTATTTTTGATTTGTATTCAGTTGACCTTTTTGTAATATTTCCATTTCTTTTAGACCTTCCAGCCTACAGCCAGTATCCCTGCTGTAGTGGTCATTATGAAAAGGATACTTTAATGGCTTTGGGTCTCTTCTGTATCCTGTATGCCCCGTTTCACTGCCCTGACAATAAAATGATTGGCATAGACCAGTATTTAAAGTGCTTTAAAATAATAACAAGGATGGGGTTGCTTGGACAATATGGCGCGTCCCCAGAATAAGTAATTGCTCTGACCTCTCACCTTATTCCTCGAATGACGACAGTGCTCCAATCTGAGGTCTTTGACTGAGCTGAGGCAACTGACATAACAAAGCATATGAAGAGGCCACCCAGTATAGGAATTGGAGCTCCCTGTCATAAAAAAGAACTGATCAGAGTGAAAGTTTAAGTAGATGGCATGCCACATCAAGGCACACGGCCCATAAAAGGGTAAAGATGAGCCTGAGCCAATTTATCTTTAATTAGAGAAAAAACAGATGGTGACCAAAAGAAAAGGCTAAGACCCTAGAGGGACTGTCAGTGACTACAAAGACGGGTGGAGCAACCATGGCAAGTCATGTGTCAGAATGGAAAGAGAAGCATAAAGAACCTAAAAAAAGTCCAGGAACTAAGAAAGGAACAGGAAAAAATGGAGGGGGTTAAAGGAGTCTGGGAGAAATAGCTACAGTGACAGTGTGTCTGCCACACTTACTCTCAAAAGTGACTGATGCATCCAAACATGAAGCAAAATAATCAGGATTTGATTTTCTATTAGTAACACCAGATGGTGACCTTCTAAATTGGAGTCTTTATCAAAGAGCAGATCATCACAAGACAGAATAAATACATTAAGGGCAAAATTGGAGTCATCTTTAAAACTGTGAAGCTGATTTCTTCAAGTTTAGTGGAGGCAATATAAGAGGTTTGTAGGAATTTAGGCTGTGTAATAAAGTGTGTGGTTTTACATATACACTGTACATAAGGTGAGTCTGTAAGTAGAAAGAACGCACAAGACAAAGATAATGGATTGGGGCCTACCACGCCCCGTATAATTGTCGCTGCGTACAACAACTACACAACAAAAAATGAAGAAATAATAAAGAAAAGCAACGGCCAGTATTTCCAGGATTGTTTATAATAATGCTACTGAGAGCTAGGTAGGCTTGCTGGGTTTTGATTGACCGCCTTTGTCCTGTGGGTGTGTCGATTATATCCATGGGGTTGGAAGAGGCAGGGGTAATGGTCACGTGGGAATTGTCATCAGGGGGCTCCTCAAAAGTCTCCTCTTCCATTTTAGGACTGAAGCAGAGGGAATTGTTAGTATATGTGCTGCAGTGTAACTGGTCCCCATTTCCCTTAGCAGGTCAGAGCTTCCAGTCCACTCACTTTTCACACACATGTAACAGTATATATACATCCATCCATCGATCTATTTTTATACACCTGCCTACGATGAGCAGGGTCATGGAGAAGCCAAGGCCTATCCCAGCAAGCATTGAGTGCAAGACAGGAAGAATCACTGGACAGGGCACTAGTCCATTGTAGGGTGAACATACTCATACACAAAAACACACTAGTAAAAAGAACATGACAAAAAGCATAAGAACGGTTGGGCAACCATGGGGAATTCCTGTTTCATGGCATTTTTCCAAAGGTGTTTTTAAAAGGAAATAGTCATTAAAGAGTTTTTCTGAAGTGTCTCCAAAATGAGCACCTATAGAATGTCCTCTTCTGCTGTCGTATTTGTAGAGAAAGAGTGGAAGGGGTAAGATGTCAAAAAGTGCAGAGCACTCTGGGCCACCAGAGAAAGCTCAGCCTAAAAATGGATTGGGTCAGGACTGGAAGAACTCAGATATCAAAAGACTGAAAGGGCCATGTCAAGACAAGACTGTTTGGCTATTAAATTTTAAAGTGTAGCAATGAGATGAACACAGGAATAAGGATATCAGTTAAAGCCACAAAAACAATTCCTCTGTTAATTGATCCATGAAAAATTGAACTTTTGAACCAAGTTATTTTATTACTCAAGTTTTATGCTCTGAAATAATTATCAGATTATTTAATCATCATAATGTTTTAGATAATAGTAAGTATGAAGCTTATGACAACTAGAATAGAAACAAGAAATACTACTTATGCAAAGAAATGTATATTTTAATCACATTAAGGATTGTTAGACATAAACAGAAACTGTGTGCTTCAAAGGTAGCATTACACCATAAGTTAAGTTAAGGTTAAGTAAGTAGTTGGAATTTCTGGACATTTTTGAGGAGAAATTTTAATTAAAAAACCCAATGAGATTTGAAAGAAATAGAGATCATCTTACACAGGGGTTCCCAGCCTAGGGTTCCCACACCTCCAGGGGTTGTCAGATGGCATTTCATTGGGTGCGACAAAGAGGAAAGCTGCGTCGTGATTGGCCAAAATTAAACAAGGTGTGGTGTCCAACTTTATCATGTCTTGCGGTGTGCCGTCACTTGTTGGTCATTATTAGTTAGAGCTCCTCTTCTATGATATCATGCGTTTTCAATTGCTTCATTGCTGTGGGTGGCTCATATGTAAAGCTAAATGGTCTGTAGAGACGGGCGAGGTCTTGTATTGATTTCTATGCAAGCCCTGAAATGGTACCGACTTCAAGGTTTGATTGACATTTTTGCCTCACAGGGGACTGAAATGGATTCAACACCTACTGCTTTCACGCAGCCCATCTCTCTTACTGATGGCCCTGGCAGTAGCGGAGTAATTTTAACTGTGCAGTGCAACTGTTTTTGAACTGCAGTGCAGGTGTTTTCAGGGGACCCCCAAAACAGGAATGGTTTAACAGGTGGAAGCCCCTGACATTTTTCCCTCCTGATCTGTTTTTTCACTAGTTTTTGCATTTGGCTACGGTCAGTGTCACTGCTGGTAGCATGAGGCGATACCAGGACCCTACAGAGGCTGCACAGTTAGTCCAACTTCTCCAGGATGGCACATCAATACATGCCATTGCTAGAAGGTTTGCTGTGTCTCTCAGTCTGAAGGGCATGGAGGAGATTCCAGGAGACAGGCAGTTACTCTAGGAAAGCTGGACAGGGCCAAAGAAGGTCCTTAACCCATCACCAGGACCGTTATCTGCTCCTTTGGGCAAGGAGGAACAGGATGAGCACTGCCAGAGCCCTACAAAATGACCTCCAGCAGGCCACTGGTGTGAATGTCTCTGACCAAATAATCAGAAACAGACTTCATGAGGGTGGCCTGAATGCCCGGCATCCTTTAGTGGGCCCTGTGCTCACTGCCAGGCACTGTGGAGCTCGAGTGGCATTTGCCATAGAATGCCATAATTAGCAGGTTGACCACAGGCGCCCTGTGCTTTTCACAGATGAGAGCAGGCTCACCCTAAGCAGATGTGACAGACGTGAAAGACTCTGGAGAAGCCATGGAGAACGTTATGCTGCCTGTAACATCGTTCAGCATGACGGGTTTGGTGGTGGGTCAATGATTGTCTGGGGAGGCATATCCATGGAGGGACACACAAACCTCTACAGGCTAGACAACGGCACCTTGACTGCCATTAGGTATCGGGATGAAATCCTTGGACCCAATGTCAGACCCTATGCTGGTGCAGTGGGTCCTGGGTTCCTCCTGGTGCACAACAATGCCCAGCCTTATGTGGTGAGAGTATGTAGGCAGTTCCTGGAGAATGAAGGAACTGATACCACTGACTGGCCCCCACACTCGCCTGACCTTAATCCAGTAGAAAACCTCTGGGACATTATGCTTCAGTCCTTCCAACACCATTAGGTTGCACCTCAGACTGTCCAGGAGCTCAGTGATGCCCTGGTCCAGATCTGGGAGGAGCTCCCCCAGGACACAATCCATCATCTCATGAGGAGGATGCCCCGATGTTGTCAGGCATGCATACAAGCACGTGGGGGCCACGTGAGTCCGATTTGGAGTTGCTGCAATGAAATTTCGACAAAATGGACTAGCCTGCCGCATCATTTTTTCACTTTGATTTTCGGGGTGTCTTTGAATTCAGCACTCTGTTGGTTGATAATTTTCATTTCCATCAAACGATGTGGCATTCTTTCGTTCCTAACACATTACCCAGTCCAAATCAGTATAGGGTGGTCCAGATCTAATTATTCAATTTTCATTATGCTATAACTTATTAAGTTTATTGCATAGGAAATCACTGGAAAATCCTGGACCATCGAGAAGTGTGCGAACAGACAACATGAAGAATCATCTTCACACCGAACTGGAATCGTCCCCGCATAAATCAAAGTCATCCAGACGATTTGGATCAGCATAATTAGATCTGGACCACCCTGTATAGATATCCATCAGGATTTTTCCCCATTGAGATCTGATGTGTTTTCAAACTGTTCCTTTAATTTTAAGGAGTGGTTTATTTTTTGCTTCTAAAGGCAAGCTGAACTCTCTTAATATTTATTTGGTCTAGCTTACATTTTTCTGGTCTTAGAAGTTCAGGTATAAGGGTTTCATTGAAGGTCTAAGTAGAGTTTGTGATGTTAAATACAGGTCTGTGAGATATGTAAGTGATTGTGCCCCATTCAAATACTTCCCGGGTCCACCCTTGAAGTCAGTCCATAAAAAGTCAAACATCCTCACATAGGACTTGTACATCAACACTTATATCACTGGTGTAAGCTCAAGTCACTGTCATGTTCACAGAAATGGCTGGAGATGAGGCACGCTTTATAACTTGGTGAATTCTCCTAATGGAAGTATCCATTTGAAAAATTGTGGACTGTGGCTATGATTGGATGTGAAAAGTCAGCAGCAATGCTTAGGTATGCTGTGACATTCAAATGGTGCCCATCTGCTACTAACATATACCAAGAATACATTCCCTATACAGTTTAACCGAAGACAGGACAGAGCTATGGATTCATAATATTTGTGCCAGATTTCCCAGGATGGTCTCCTACTGCTGTAGCTCATTTTCTTCAGGATCCACTCCATTGTTTATTCAGAGATGCCCTTCTGCACACCACTGTTGCAGAGAGCTGTTACTTGAGAGTTTGTGGCCTTTCTGTTATTGTAAAACAAGTCTGCCCTTTCTTGCCAGAATTCTCTCGTTAACATGATGTTTTCGCCCACAGAACCACCACTCACTGCACGTGTTTTGTTTTACCTCCCAATCTCTATAAACTCTAGAGACAGCCTTCGGCAATGCTGGTAATTAATCAAATAATTCAGTACGACTCCTACTTTATTTACCTTACCTTTCTCTGTTGAAGGAGGGGGTCTCTGGCTGTTTGACTTATATTAAAGTGAGTGAAGCACACTTGTTCTAAGAAACAGAATACTACAATTTATTGATAAACACAAGGATTATAGAACTATGATAACTGCATATATGTTGAAATCTGAGACGGGATGCAGATTAGAAAGGCAATCATATAAGACAGAGGCTTCCTTGCCATTTAGAGTTCTAATTTACCTTGGCACACATAAACAGTTTTACAATACCAAGTCTTTATGGATGATGTCTGATGTTGTGTGGAACTGTTACTTTGTTGCTGCTCCAGGTTCAAGAGGAGGATTCTTCTTTCATTGGAGTGCACTCTTTCTCTGTGTGATGTGGTCTTTCTTCGTGGTTTGCAGTGCTTTATTCAGTTAGACCCTTTGCTGTATCATCTGCAACTTCATAGGAATGATCGTTACTCTTTTTGGCACAAGAATGTAGATGCTGAAGTTCCCTTCTTGAAGTGATGACTACTTCTCAGCCTTTAGACTGGATCAATGTTTAGCTTGGCAAACTGGATCTAAGCTTTCCGGTTCCCAAAGAGACAAGTTTGTCAGCTTCATATTCCCAGGGAAGAGTGGCTCATGGCTTTTTAGTTTCAGAGAGCAGGGTTTCAGAGGTTTTCAGTCATTTTGGAGAGTGAGAGCAGAGCTCACATGGAAATTTCTTTGAGACAGCCGGAGAATGTTCCTAGAGAACTATGCCCAGATGGGATGAGTGGTTTAAGGGAATATATAACTTCTCCTGACTGAATTAAAGTCACTTCCAGTTACATAATCAGTGTGTCCTCAGAGGTGAGTTTTTCTATCCATTAGAGTTTTCATTCCCTGATTTATAGCTCTTTGTTCTTGCTTGAGTCCATTTTGCACCTTCTGGCTCAAGAAGTCTACAGAGGAGCCTCTGGAAAGAAGTGAACTCAACATCTGATTTACGTCTTAGTTATCAGATGATGCCCAGACAGATCACTTGATAAGCCATGAATAAGACTAACAGAATGTTAGGTTATGCACCATAATGTGTTAAGTAGAAGTCAGAGGAGGTTATCCTCAATCTTTGTAACACACTGGTGATGCCACAACTGGAGTACTTTGTGCATGTTCAGTCTCTGTATTACAAAAAAAGACATAGCAGCACTAGAAAAAAGTCTGGAGAAGAGTGACAAGGCTGATTCTAGGACTGATAGGTATGAAGTATTAGGAAAGGCTAACTAAGCGGGTTACAAAATGACTGACCGAAGGAGTTTAAATAGAGATTAAACAGGAAATAAGATGAAAGTGTTTTAAATTTGGATGGGAATTAGTCTAATGGATAGAGACTAATAACTTAAAATGAGTTCAACAAGAACTCAGGGACACTGTTGGAAACTTGTTCAAGGTAAATTTCTCATTAACATTGGGAGGTTTTTCTTTCACACAAAGTATCATAGACATTAGAATTAAATAGATAGGACTGGCAAGCATTTGGTGGGCTGAATGGCCTGTTCTCCTCAAACGTTCTTTTAATGTTCTAATGAATCTACTGAATGAGACAACCCACCAATCGGCTCTGCTCCTCTGTGCATTTTCAGTTCATCATATGCATTTGCGTACATTTTTCTTTTTGCCAAAGGATTCAAAATCCCCATAGCATGCATTTATCTATGATTTCTTATTTTTCATCCATAAAGAATATAAAGGGTTTGCACCTGTCAGCTATGGTGCCCTTTACGTTTTAAAGTTCAACTAATCCAAACGAGTGCCTTTCCTTGTCTTGTCATGTGCTCCACAAGGCCTGATTTTAGTTGTTATTACAAGACTAAGAGAGTATGAATTTGCTAGTATAAAATTTCTTCACCTACATTACATGAGGAATGAAGTGTGACTTTTTTTCAGTCACATATGTTGACAGGTCTGTAATTCAATTTAAGAGTAAAGCTGTTGCTACAAGAAAAAGTAGGTTAAATGAGATTTTTGCTTCTTATGTATCTGCCTTAAATACACTGTAATTAGTATAACTATCTGTCTCATCATAGCAAAACTCTAAAACAGAATAACAGTCTCTGACATATGTGCAGGGAAAGATATGGAATTGTTATGAAAAAAATGCTAGAAGATATTTTTAATGGTATTTATTTATCTTTACAAAATGTGAAGGACTGTTGTCTTATGAAGGACAGATAAGTGAACAAAACTGAATTTGCTTCAAAACCCCTAGTAGCCATCATTTTTACATAGCAGACTACACACCATAAGCCTAAAGACCATGTAATATGCCAAGACAAAAATCTGTTAGAAGTCAGACAATACATTTTTTTTCTCAGTGTCCATATTCTTGACTCTTTCTTTTAAAAGGAATCACGCAATTCCAAACACCATGTTTTCACAAGTCGTCATCTAACGATATTACTATAAAATGTGCAGATTGTTAGAGGCACACATATTCGTTCACTGCCATTTTGTGCAAGGAACATTATGGAATATGGTTTACATAGCAACCACATGACATAAGTGAGGACCTCCACTTCTTTGAACTAAATAACGAATGTCTGGAAGAGAAAGCGCATGTCTCCATTGTAAGTCTCAATTTTGACATGGATCTCCCCCATTGCAGTCCATTCTGTTCTTCGGGGAGTTTTGTCTTTCCTGACCTACTGGTGAAATTCTCTGATATTTTTTACCACTTCCATGATTTGTTTTTCACTCCAATGCTCTATGGCATACCCCTATAAATTAATTTTGATTTAACTGGCTAAAATTTCGTCATTCTTCACTCAAAATTCATGTTCTGCCTCTCAAAATTTTCTTTCAGAATTTTACAGTTGGAGAATTTTTTATTATTATATTATACATATGTGTTTATGCAGAATAAGTTGCAAAATCCAATAACATTTTTACCAAAAAATGCACTTTGAATGTTATTTTATTTCCATAGGTATTGGAATAAGCTTTCAAATACAATAAAAAGTGTTACTGAATGTGTCAGGAGCACCTAGAAATAAATTATGAAATACTTACAAGTAATATGTCTAGTTGAACTGTTTTGAATCAGTACAAAAGACAGCTTTCTTTTTCTCCACTTTTACTGTTTTCGAATAAGTATCAATAGAGTAAGTGTCCATTATTGAAGACCCATGGCCTATGTAGCATTTGGAAGGGAAGATCTTGCTCTGTTAGAACATCCATACTGTAGTTGGTAAAGAAATGACACTGTGTGTCCAAATAACAACACTGATAGAAGATTCAAAAACGTCTTTACAAAAAATAAATAAATAAAATCCAGAAATACAGTGGAATATAATGGAATGCAATATCATTTAGAATTTTAAACACTTCTGTTGATTAGTAGATAATAGTCTCTCTGTCAAATTGTACACAATTGTATCAGGATGTTCAAGAAAGCCATTTGGGGTTGCTGTTCAGCCATCTTTGAGGGAAGGAAGAAAAACATTGCAATGTGATATCGATGTGGGTGATGCTGCATTGTAATGAGAAAACACTGTATTTTAATTATAACAGTGAGGATATCAATGATGTTATGCATTGTTTTAAATATTTTGCATTATTGTTTGGTCCCATCGGTGAGTCCAAAGTAATAGGGCTGTGTTTAAATGTTAAACAAGTGCATTTTATCTGTAAGGGGAAAAAACATTATGTATGAATTTGTAAAGTGATGTATTGTTTGTACAAGCTTTTAACTATAAGAACTATGAGGCCATGTAACATAACTTTTAATTTTGTTTTCTGTACGAATTTGTACGTAAGAAGTCCTATACAACGAATCAAATATTTGCCAAAGGCTTTTAATCTGTTTCCAGACCTTTAGATGGAACTTATGAGATATGTGTGTTTAAAGATCATACCATTTATCCAACCCACTATATCCTAACTACAGGGTCATGGGGGTCTGCTGGAGCCAATCCAGGGCGCAAGGCAGGAATAAATCCTGGGCAGGGCACACACACACACCCACACAGACACACACGGGACAATTTAGGATCGCCAATGCACCTAACCTGCATGTCTTTGGACTGTGGGAGGAAACCCACGCAGATACGGGGAGAACCTGGGAAGCAAACCCAGGTCTCCTTACTGCAAGGCAGCAGCGCTACCCACTGGGCCACCGTGCTGCCCTCATACCATTGATCTGACTTTCTTTTGTAAATGAACTTAAATTTGTAAAAGATGCTGCTCTGTTAAGATATGCCAGCCTTGTCATGTGGCACTGAGCAGAGCACTTGGCAGGCTCCATCATCCAGGCTTGATGTAATAAAGGACGTCCATCTTTGGAGACGTTGGTAAGGGCGACTCTCTGTTATTTTTATACTCTTATTTAACTTGATATTTTCCTTGACATACCCCACATCTCAGCCTTGGCAGCCATTTACCCACTATTGAGCCGTTTGGACCTTTACTGGACCTGAAGTGGTGGGTGAAATTTAATGAAAATGAATTATAAATTTTATGTATGATGCCTTAAAAAAGTATTCAGTTCTGTAACTTTACTGAATTCCTGTACAAGTTCTCCACTGAAACTCAGAAGTAGTTTTTAAAAGTAACTTTGTCTTATAAAAAGGAAATATTCGGCTTTCACACTGTAATCATTCTATCCCCACACTTTAATATTTCTCATTGCCAACTTTTGTACAGTATTACCTTTAAGCAAGGCAGGGTATGTGGGGGCTGAGGGGTTCTGGTGCCACCTAATTAATTCCTTTGGAAGTCCTCAGAAAGCCTCAAAGATTTGGGTCCTTAAATATCAATTTTAAAAAGTTGCTGTATTATAAGTCACTACTGGTTTTGCGATTAAAGAGACACAAATACAAATTCTGTAAAGGATTAATTAGCATGGTGTCTCCTTTTATTATAGCCAGCTTTACCCTTGAAATAGCATTATTCTCTTTCCACATTCGTAACTAAATATATATATTAGTTATGTAAGAGTGAGTGAAGCGTATTACTGCACTTTGCCATTGCTTTACTCCTGAAAGAATCTGTGGCAATAAAGCGGGTGCTAATGGCACCGCGTCCAACATTTGCAAATGCAGCTTGTGGCCATGAAAGACGATCTTGTTTTGGGCACCAAATGACCCAGCTTCTGCATGAATGTGCCCTATGATGGACTGGCATCCTGTACCTTTGACCACTGCTGCCAGTATAATCTCCTTGTGATTCTGTTGCACATTTGGTGCTGCTTGCAATAGAAGAGCTAAATGGCAGGTTTAAAAATCCCTGTGTTTGGTCAAATGGCACACCTATTTGGCCAAGGGCTGTGGTGAGCAACCTCCATGGGGCCCAGCTGTTAATGTGAAGATAAGGTGACCCATTGGCCTACAGGCCAGCAGTGCATTCAAACTGAATATGCATTTTTACACTGCTCATATTTTTATCATATCAAAATCATTTCAACTTTCTGACAGTCTAATTTTCTGAACTTCCTGGGAGCAAACTCCAAAATTAAACAACAATAGCCCAAGGGTGCAACAACATTCTCATCAATAAATATTATTACAAGTCAACATATCTACAGACTTTCAAAAACAATATTTGTGTCAATACCATATTCACGAAAATAAATACTTCACAAATAAACGACACAATCATATAAACGGTGTGGCAACTCTTTGAGTCAGTAAATAACTTTATTTATCTTGAAGCAGCTCTCCAAAATATAGCATTTAACAGCATAACTATAAGAAAGAGAGAGGCAGGGAGCATTACAACACATTACCGCACCCACCACATGACAGACCACCTGGATTGGGATCCGAGTGCAGTTGTGCAAGGGGGGGGGACTCGCTGTACTGACCCAAAGCTTAATCTTTCTTCCAGAAAAATATTCTTAAAAATTTACTGTACAACAAGAATTCCCTTGGATTTGTGGTCACTGGTATGAAATATTCACATTAATGCGTGGTGTGTTAAAACTGGGGATTCACATTTAATGAACTGAGGTGCCAGGCAGGCGTGATGTCCCTACGCTGAAATTCTTGGTGCACATATGCGCCCAAAAGATTGTAAAGTGCATAGCTCAGTAGCTGTTGTTTTCTCAAAATTGCATTTTATAATCTGATAAATAATGGATTATGAATCACTTAAAGCATTAATGTCACACAAATTAAATTACTAGTTTTTATAAACAAAAATTGAGAAAGGGAAATAAACTCTGCACTCTAATGAACACTGTAGAAAGAATATTCTGAGAGAATTAAAGGGTGCCACAGCTGTTTGTGTGAGTACTGCAAATTTAGAAAATTTGGTTATGTTTTACTGTATTTAAGTCATATTTAAAATTTTAATAAATACTATTTTAATTAACCTAATGTTCATCTCATGCAGGGCCCCATAAAGGGCAAGGCCTAGGGTGACCCCTAAAAGATGGCCCTGGGTCCACATGCAAATACTCTCTCCAGGTCACTCTGTTCTCACCTTCTCTTGCTCTGTTCATCTTGCTCTGTTCTGATTGCCTGATCACATTTCCAAATGTGTCTTTTTTCCATTAAAGATGATGTTATTCCTGGGATGAATGCAACCGGGGCAGTTGTGAGAGTTGAAGGATGGCAAACATTGCAGACGGGACTAAGTGTAAAGGTGCCACTAGTTGACAGTACCAGTCCTGTGCAGCTGTATTTCTGGCTTCTGCAAAGACTTCTAAGACAAGAGAGTCCACTGAATTGGGGATGACATGGAAGTGCTTATTAAGATGCAGAGGCAATGAAAGCTTTGTTGGGTCTAAGTTTATAAGGGCCTCTACCTCTACCTTCTTCAGGCAGATACACTTGAAGATGGATGTGTAGCAGAGGCATCTGGTGAAGAGGTGGAAGATGAGCTCAGTACAGTCTATTGTGAGACGCAAGGACGAGATAGCACTGCAAAAGTATAGTTAGGCCCAGCCGAGCATTATTTTTACATTGTGTTCACTCCTTCCATCCTATATATCCTTTACATTCTTTACCTGTATATTGTTAATAAATTGTCTTCCTATCACTTATCTGAACAGCCAATACAGTTCTATCTATCTATCTATCTATCTATCTATCTATCTATCTATCTATCTATCTATCTATCTATCTATCTATCAGGTCATGGATTCGGACTGAGAACCTTCTGCTTCCTACTGGTCACACCAGGTATTGCATCTTTTTAATTTGTGGAATTAAACCCAATGGCCGGCCACAAAGAGACCTAACTTGCACCGTGTGTTTCATTAAACAGAGGTCCGTCAACTCTTTTTTGCCTGATCTTATAATATTTATGATGCAGATACTATAATAATATATCTGAGTGAATTTTATTAATTAAATACAAAGACCTGTGGCTTAGATTTTATCTTCTCTAACTGATTTTTAGATTACTGCTTTTAATGGTTTTTTTTAACAGATTATTACTTTAATATGCATTTAAAATAATCTGTGCAGTATGCATAATTATGGTTCAAATGTGAGGAGTACATGAAAAGGAAAATAAAACAAATTGAAAATATAATTTAAGCTTTAAGGCAAGGTCAAATATTCATACTGCTCTGCTAGCTCATGTCACATTTGAATGAAGAGTTCAAAGCTGTACAGACAACACTTAAAACATTAGAAAAAGGCTTCTTTACATGCTGGATGTGACCTGCTCAGAACTCAAGTATAGGGATGTACTGTATAATATGACCAGAAGACCAGAGACATTCACACACCAGTGCTAACAACCAAGTGAGATGTGCAGTTTTAAGGCAGCTAGTGAACTTGATTGTTGAACAGAACTAAAATTGTCTTTTTGCATTTGGAGCTTATGTGGACTGGCACTTCATCCAGAGTTATTACTGTATATACTTACATATAAGTCGGGTCTTGAAACCCGAAAAATTGATCATAAAACCAGTCTCCGACTTATACACCCGTTCAAAAATGTGACAGTAATTTTTTTGCTTTTTTTTACATCTTCTTGCTTCCTCCAATCTCGCACCAGTTTCTCAGACAGCAGCGCAGTTACCAATTTCTTTCGCCACTTCAAACACTTTTAATTTAAAACGAGCTTCATATTTTCTTCTAATCGAATGCTCCATCGTTGATAAGGGATGCTCTTATGATAAAGGTGTTATAAGGGTCTGAGATACAAAAAACACAAAGCAATGCAAGCGTCGCTTCAGAATAGCTCAGGTATTACCGTGTGGTCACGTAGGCACAAAACATAGAAAGAAAAGGCCGTGTGCTCCGTGGTTACTCTCTCAGGTGGGCGTTAGCGTATCATAATCCCTTGTACCAAAAGCGTTGGTAGAGTTTTCCGCATTCTACTTGTACGACTGACATTATAAAATACTGAAAATTACACAGTAAAATCAAGCCCGGACTGATCCACGGAACTTAAATGCGAGAATATATGGTATTATTATTTGACTAACACCTGTATCAATGGCAGCTATTACAATTTAAGAGATATAATTGTTTATATATTTTTGTATTCTTCCAGCTGGAACACAAGCAGGTAAAGTGACTTGCTCTTGGTCAAACAGGATTTGAACCCACGACCTCAGGATTTAAAGTCCTAGGGCCAAAGCCTTAACCAGTACGCCTCACATCATGGCCAGTATTGCTGTGGTAAGCTCTGTCTCACCGTTACTCTGGACTCAATAAGTGGATCAATGAATGAATCAATGGATATCTATTAGCTGGGTGAACAGTGTGTTATGATACCCTTCCTGTAAATTGATATTAGAACACTATAAGTCATAAAAGGCTTTATGGTGGCCGGCTACATTAGAGTTGCAATACGATTTAAAAAGTCCATACATTTTCCAAACTTGCCTTGTAAAGTACATGGCTATAGAAAACAGGAGCTTGTCCTCATAGGAAAGTAAGAACTAACAATGGATGGGATGCCAGCCTATCACTGGGCATATTCATTTGGCATGTATCACTTGCACACCCTTGGCAAATTTAGAGTCACTATTCAATTAAACTTCACATCTTTGGACTGTAGGAACATAGGGAGAGCTTGAAAACTCCACAGAGAATGCTGACTGTGCCAAATGTAAATGACCCTGGACCACCATAAAGTTTATGCTGTCCAGAAATACTGGAGGTTTTGCTTTTTTCTCCTCCATTGTGAGTTGTCCGTACTCAATTGATACATTAACATGTATTTATGGTGCCTTAATAAAAGTCCCCTTTTTACAGAAATCACAACCGTGAATCAAACTTTTTCACAGTGCAGCTCAAAAATCAAAAAAATAATTAACCTAAATTGCAAAAACTGAAAATTTACTTTGGAAAGGTTTTGGGGTGACTTTCCTCAAAAAATTAATTAGTGTCTTAAATGCACAGGTTCTTTTCCCATAGACCCACAGCTATATGTCACTACTTGTTGTTCACGTTCTTTTCCTACACTTACCCTTCTGAAATGAGACACGGTCTTCTTGCACCCAGGACTATGGTCTGACTTCACCCAGGATTGACGGCTACTGTGACGCTTATGCAGAAGCCAATCCCTACTACATTCTCTATTTGGCTTGACAACCTATTTGAGTGCATCAGAAAAATAGAACAACAGACGGGTATAAATGGCCATTTTATTATTCCTATTATTAATGCCAAAAGCAGAATAATAAGTAATAATCTACTAAGTATTAGACTATGACCAAGTTATACCATACCGCCTGGATGTTCAGCAGCCTTCAAGTCTGATGCTGATCATTACACCCAATGGGTGATGGTGTTTAGGTCATTAGCAACTCTTTCGGTTACATGGCTATAGCTCAGATGACTCCCAGCATGGATGGCCCCCTCCTCCTTCCTCTAATCATCTCATCGTTTGACCTTCTAAGCTAGTCTAGTGTGTGATTCTGCGCCGAGATGTGTACTCATCTCCTCTCTTCTGATGTCAGAAGCATGACATGAATTACCTGTTGGGTGACATATGATGTGCTTGTGTAACTGTGAACTGCATATGTGCTTAACAACTCATGCTGTGACCACAGTTCTCCTTATTGTATCTGATTTAAAATAGATATACTCACTTACAATACGTGGAAGTTTAATGAAATCTTAAAATGCTACTCCTAACATCTTAATGCATACAACTCACAATCCTGGCTTACAGAAAAATGCATCATCCTAATACTTTTAACAACTTCATACTAAAATATAATCTTACTGCTAAATGCTACTAACTCCTAAATACTAAACTTGCAAAATTATTCCACTATACCACGTTAGTTAAGGAGCAGCGGTGGACGGTGGTTTTTAGGCATATCCACAGATGTTCTAAGGTCAGGGCCCTGTCTGGGCCACTCAAGGACACCAATGGTCTTCATTTTAAGCCACTTCATTGTTACCCTGGCAGTGTGCTTTGGGCCATTGCCCTGTTGAAAGACAAACTTCTAGTTAAAACTTTCTGAAAGAGGGGAACATATTTTCCTGCAGGATCTACGTGTATTTTGCAGTAATTCTCCTCTCATCAGTTCTGACCAGAATGCCAGATCCTGCTGCTGAAAAGCATCCCATAACATAATGCTGTCAGCACCAAATTGTACAGGAGAGATGGTGTTACCTGGCGGATGTACAGCATTAAATTTGTTCAAGCCAGAAAGTTACACTTTTGCCTCATCAGACTACAAGTGTTCCGAGTTGTTCACTTTAAAAAAGTATTCATATTAAAATGCATTTTTTAAGCAAAACTACTCATGGGAAAATGGGCTTCTATTATTCTGGAACATTTCTGCATGGTTACTCTTCATTATAACATTTCCAGAACATAGTTATTATTTTTTTTGCACTGGCACCGTGCTATTTTGCTTTGGCTTAAGAACAACAACAACAGCATTTATTTATATAGCACATTTTTATACAAATGATGTAGCTCCAAAGCGCTTTACAACATGAAGAAAGAAAAGTTTATAAAAAAATAAAAAAAGAAAAATAAGATTAGGCAATACTAAGTAACATAGAATAAAAGTAAGGTCTGATGGCCATGGAGGATAGAAAAAACTCCAGAAGGCTGGAAAGAGAAAAAAAAAACAAAATCTGCAGGGGTTCCAAGGCCACGAGACCACCCAGCATCCACTGGGCATTCTACCTACCTAACATAAATGATCTCAATCAGTCCTCATGGTTTACATGCTTCACGTGGAAGAACCTGATGGTGAGGGTCATGTGGACCTCTGGCCATCAATCCATCAATGTAGGGACAGCACGGTGCTTTGATCACAACCACAGAAAACTGTAAAAAGAACAGCGAGAAAGTAGGGGTTAGTACAGATTTTGGAGCCACCATGAATGGTAATGGTAATTAAATGTATATACAGAAAATCAGAGTTAAACTAAAATAAAGGTATGAGAAAGCCATGTTAAAGTAATGTGTTTTCAGCAGCTTTTTAAAGTTCTCCACTGTATTAGCCTGGCGAATTCCTATTGGCAGGCTATTCCAGATTTTAGGTGCATAACAGCAGAAGGCCGCCTCACCACTTCTTTTAATCACTTCACCACCTAACAGCTAATGTGTGGTGAGCGTACTGGAGCAAAATCATCCAGGTGAATGCTACACATTAGTGATCGTTGTAATGGCTCCCCACTCACTGTGTAAACAGCTTTGAGTACCCTGAAAAGCACTTTATAAATGTAATGAATGATTATTATTTTATTATTATTAGTGCATCTGAAGGAAAGTATTTTGAAGGTGACCACAAGGGAATTGCTCCAAGTTTATTTTTTTTTAAAGTCTTTGAACTTTTTGGGTCTCCCCTCATATTCACTTTTGTAGGCTTTGTATGAGTTAGCAAGTACGGGTGTGTGCAACAGTGTGGCACTCCAAGAATGGCTGGTATGGTCTTGTGCCCACATACAAGCACTGCTAGAACTTTATAAACTGGTTACAAAATGAATGGATGAATGGACAGATTGGTTGCCATTAATTAATTAGATTAGATTATGATTTATTATTTGTTAATCCTGAAGTCTGTTGTCTTATATTTTTGCATGTTGATGTATGTGAACATGTATTGTAATTCTTTTTTAAAATTTATTTAACAGCTTGCCATCATTTAAAGCCGCTATATGGAATAAATTGGATTAGACTGAATTGAAGAATGGCACTGAACCTGTAATTGCTGGTTTAAAAATGAATGCATAGAAAGGTTTTCAATTATTTCCCCTAGACCTCAGGTTGGGTTGGTTGGTGGCCCCTCATCATTTGTGCGGGTGTGCCCTTTCGTGGGCTGGCAACCCCTCCAGGCCTGCTTCATACTTTGCACTAAAGCCACAGCACAGGTCTGATCTGGAATTGACAGGTTTAGAAAATTGATGGATAGCTAGACAGTTATCTGTGGAATGCCTGTGTTGCTAAAAAAGAGATTTCTGAATACTGCAAAAATAATGAATAAATTGACTGACTGAATGCCCATATTCATGCAGTAGTTCTGGATTTCTCTGTGAAGTATAAGATGAAACTCTTGCAGTTGTAACATTACTTCTTGAAAGGTGATTACAAACTCATCTTTATCGCTTCCCAAACTGTCACACATGTAGGATCTGCCAAAAAGGTCAACACTTTATTAACAGATAAGAGATTTTTCCATTAGCTGACTGGACGAGCTGGCAGCAGAATAAGAACCTTGGAACCAGTGCCCGTTTCCAGGGGCAGTGCAACAGATATTATTTTGTGTTCCAAAGGGAAAGCAATTTGAGTTTTGCTGTCCGATTAAGGATCATGTTATTTATTTATTATTTTTTGGTCATTTTTGTAAAATCACTAAAAACCTGCGGGGCGTGAGAGGTGTTTTCTGATAGGAGCACTTACCAGGTGCTGGAGGCATTCTGCGGAGTCGGCTCTTATCAGACAACAGCCCACAACTTGTCATGCTGTACTGCTTTCCTAATTACACTTGAATGACTGAGTTATTTAATTTGTATTCTTTAAGTGTATCCTTGTACACTTTTGTGCCGATCCTTTTAGTAATGCTCCCAAAAGCCATGTGGTGAATATTATATCCATATGACATAGTAGCTGAATATAATTAAAAATAATGAAGTTTAACACTCACCCTTCTCATACCAAATTAAAATGCCCAATTAGTGACATCTCGCTCTAGTATTCTAAACCTTATGCTTGCCCATTGCTAAGTGGTCCCAGCTAATAGATCTCCTTCTGGAATTGAATTGCTGCAACACAGTAATGTACATAAATATTCTTTAGTAGTCTTAAAATGTATGTTTATTTGTGAAGCAGAGTGGTTAGTGCTGCTGCCTCACAGCTCCAATAACTGTAGTTCAGTTTCAGGCTTGATTATTGTCTGAAGACAATGTGCTTGTTCTTCCTATGGTCTGGCATCACCCAAGAGCCAAACAACATGTAGCTAACTCATAATTTACCGGGTGGGAGTCAGCAAGTGTGCCCCAGTGTGCGCCCAATGTGGCATGCATAAGCTCTGACGCTTCATGATTCTGTAGTGAAAATGTAAGGATAGACAGGTGACCTGGTGGGTGAGTGCATTGGTGTGATGAACCAGCATCTTATCCAGGCCTGGCTCCTGACTTACTGCATCTTTCCTGCTGTGGGTGAAGGTTTTGGCTCATGACAACCAGAGGTAGGTTAGTCACTCAAAAATAAAGTAATCAATTACAAATCACTAATGACTTTTCTCAAATTGTAACAGGACTGCTTTACTCATTACTTTCTAGAAAATGTATTTTTACTTTACTCTCTAAACCCATGTAAATATGTACTAGATGGGAAGGACAATGATGAAACCCAAGTGCCTTTTCAGTATTTTAATAAAGAGGAAATAAGAAAAAACTGAGAATGTGAGTTTAGCAGTTAAACAAAATGAATTACATGTCTTGTACCCACCATGGCTCCAAATGTCTTGTAGTGGTGCTACATGAATGGGGACATCTTAATGTGTTTTGTTTTGAGTTGCATCTTTTGTAACGTTGTACCATTTATGTAGTCTATGGTGTGTCTGTGTAAATGTTGTCCCCTGAAAAAAAAAGGGGGGAAGGAGAACACTGCAGGGCCGTGACCCCTCAAGGTAATTTGCCTGTCCACCCATCAAGACCATCCGGTTATTTTTATTTAAACGAGAGGAGAAGCAGATAGAGGGAGAAAGGAGAGAAACCAGAACACAACACAGAAACGCATCACAAGGAACAGAGAAACGCTGATCCGGATCGTCACGCACCTTTCCACAGCTTGCTGCTCTCAATGACGGACCTGTAATGATCTCGCCATTCTCACGAAACCTCGGGGTTCAGTAGTAACAGGACACACTGAGGACCATATGGTGAGACAATTTCTTTCTATTTCGGGAAAGGAGCAAACAATCAAGTGCTTCCATATCGTAGTTACCGCTGGACAGTTTCTAACAGGTTCAAGTTCATTATCTTTTATCATTCTCTGGACATTTTCTTGGACTTTACGTGCGTTATGTGTTTCGTGTGCGTCATATCTGCTTTATGTTCAGTGTAGGATCAAGGGAGGGTTTACTCTGTATATTTATTGCTGCACCGTTTATTATAATATTCCACCGTTCACTTGTGGGGTTGTGTGTGTTAGAGGAGGGGGAGGTGAGATATTTATACTGTTTGGCATTTTGTTTTACTTCTTTTCAACAATATATATATTCACTTTAGTTACTTACCTACTGTTTGTATTTTCTGCCTATTTGATAACCGATTGGAGAAGTATTTGGAAGAAGTACAGCTTGTCTAAGTCTAATGCCCCTCAGGTTGCCAGGCCATAGGTCTTGGTGGTGTAGTTGCTGGTCTGGATGATTGGGCCGGACGTTGCAGTCCAAGACAATAAAGAAAATAAGAATTCAAATTGGAGGATAGTTGAAGCTTTTTGCGTTCCTTAATTGTGCTATTAATTGTAGCTCCAGTTGGCATTTACTCATAGAAAGTCAATATTGGTTATACTATGTCCACCCTACTATGTTTTTGTTTAAAAATGGAGACATTAGCCTCTGTTTTCACTTTTTTCCACACTACCCTGGTATTTATAGATAGATAGTGTCATAAGAATGAGGCATAGACATCATAAAGGTTTGGGGCTGCCACCCATATATTGTTTTCCTGGCTGCAAAAGTTGATTTTAAATAAGCACGATGTGCATAGAACAGAGTCCAAAACAGAACTGACTAGCCTTGAGAAAAAATGGCCGTTTTAAGCAAGAGTAGGGGAAGTGACATCATCATTGGCTCCAAAACTGGAAAAGATATCATCGTGACCGGAAGCAACACCATTATTGGCGCCGGGACCGGAAATGATGTCATCAGTAGTGCCGGAATCAAGCGGGATTTCCCGGGAATGGTCTGCAAGAGACTGAGAGAGACACTTTGCACACTCTGCCACCCCCTGGTCTGGTGTAGAATTACTATTGTTTAGGCCCTTATCTGTTTCCCATGCACACAAGTGTGACAATAGATAGATAGATAAATTCTGCTCTGTCCTTTCTTCTATAGTTTCTCTGTGTTCTGAGACCATTCCAACCTGTCATTGATGTGGACCCCCCAAGTACTTGTAGGAGTGGACCACCTCTACATCCACTTCTTGAATAGTGATGGGAAATAGAGTCTGTGTGGTGATGTGAAAGTCAATACGCAGTTCCTTGGTGTTTCTGATGTTAAATTACAGGCAATTCTCTTTGCACCATGAAACAAACTTTTCTAACTGACTCCTATTCTCCTGTTTCTCACCCTTTATCAATACACCCAGAATCAGCTGTGAATGTCTGCAAGTATCCTAGATATAGTTTTGCAAAGAATTAGCACATTTAAAGCAGTTAGGTAACATAAGATCTGCTGTAAACGCCATTTGAGATAATCTGAAGTGTTCAATTCAGTTCAATTCATTTTTGTACAGCGGCTTTAACTGAGTACAGGCACGGAGTCTTTAAACATATTTAAAGCTATATTATAATAATAGTATTTTATTACATCATATAACATTTACATGCACTCACTGGGCAAACTATTAAGAACACTATACTCATACTGTGTAGGGTCTCCTTTTGCTCTCAAAGCATCCTCAATTCTTTGTGGCATGAATTCCACAAAATGTTGAAAACATTTCTTTGAGATTCTGGTCCATGTTGACATGATTGCATCATGCAATTTCTGTGGATTTGTCAGCTTCACACTCATGGTGCAAATCACTTGTTCTACCACATCCCAGTGATGTCCTGTTGTATTCAGATCTGGTGACAGAGATAGGCCTCATACTTGAAACCAGTTTAAGATGACTTTGGCTTTGTGATATGGTGAATTATCATGCTGAATGTAGTCATTAGGAGGTAGGTTAGCTGTGGCCTTCAAGAGAAGATAAATTGGTATTAAAGGTTCCCAAAGTGTGACAAGAACACATTCCCCACACCATTACACCAACACCACCAGCAGCCTGGACAGTTGACACAAGGCAGACTGGATGCATGGATTCATGCTGTTGGCACCAGATTCTGACCCCACCATCTGTGTGCTTCAGCAGAAATCAAGATTCATTAGACCAGGCCACATTTGTCCTATTTTGGCAAGCTCGTGCCAGTTGAGGCCTCAGCTTTCTGTTCCTTTGCTGAAGGGTGTGGAACCCAACATGATATTCTGCTGTTGTTGCCCATCCATCTCAAAGTTTGACATGTTGCTTTTCTGGTCCCCACAGTTGTACAGAGTGGATATCTGAGTAACTGCCGCCTTTCTGTTAGCTTAAACCAGTCTGGCCTTTCACCTCTGACCTCTCTCATCAACGAGGCATTTCCTTGCACTTGACTGACTCTCACTAGATATGTTTTGTTTTTCACACTGTTCTGAGAAAACTTGAGACTGTTGTATGGAAATGCCAGGAGATCAGCAGTCACAGTAATACTCAGACCAGCCTGTCTGGCACAGGTAATCATGCCATGGTCGAATCATTGAAATCATAATCTTTTCCCATTTTGGTGTTTGATCTGAACATATACTGAAGCTCCTAAGTTAGTATTTACATGATTTTAGGCATCGTTCTGCTGTCACCTCAGGCAATTAGATGTAGTAAAAAGACAAGCAAGAGTTAAGTTACACATATAATAATGTATTACTGATAATATTCATAAATAATAACAAAATGCAAAGTACATTTGAATATTGGCAACCATACAACCTGATTAAATGGTGATGTGTAGCTCAGGTGGCACACAGACTTGTAGTTACTTAAAATGTCTCTAGTTAAGGCATCATTGGTGTTCAGCTTTCTTCAGAACAGGCCTGAAGCCTGTTCAATATGTCTGCTGAGCTGTGGTCTTCATTGTGCTTGTTCTTGTCAGTTCATGGTGTGATGGTCTTCATCAGTTAATAACAAGAGAAAGATACTTCTACATCATCACAGGTTAACAAGAGATGCTTCTTTCAGAACATGTTGGTTAGTAAGAGAGAGAGAGAGATAAAGCAAGCAAATTAATAGGTTTTCTGTCCAACCCCTAGAGCCAATAGGACATCATGGTACTTAACTCTTTTAGGGCTAATTTTTTTTTGTTTCTTATCTCCCAGGGCTGAATATTTTTCCAAAAACTAACATTTTTTTTAAAAAGAACACAAAGCAATTGTTTAACATATCAAATCAACAAAAAATATTTACTTTTGACAAATGTTCCTGTTTTGCATGTTGTATGAGCCTGCATACTCTATGATTTCACATACATATCACATACATTTTACACAGCAAAGTCCTGCAAAGTCTGATCTCGCTCAAAGCAGCCAATTTCAGTCATTGCCACATTGCACTGCTTACAATACGTGTTGCTTTGGTGCCTACTTTTCAATTGTCTGTTGCTGCACTTTCTCACATATATTGTTAGTGTGTACTGTAGAGAGACAAGTCACCCTTTTGCCATCGCGCCATTCCACTGCCACCAAGTATTGTCACCTCTTTTCATCTTCTGAAACTTTATGAACTTTATGCATGGCATTATAGCCTGGCTCACCCTATGGGATTTGCTTCTGTTTATTACAGAAGTAAATAAAACTTTGTAGCAGCACGTACCTATCACCATGCTGAATAACCTGTCCAAAGCCTCCAGGGGACAAAGCACGTTTGGACCAATGCTCCCTGAAGTTATATAACCAGTTCTGTCCCATCTCTATTTGTAATACCACAGCACGCTTCATCTCGTCTTTTGTTGTGGGTTTACACTTTGAAAAACGAGAATGCGATGCAAACGCAGCCCGCGATTCAAAACATTTCTCTGCCTACCTGTTTGTCTCGTCTGACGGTAGCTGAAAAGCAGCATCAGGAGAGAGCAGCCTGAAGTACAGCAGCTGGTGATCTGTCGTGTCCAACAGCAAGCCATGCCGTCTTGTGAAGTCCAGCAGCCAGATCGGCTCTCAACGGATCAATGTCTGTGTATTTATCCCATGCGAACCTTGCCGTAGATGCATCAGCTGCGCGAAGCACTCAACTGGCAGCAGATCCACTGGCACGGCATCGGCTGGTGTTTGCTCAGCTGATGCCAGCTTCTCACTCTCTTGCTCGATCTCCTGATCACTGTCAATAAAATCCGATTCTGAAAAATCAGAGTCCGACTCCGCGATAATGCGCAAAACATTGTCTGACGAGTGTTTTCTTTTCTGCACTCGCTTCGCTCCCTTGTCACATGTCTATGCCATCTTGCCATTGTTTACATTTCGCAACTCACGCACATGCAAGGATTAGTTGCCGAGTCAACGAGTCTAGCATTCCTCCAAGCACAGAGGGAATGCCTGTGACGTGACAGTGAGATTTGTCGCCATTAACAGCTGATTATCGCCCTCTATCCCTGGATGTTGACTTTAGTCAACATTCGCCCTCAAACCCTCCTGTCGACAAAAGTCGACATCCGCCCTAAAAGAGTTAAAGGCCTCTAAAACAAGCCAATTCCAAACATCCATACTTCAGACCAATGGGGGAAATAGAACATCTTAACACCTGCCCCCAAACCATATGTTAAACATCCTAGCTTCCTTGCAGGGGATTGAAAGACTTCAGCAGAGAAATACTTGCCAAACTGGTTTAAGATACATCCTCTCCCAACTCTGTCGTAAAATGCAAAGATACTCAGTCGTAAAAGGGGGATGTAAACACTAAATTACATTGCTTTGCCTAAATTGCAAATAGAGATGTACAAAATATTTATCAAGTTATATGTAAAATCTCACATCACAACAGGTTTATATTGACACAATATTTTAATCATCTAAGCAATGTGTAGTAGAAGCAGTTAAAAAGGCAAATAAAATGTTAGGTTATATTAAAACAAACTTGAAAATAAACCAAAGGACATTGTGCTTAAACTATATAATACACTAGTGAGAGTACTGTGTGCAGTTCTGGTCACCACAGTTCAAGAAAGACATACTCTAGAAGCACTGGAAGTTGTGCAGAAAAGAACAACCAGCTGCATCTCAGGTCTCGAGGACATGTCCTACTCTGACACACTCAGAGAATCTCTCGAGCAAGGGGGGCTGCATGGGGACCTAATCCAGGTCTTTAAAATCCTCAAAGGAATTAATAAAGTAGCTCTAGCAACATTCTTTAAACTTAAGGGTGAATCACATACTCAAGGACACCAGTGAGAATTAAAGCATAAGGGTGTCTAAGACTGAAGCCAGGAAGAACTTCTTTACAAAAAGAGTTGTAGGACTCTGAAACAAACTACCGAGAAACCTTGACAACCTTTAAGAAGCTTCTGGATGAGATATTGGGACAGCTTAGCTTTTAGCTTGATGGACTGAATGATCTCCTCGTTTGTCAAATTTCTTACATTCTTATGTACTACTACCACCATCACTTTCTAAATAGTGTAAAATGAAGATTAAGTCTTCTTTTTTTTGAATTTCAAAGCTCCCATTGTCTCTGTGTCACCTTCCATAGACAGGATCATTGGCCTGGTAATGTAGCAATGGCACAAAGTTTTACAGCAGGATGCCAAAAAGAGAAAAAGAATACAGGAGGGCCAGTGATGGTTCATAATGGCTGCCAAAGTTTTCTTCCTGATTCGAGTTTGGTAAGGGGATTTATTTTTTATGTCTTCTAAGAAGATACTTTTACCAAGCATTGCTGACATGCAAAGAGAACAGAGATAATCAGAAACATTGACGTCTAAAACGATGCGCTTCACCTTAAACACTGCAGTAGAATAAAACTGTGTAAGCAATTTAAAAGTTTATTAATGTCAACCTCAAGTGAATTCTTAATTTGGTATACATTTGTAAATAAAACCCTTACAGCAAAATATATGTGAGTAGTTGAGCTTAGTAAAACAGGATCAAAGTTTAATTAAACATTTCCTCTCTGATGCATGAAATTTCGTATAAACGAACCTGAAGTTGTATTATCTTTCAGCAGAAAGCAGCCATGTGGCCATACTGCTTCTGAATGTGTTTCTGTGTTTGGAATCACAAACACGGTTATATTTTTCTTCTTGTAAAACTTTACCTATAAACATTGTCTGTTTTCAATTTATGCTACAGATATTATTGTCTATGTATCAATTATTCATTTTAATTCTTAATGTAGAAGTAAAGGATTTGATGTGATGGTATATTTTATTTTTTTTAAATATAGCCTCGTTTAAGGTTTACCTTCTTGTTCAATGATGTAACAACATTGTGATCTTTTCAAAAAAACCAAAAAACTACTCTTTTTCAGCAGACATCACTTCACCGTTGCTTGAAAATTTGGTAGCACACAAATGATCAAAAAAGCACAAAATAAATGGCCACTTACTTTAAGGGCTGGTGAATATGTAGCATGGGCTATTAGTCTGAACCCTGCTTCAGCAACAAAGAACAAAGGACTTGTGCTCTGGTATGTCATCTTGATGAAACAGCACTTTGTGGTTCTAGTTTTCAGATACTTTCCTATCATGCCCTCTCTATGGTGCAAATAATCACTCTTCAAAATGACTTCATTTATGTAGTGTCTTTTTCATGCTCAAAGTGCTTTACAAATATTAAAAAGTATATTGCAGCGAGAGTAGAATCCTAAAGAAATGGCTAAGAACCAGAAAGTGGAATTGCTGACAAAAAAAGGTAAACAAAACAATAGTCTGTTTTAAAGGAGCACACTTCAAAGCCAGAAGGTGATAAAAGCTTTTAAACTAATTCCAAATTGCTAATCTATAGCCATAACCAGAAATGATCATGCAAACAATCATGCCGGATCACCATCTCGACTCTATTGAGGTTTATAATACCACCCTAGGATGAGAGGGGGCTTGGTCACTAACCTTGTCATCTCTTTTTGTCTTCACAGTGCTGAGAAACCACCCCTTGAGGACAACTGAACTCCAGTGTCACAGGAGCCACGTCCATGTGGAATGGGATGTTATAAAACTGAGATGTTTCCCTTAAAAGGGCATCTCGCTTAAGGGAGAAGCATCCGCATGACGCAACTCCCCCTGACTGACCTTCTCAGACAAGCTCCTTTTTCTAATGAACCTAGTTGGATGAGATGACATGTAAGAAACTTGATTTCTGTTGAACCACCAAGCAAATATTTGTGTTCATTTCTTTGGACTACTGGTACACCAACTTTCTTTGGGACTCCAGTTATCCTTCTGTTTATCACATTTGGTGCAGTCGGCAGGATTTTCCAGTAAAGAATATCGGACTCGGGAGACCTGACAGAAATGGTATGGCAGTTGGCTGAATAGTTCAAGAGGCTAACCAACAGTCTGACCTGGCCGAGACAACTACTTGTCCCATTGAGCCCTCTGAACGATGTACAGACTTATATTTTGATCTTTTGAAGGACTGCCACCTGTCAGTGTTGGCCGCTGTAGGAGTGGGCACATCTTTTGGCATCTTTTTTTTCAGGAGAAGTGTAACGTGCTTATTATGACATGGAGTAGCATGATGCCATTGACCAACTAACACAAAAACGGGAGATCCTTGCCCACGGTTGGCTCACTCCCATTTGCCAGGCCCAGTGCTGCTGGGACAGGAGTTTCGATTGCAAGCACACAGCCTGAGTGCAGGCGTTCAATCTGTGGGGCGAGCACACCCACTGGCTCTACCCGGGAGAGAACATGACAGATCAGGTCATGGAGAGCATCACGGTTCACTTTTCAGTTCACTCCCTTTCCGAGCACCTAGTGAGTGCTGTCTTCTGACAATCCTGAAAAATAATGAAGGAGCTTGTCGAGACTGTCAAAAGACATAGAGTGTCCCTCCTGACAAAAAGGCCAGATGAGAAAAGGTGTGCCCGCTCCTTTTGAAAACCTGGAAAAGTCCAGAAGAATCAGGCCAGTCGCCCTGTGAATGAATCACATGGAATCCAGAGTTACCACTGTGGGGATCCTGCATGCCTCATGATGAACTGTGAAATCTTTGGAACAAATTAAAGTTTTTCACTATTGTGTCCAATCTTGATGTGGTTGTCATGCCGTGAGGTCCTTACCTTCAGCTTTAACAGTATCGTTGAGTACAATACTAAAAACACAACAAATAAACCACTAATACACAAATAACAATTACCATAAATACTAGAGAATAGAAAAAGGGTCCACAAGTAGAATTACTGTTTTCTTAAAGTCCATTATTGCAAAGGTTACCTCAGATTTAGGGAAATATCTATTAACCACCATCTTCTCATGCAGGTATGTTAGAGACACTCTCCCAAAATAACCATAAAAAAGATAAGGATCTTCTATGTCAAAAATTGGTAGTGAGGGTCACTGGAGCAATAAGGGAGGCAGACACAGCAGGTCCATTTCTTGTGCCAAAGTGACTGTTAATTCAAAAACAATACCAAAATGTACAACGTACACAATGTGCAAAGTATTCTGGGAAATCTTAAATGCAAAGCAGGGTTTAGAGTATTTTACATGGTTAGAAAGCGAAGCAGGGCCTTAGAAGTTTTTGAGTAGTCAGTCTATTTGCAGCTTCAAGCGGCTTTTGATTCCAAAGGGAACTGGCCTTGAGCTTGTGTGATAATGATTTAGTAGCATGCTGTATTCTGAGAAACTGTGAGCTCTCTGCTGATGGGGAAGGCAGGTGCTGTATGTGCATGTGTTTTTATTTTGGGCATGATGTTAGGGAGAGTGGGTGTCTGTTATTGTTCTTCCTTGAACTGCAAATGGACACTTTAATGCAGGTTTTTATCTGCTGCTTATCTGTTGAACACTTAGAAAGACGCTTCAGCAGGAAATCTTCCTTTTTGCTTAAATGTATATGCATAATCTATAAACGAGTAACTGGACCATTGTCATCTGGGATTGAAAGAAGACTGCATGAACTCACCCAGGTTGTATAATCCCCTTTTTGAAGGACTCTAGGTGATCAACCCTTATTATCTGGGAAATAATAAACAAAAAGGCATTCTCGCTTTCTTACTCCATCTGTTTCTAAAACTCAGAGAGAATGATAGCTTACACAGAAATTGCTGTCCCAGTATATATTCTCTTTCTCTAAACTGATCAGCCCCTGCTAGTAAACAGACCTATATTTATCCTGGGTCAAACATCACTTGGCCAGCGTCTAACACCTAACTCACTGGTCAGGCGTCCAATGTGGACCTTTTCTATGTGAAAGATGCACACCCATAGCAGACTCCTTGCATCTTTCAACATCTGACATTCACGCCATTTCCCTGCTTTATGCTGCCTTAATAAACCAGTCTTCAGTATTGTAATACAACAACAGATGAACACCACAATGAAACCGACAGGTGACAGGCACTCGTTTCTACTCAAGCACCCATTGCTTGGAAACACCTGCCATGCCATCCACTCCAAACCTGATAATGTATGGCCACTGACCATATGCACCAGGAGAACAAAATGGTACATACAAAAAAACATTTTTCTTTCTATTAAAATGGCTGTGCCTTCCAACTTGTATAATAAAAATGATTTAAAGTTTTTTTTTAAATGCTATCTTGTGCTGAGTTTCTTCGCAGCGGTGCCAAAAACACCTAACATGTCCTAACACTAAGCATTCAGAAAGAGAGAGAGAGAGAGGTTAGGAGCACACACTGATACAGCGCATTGCCACATCCACCACACGACAAACCAATTTAGAATCCCAGATTAGGACCCAAGTGCAGCCATGCGACGGGCGACATCTCAGCACACAACTAGTTCAGATGGAGTGGAACAGTGTGAGGTTTTTTATGGTGGCTGGAGTGCCAGTTCTGCCACTAACCTCCAGGTTTTTCCCTGCATTTAAAAAATGAGCTAAAAATTAAACGTTCATCTCACAAAGGAGTATTTCATTCACTTGATGTTACAAAATGGTTGTCATTGCTGCCCAAACTGAGAAGCTCTCCTGTATCAGCATAGTAAGACCACCATGCTGTAAAAAGAAGAACAAAACCAGACACAGAAAATCATGCAAAATGCACAAACATCAGCAAAGAACAACTCAAAGCAATGTCTAAATGATGGAAACTGCCACTCCACCAAGTAAAACTGATAATATGAACCATTGTGCTGCACCCACCATATTGTGCTGCTACATCCACAACAACTGAACCATCCTGAACTTTAAGATACTGTGGGAGATCACCAACCAAACACAACAGCGCAAATGGACCAAAGTTTGAAAACTGGTGTAAAACGTCTCTAAGCACAACCTGCCAAAGAGTAGACATTAAAGAGACACTCTATGAACAGATGTTTATGATATTTATTTTTGAACTGTTTGTATATTTAGCCAAAAATGCATTTCAATTAATTGCTTGCTACAACATTAGTACATCTTTTTATCTTGGATCATTTATGTTAATAGAGAATAGTAGAACAGAGCAGCACCATTTACATCTTCCCAATAACAGAACAGTTTCTCAGTGTAGTATGATTTTGCATGATCAGTTTTATTGACTTTTTATATACCTGTTTATTGAAAAATAAAAGAATTGATTTTTGAGTAGTGTCACTATTAAACTGTTTTATAGCAAGCAGATAATGTGAATAATGCTTAATCAATAAGGAAATCATGGTTATTGACAACACATTAAAATATGCTTTAACATCTTGAACAGCTTCAAGAGAAGTTAAATGTTTGTACCTTTAAAAAATGAAATCCCTGCACTAAAGGAAGTGACGCCTTTATTTGTTTAGAGCAGAAAGCTACAAGCTGCTAAAAAAGAGAGCTGTGCAGTTGTTTATAAATTTAAATTTTAATTTCAGCTTACATTACCACGCACCATACCTATTGTACTTGATAAAATAACATAACACTGATTAAAATGTCCCTCCTTTTGCATTTAATAAAGATAAAGATTCCAAAGAAAGATCACAAACGCTCTAAATATTAGAACATTAGAACTCTCTAGACGAGAACAGGCCATTCAGCCCAACAAAGCTCGCCAGTCCTATCCACTTATTTCTTCCAAAAAACATCAAGTCAAGTTTTGAAAGTCCCTGAAGTATTACTGTCTACCGCACTACTTGGTAGTTTATTCCAAGTGTCTATAGTTCTTTGTGTAAAGAAAAACTTCTGTATGTTTGTGCGAAGTTTCAAAACTGTTCTTGATGAACTCATTTTAAAATAACAGTCTCGATCCTCTGGACTAATTCCCTTCATAATTTTAAACACTTCAATCATGTCACCTCTTAATCTTCTTTGTCTTAAACTGTAAAGGCTCAGCTCTTTTAATCTTTCCTCCTAATTCAACCCCTGTAGCGCTGGAATCAGCCTAGTCGCTCTTCTCTGGGCCTTTTCTAGCGCTGCTATGTCCTTTTTGTAGCCTGGAGACCAAAACTGCACACAGTACTCCAGATGAGGCCTCACCAGTGCATTATAAAGGTTGAGCAGAACCTCCTTAGTCTTGTACTCTACACATCGTGTTATATAACTTAACATTGTTAGCCTTCTTAATGGCTTCTGAAAACTGTCGGGAAGTCGATAGCTTAGAGTCCACTATGACTCCTAAATCCTTCTCATAAGGTGTACTTTCGATTTTCTGACCACTGATTGTGTATTCAAACCTAACATTTTTACTTCCTATGTGTAATACTTTACATTTACTGACATTAAATTTCATTTGCCACAAATCTGCCCAAGCCTGTATGCTATCCAAGTCCTTTTGTAATGATATAACGGGTTACAAATTACCTGTTAATCCACCTACTGTATCTTGGTATCATCTGCAAACTTAACCAGCCTTTTACTTATATTCCTATCTAACTCATTTATATATATTAAAAATAGCAGCGGCCCCAGCACTGACCCCTGTGGAACACCACTCTTAACATCGGCCAGTTCTGAAGCGGTTCCTCGCACCATCACCCTCTGCTTCCTGTGTCTGAGCTAATTCTGCACCGATCTAAAAACATCACCCTGACAAGTAAGCCGGACCTTGGCCATTTAATGCTTTATATATTAAAAGGAGGATTTTGAAATCTGCCCTAAACTTAACCGGGAGCCAGTGTAAGGATTTAAGAACTGGAGTTATGTGTTCGTATTTTCTTGTTCTTGTGATAATTCTTGCAGCAGCTTTTTGGATTAACTGGAGGCTGTATAAAGAACAGTTTGAACATCCAGTGAACACCGCATTGCAGTAGTCAATACTACTAGAAATTAATGCATGAATTAATTTCTCAGAATCCTGCTTATTTAGAAAGCGCCTTAATTTCACAATATTTTTAAGATGGAAGAAACATGATTTGGACAACTTTGTAATAAATGACACGCTAGAGTCAAAGATAACTCCTAGATTGCAGGCTGACTCAGTAAAATTAATGGTGATTCCAACTGAGTTAAATGATGACAAAATATTGTTGCGATCAGCGGCATTACCTTAAAAAATGAATGTCTCTGTTTTTTCTGTGTTTAAAGACAAGTAGTTCTCATCCATCCACTCCTTTAATGCATTAAATACATTTAATTTATTTGTAGGCACCTTTCTAAACACTCAAGGACACCGAACAATAGACAAAACACAGATTATAAACAAAAGTAAAATACAAAAGTTAAAATCAGACAGAGCAATTGTAATCAAAGAGAAAATATAGTCTTAAAGTTTTAAGTTTAGATTTGAAAATGATTCAATATTTCTAAGCTCAGATGGCAGTGAGTTCCAAAGCTGGGAAGCAGAGCAACTGAATGGTCTGCTCCCCATAGTGGTAAGACGGACAAAGGGGACAGTCAAGTGGATGGATGAAGAGGATCTGAGGGTGCGGGAGGGAATGGCAACATGGAGGATGTCAGACAGATACGGAGGGGCAAGGTTGTGGATTGCCTTAAAAGTTAGAAGGAGAATTTTGAATTGAATGCAGAACTTAACTGGAAGCCAATGAAGCTGCTGCAAGGCGGGAGTGATATAGAGGGGGTTCTAGTAATGATGCGGGCAGCTGAATTCTGGACCAGTTGAAGCTTATAAAGAGATTTGCGAGAAAGACCAAAGAAAAGGGAATTGCAATAATCCAGACAAGAAGTGACAAGACTATGAACAAGAACAGCAGTGGTGTAACACAACTAATTAAAGTCAACATTGGAATATTTGGCAAAGGGGTAGGTGAAGCCAGTTGGCTGTCACAGGTCTTCCATTTTATTGACTTTGGAGCTAGGTTTCCCTGTCTTCTCCTAAAATTCCCTCTTATGATTGGTTTGAATTTCATTGGGTGGTCTCATCTGTGACAGTATACTGTATATACAGTGAAATCATAAAATATTCAGGCCCCTTTACTTTCCACACAATGTATTCTGTTGTAGATTTCATTTTAAATGTTTGTAGTAGAAGTGTGTTGTACTGTTAGTCATTATGGATGTAATGAGAAGTCAAGCAAAACCTTTAATTGACTAACTGAAAAGATTACAATATGCAAGTTTTTGAGGCAACTCAGGCCCCTTCTTCAGGCAAGTCATAGTTGTAGTTGCCGTTGTAGTAGCAGTAGTAGTAGTAGGTACAAGGTGTTGTTGTAGTAGTTTGAAAATAACTTGCCAGAAGAAGGGGCCTGAGTTACCTCAAAAACTTGCATATTGTAATCTGTTCAGTTAGCTAATAAAAGGTGTAATTTTGCTTGACTTCTCATTGCATTTTAAATGTTTAAATTTTACATTTTTTCACATAATTCTATTTTTTAATAACTCATAATGAGAAAGTGAAACCATGATTTCAGATTGCAAATTTATTAAAAATCAGAAACTGAAGTCTGGCATCCACATAAGTATTTAGATCTTAATTCACTGCTTTGTATAAGTCCCATTGACAGCAATTACAAGTCTTCTTGGGTAAGTCTCAACAAGCTTTACACACCTGGGCTTAGACAGCTTATCCTGTTCTTCCTGGTGGATCCTGTCAAGCTCCATTACAAGCTGCCATCTTCAGATCTCTCCACAGATGTTCTATGGGGTTTAAGTCTGGACTTTGGGTGGTCCACTCAAGGACGGTCAGAGACGTGTCTTGAAGCCAATCCAGCCATTTCTTAACTGTATGCTTTGGGTCACTGGTGAGCTAAAAGGTGAACCGTTGTTCCAGTCTGAGGTTGTGTGCACTCTGGAGCAGGTATTCTTCAAGGACCTTGCTGTATTTTTTATATTCATTGTTACCTCAATTCTCATAGTTTCCCTGCACCAGCTGCTGAGAAGTGCCCCCATAGCATGATGCTACAACCATAATGCTTCAGTGCAGAGATGGTATTAGGTAGGTAATAAAAAGCATCTGGTCTTTGCCAGGCCTGCTGCTTGAAGTTCTGCCCAAAAACTTCAGCTTTTGTCTCATCAGACCAGAGAATCTTTTTTCTCAAGTTTTCAGAGTCCTTTAAAATTGTCATATGCCTTTTACTCAAGAGTGACTTCTGTCTAGCCTCTTTACCATTAATGCCCGATGGGTGGAGTGCTCGCATTTTTTCTCGCCAAGTCACCTTATTGGAGCCTGCTAGGCTGCTGGAAATCTGCAGTTAGCAATTTTGAAGGTAGATGGATTTGAGGTGAGTCTCCTTAGACAGGCTGCTTAGACTATGGTCCTGCCTTCACGGTCCTCTTAGGAGGCCTCACACCCATTTTGCTGTGTTTCACCCTCCTAATGACAACATTTTCTATCTAAAATGTTTTCAATGCACATACATTGATGCTTAACAAATGGATAATTGGAGTCACAAACTTCAAAAAATGAATTAAATGTACTGTATCTGTAGTGAGCAGCAGAGCACTTTGCCTTGAAGCCATTTAGTTTATTTGTTAGTAATGTGTCACATTCTTCTTAAACCTGATATAAGCACACATAAATAAGCATGTGGGGCAGCATTTCAGATTTATTGTTATAGTATTTTTTAACAGTACTTCTGCTTTGATGGAAATGTTATAATAAAAGCAAGAGTTATGAACTTTTTAACTCAAAATGGCAGACACTGAACTCTTACTAAAAGGACTCTTTAATGTCAAATTAGGGGTAACGATTTGAGGTTATTTTTTCAAAAATTAAATAGGTACTAATCTTGTCTTGATAATATAACCTGAAACACATTTGTAAAATGTTTATAGAAAACTGGACCTACTCATCCTAATTAAATCCACTTTTCTTTGATATGTTTAATGTAATTTCTTACGAAGAGAAATATTTGTTTTTTGGAGTGAAATGAGGCTGCATTTAAACAGTAGAGCAGGTCACAAAAGTTCTGCTCTTTAAGCGCTTTGCCATTTCTCTCTCAGTCACACTTACGCACACATGCGCCCTCCACACGACTTTCCAGAATAGATTTGCCCCTTGTGGCACCGTTTCTCTCCCAAGTCTTCATGGGCCCACCGGAATGTTCATTTGAAAAGCACCACTGGTTAGAAATGAAGAACTTTGATAACATATGTAAGTTGATTTAACCCTTCATCAAGATTACAATCTCAGATCTTTGGCTTACTGTCTTCTCTAGCCTGGGTTTTGCTATTCTTCCATTTTCGGAATCTCTTTATTCTAATTCAGGATCGCAGTGAACAACAGCCTGTAGAGCAGCTCAAAACACACACCATTGACTACCAGCTACTAATACAATCTGTGCTTAAATATTACAGCAACCTCCCCATAACAGGCTCAGAAAGAAGATACAGCAGGACAAACAGTTTACTCTGATGACGAATTCACAAATGTAAAACAACAACAAAGGAAATGGAATGTCATGTTTCTGACAGCATTTCTTCCCTGGCCGAGGCTTAGAGCTGTGATTTGTCTAATTTTTCTGCCACTTACTTGTAGTAGTTTCTTTCGTTTATTATGTGCATTATTCTTTGTGTTTATTCATTGAAAAATGCCTCATTTATATCCCGTGTACTTTGTTGTTGGTTCCCTAAGGAGCTGGGGAGCTTGCCAATCACTGCCAGGGACTCAACCCTGTACAGTATATTTAAGGTCCTTCTGTAGTTCCTGGCTATTCATTTTAAATGTGCTGGGGAGTGGAGTGTTACTTGTGTTTTGCAGTGCCTTTTTGTTTTTGTAATTTCTTGGATTTTTTGAACCTATGCTCTCTCTTCAACTTTGTCTTTGGATTTTGAATTGGGACTTTCTTTGCTCTGGATTGCCTTTTCTTCTCAGGAAATTCCTTTTGTGCTATTAGGAACTTCTTCAACTTCAGAACCTTTGTTAAAATAAATCTTTTGTTTTCTAAACATTCTTCTAGGCCCTTTATGTATCTAGTCAGGGGTTTGGATGGTATTCCCCACACACTTGGGGGTTTATGCACCCCTGGACATCTAATACTTTTTTGCTCCACGTTTTAAGTAAACATCGCAGTTCACAAAGAAAATGTGAAATTTGAATGTAACACATTTTTTTTTCATGCAAAGAGCATCACAATTACTGCAACACTGATCATTTTACACACTGCCAATGAACTGTAAAAACTATTAAAAAAACTACTGCAACAATCTATTGGTATATGTACAAGGGGCAACTGATGCCATTGATGAAATTCAGTAAATCACGAGCCAACTGCGCTTGAACTGGCTGCATGCAAACACACAGAGGTAAACGCTGATGCTTGCAGGCTCGTCTAGTGCAGCGGCAGAATACCAGGGACAGTTATGCTACAGTTCTGCTGGGGCTGGCAGTGATCATGAGCTGGCTGCTCAACGAATATACGGCACTAACTGATTAGCTCCGGCGTGCTGGCAAATTGCTCTGGGAAGCAACTATAGCCAGTTGTGGCATTTAATGAATGTACATTGCCGAATATACTCGGCTCCGGTGTGCTGGCAAATTGCACAGTGAAACAACTTTAGCTGGTTGTTGAGTTCAATGAATGTACGTCGCCAAATGTATGTCAGTGAATATACTCTGCTCTGACATGCTTCCAAATTGCACTGGAAACCAACTTTAGCCGGTTGTGGCGTTCAACGAATGTACTTTGCCGAATATACTTGGCTCCAGCGTGCTGGCAAATTGCATTGGGAATCGACTATAGCCGGTTATGGCAGTTTAAGTGTTAAGAACATCTGTACATTCTATTTCAGCAGTAGACCGTCCCTTGGATGACCTCACTTCTCACTGATGAGCTGCCTCTTCCTCCTTCTCGGCCATATAAACCCAGCAATCCTCCTGTTCGACAGTCAGATACAGATCTATAACGACTACTCTTTTCACTAACAAAGCTTTTTTGCCTTACAGTATTCCTGCAAATATACCTGGCGGATCCCACCAAACCTTTATCTTGTCTTTTGGATTCATTACAGAGTATTTTTGGGTCTTCTGTGCTTTTGGGACTCCCAAGTCACGATACTGAACAGGAACTACTTACAATTACCTGTAAACCTCTCATTGTTGTGGCTATGAGAGACGCCTTACAAAGACTCCTTTCCTTTAACAGAATCTTCTTCCACTTTGCCCTCGTACCTCTTCCTTATATACCTCACCTACCACACATTGTTGTCATCCACCAAACCATCCAGAAACTCCTGCCTCCATTTCCAGCTCCTCCATTCAAGGGACCTCTCTTTTTCTGCCTTCTAGCATCACTCTTTTCCCTAACAGCAATCCTCCATGCTGCTCTCCGCCTACCCCACTAAACTCAACAGTCCCTCAGCCACCAGGCTTCACCCTGGCCGGGATGCTACAATATATTTTACAATATACTTTAATTATTAAGAGTCCTAACATGATAAACAATATTGTGAAATTAGCTTTATGCTCAGCAGCCATCCTTACTGAATACTTTATTTGAGTGTTAAGTTAGAGTCATTTGAATTGTGACAGAGTGAGGATGGCCTAACATTTTATTTAGTGACTAACAGAATCTGAAAAGGATAGAACTTGGGAGAACATAAAATAGTCGAAAATCCATTTAGAAATCTATGGATCTCCTTGAGATAAATGTGTGTTTGTCCTTTCAGTAAAGGAGCCTGGAGTCGGAATCTTTCACTCGTGGATGGACTTAAAAGGTTTTATGTACAGTTGCTGAATTAAAAATTGATCAGAAAGTATAAACTATACATTATTCAACCAAGTGTAGATGATTTATATGGAACTTTCACAAGAGGTTCATATATTAGTTTAAACACAATGTAATATATCATAACTGTGATGAGTTTTATCATTAAATACATAATGTGGAAATCATCATGAAGCACTGTGTGCAAATGAGACAAACATGCACACGCTTTCAGAGCCGGCCTATTTTTAGAACACAAAGCGAGCTGGATAAATGATTTTTAATAGCCATTCCATTGTTGTGTTTTACATTTCTACGACTCGGATCCAACGCTACAATTTCAAAGCAGACCATTGAAGCTGTTACTCTGCACTTCTCATGTGAAGTGAGCATTCAGAAAGGCTCAGCTTGGGATTGGCCTCAGAAGAATCTGTGTTCACTACTGAAAGGAGAAGAACGCGGTTTATTCCTATTTATGGGTTTTTATTTAAGGGCACTGATAGCTCACACATCCCTGTTATGTGTCTGTTCACCTAATTTAACGTGCTTAAGTTTGGTAGCATTTGGTCTTCAGTTCAGTTAATTTAAATGCATTATTATTATTAAGAGTACTTCAGTATTTACAAGTACAAGTAATTACAAATAAATAAGAAATAATAATATACTACATAAAAACAAAACACAGAAGCATCATGATATACATATACATATGTGGCAAGAAAAGTATGTGAACCTCTTGGAATGACTTGTTTCTCAGCATTAACTGGTGGTAACTTGTGATCTGATCTTCATGTATGTCACAAGTATAGACAAACACAATATACTTAAATTAATAACACACAAACAATTGTAACTTTTCATGCCGTTATTCAACGCACCCATAAAACATTCACATGCTTACTGCAGAAAAAGTAAGTGAACCCTTGGATTTAATAACTGGTTGAACCTCCTTCTGCAACAATAACCTCAAACAAGCACTTCTGATAGCTGCCAATCAGACCTGTACAAGAAAGGAATGCTGGGCCATTCTTCATTACGAACATGCTTCAGCTCAGCCATATTCTTAGGATGTCTGGTGTGAATGGCTCTCTTCAGGTCCTTCCACAGCATCTACTTTGGGTTAAGGTGTAAGCTCTGTTCTGGGCCACTCCAAGATGTGGATTTTCTATTTTAAAGGCATTCTGTAGTAGATTTACTGTAATGTATTGGAACATTGTCCTGCTACATCACCCAACTTCTACTGGGCTTCAGCTGGTGGACAGCCACCCTCACATTATCCTGTAGGATACCTTGATAAACTTGGGAATTCATTTTCCCATTGATAATGGCAAGCTGTCCAGGCCCCTAGACAGCAAAGTAGCCCCAAATCCTGATGCTCCATTTTGGTATGCAAGATCGTTTCTACTTGACATAGTAACTTCGTCATTAGATACGGGGGTCTTCCCAGACTGTCTTAAGACTGCTGTAGTTAAACCCCTACTTAAGAAACATAATCTCGACCCCTCGGCTCCTGAAAATTTTAGACCCATCTCTAACCTGCCTTTCTTAAGTAAAATTCTAGAGAAGGCAGTCATTTTGCAATTAAATGACCACCTCAATAAACATGCTATTCTTGATAAATTTCAGTCTGGTTTTAGAACAAATCACAGCACAGAAACTGCACTCGTTAAAGTAGTAAATGATTTGCGAGTGAATGCAGACAGAGGCCATTTATTTGTTCTCATCCTCTTAGATCTAAGTGCCACATTTGACACCATTGATCATAATATTATTAGAAATCGCCTTAGTCAATGGGTGGGCAGTGTCTTAAATTGGTTTAAATCCTACCTGGCAGGGAGAGAATTTTTTGTTAGTTGTGGTAATTACAACTCAAAGGCACATGATATCCGATATGGTGTTCCACAAGGCTCTATCCTGGGTCCGCTGCTCTTCTCAATCTACATGCTTCCGTTAGGTCAGATTATCTCAGGTTACAACGTGAGCTACCACAGCTATGCTGATGACACACAGCTGTACTTATCAATAGCACCTGATGACCCCGATTCTCTTGATTCACTAACAGACTGTCTGACTTGTATCTCAGAATGGGTGAATAGTAACTTTCTCAAGTTAAATAAAGAGAAAACTGAAATCTTAGTGATTAGCAATAATGGATACAATGAGGCTATTAGAAATAAACTGGATACATTAGGATTAAAAGTCAAGACAGAGGTAAAAAGCTTAGGGGTGATTGTTGACTGTAATCTGAATTTTAAATCGCATATTAATCAGATCATTAGGACAGCATTTTTTCACTTAAGAAACATAAGTAAAGTTACACCTCTTATATCATTGAAAGATGCTGAGAAATTAGTTCACGCGTTTGTTTTCAGTCGACTAGATTACTGTAACGCACTCCTCTCTGGACTGCCCAAAAAAGACATATAGTAAATTGTTTGCAACTCATGCAGAATGCAGCTGCTAGAATCCTAACTAGGAAAAGAAAATCCGAACACATTTCTCCAGTTTTAATGTCACTACACTGGTTACCTGTGGCATTCAGGATTGGCTTTAAAATTCTGCTTATGGTTTATAAAGCCTTAAATAATCTCGCCCCATCTTATATATCGGAATGTCTGACACCTTATATTCCAAATTGTAACCTCAGATCCTCAAATGTGTGTCTCCTTAGAATTCCAAGAACAAAACTTAAAAGAAGTGGTGAGGCGGCCTTCTGCTGCTATGCACCTAAAATCTGGAATAGCCTGCCAATCGGAATTCGCCAGGCTGATACAGTGGAGCACTTTAAAACACTGCTGAAAACACATTACTTTAACATGGCCTTCTCATAACTTCACTGAAATTAAAATCCTGATACCCTGTATATCCAACTCATTATAATAACTATTTATGGTGGCTCTAAAATCTGTACTAACCCCTACTCTCTATTCTGTTTCCTTTTCCGGTGTCCGGTGGCGCAAGCCACCACCATCTACACAAAGCACCGTGATGTTTCAACAATGATGGATTGATTAAAAGCCAGAAGTCTGTATGAGCATCAACATCAAGTGACTCCGTGAGAACCCTAACTACAAAGAGGAGTATTTCATTTATGTGAGGTAGAATGCCCAGAGGGGACTGGGTGGTCCCCGTGGCCTGGAACCCCTGCAGATTTTATTTTTTTTTCTCCAGCCGTCTGGAGTTTTTTTTTGTTTTTTCTGTCCACCCTGGCCATCGGACCTTACTCTTATTCTACGTTAACTAATGTCTTATTTTAATTTCTTATTTTGTCTTTTATGTTTCTTTTCTTCATTATGTAAAGCACTTTGAGCTACTTTTTGTATGAAAATGTGCTATATAAATAAATGTTGTTGTTGTTGTTGTTGTACACCATACATGCTGATGCATATTCTTCCAGAACAATTAAATTCAATTAGTTTCATCAGTCCATTGTATTGTAGAGTGTCAAGATGGTCTTTGCCAAAATTCAGGTGTTCAGCAATGTTTTTTTGGACAGTAGTTGCTTCCTCCTTGGAGTCCTGCCATGGACATGATGTTTGTTCAATATTTTATATACGGTACACTCAGGAACAGAGATATTTTTAGTTATTGCTTCAGGATTCGTTTTTACTTCTTTGGACATTCTGCATTGTGCTTTATCGAGTCATCTTAGTTGTCACCCACTTCTTGGGAAGTCAGCCACAGTACTAAATGTTCTGTATTTATACACATTCTGTGTAACGGTGGACTGACAAAAATCTTAATCTTTTAAAATTACTTTGTAACCCTTTCCAGAATTTTGCAAATCAACAATTCTTGGTTGTTGATCTTCTGAGATATCTTTTTAGCGAGGCATGCTACTTGTGAATAGCAAACTCTAAATGTTTGAGTCTTTCTTTATCAGTCAAACTACCTCTAAGCCACAACTCCAGTCTTGTTTCATTGGTTGGACTCCAGGTTCGCCAACTCCTTACTCCAGTTATCTCTTGACATCAGCCTTGGGATTCACATATTTTTTCCAGCCTACAGCTGTGAATGTTTGAAAGGTGTATTCAATATCTGCAAAAACAGTGCAGTAATGTGTGCATTATTAATTAAAACTGATTGTGTTTTTTCGTTATTGTAACTTAGATATTTTAAGACAAATATACATAAAGGTCTTTATACATAAAGATGGTTATTTCTAAACAGTTCACATACTTTTTCTTGCCACTGTCTATATAATTTATACTACATAATTTATACTATACTTTTCAACCCCTACCTCAATGCCCCCCCCACCCCCATTAGTGCACCACGCCGTTGTGAACCACAAGGAGACGCGGCCGCTCCACCGAAACCCCTCTTAAAAGTAATACAATGGGAAACAAATGATTTGGTTTTTTTTACCTCCTCTTTGCTCAGTCACCTGCTGGCTTGCTGCTGCTGCCGTGCCGCGTGATCTGTATTTCGTCTCTTATCTCCCCCAGACATCCTCAAACACAATTCTATCTCTTTTTGCTGTTCCATTATTTCACAGAGTAAAATTTACCATTTTTATAGTCTAATGCGACCTTTACTGTCCTTTTTTTGAGACTTTCGAATTTTCCTACTTCCATTATCTCTAACCTGCTCTGCATGTGTATCACGGGACTTGCTTCCAAATGTTGTAAGTATGACGTGACTTGACAGTCTTGCGGGATGTGAAAATGTCTCTCTGTCTCTGTCTCTCTTCAAAAGATCACGTCTCATTGTTTTTTTTACATTATATATATATATATATATATATATATATATATATATATATATATATATATATAAATATATACTGTATATATATATATATAATGCGGCTGGGGGTGGAACCCAGTCGGGATGCCCAGGAGGACCGGAGGAGGGTTTATGCCTCCTCCAGACCATGAGGAGGCAACTGCCCTGGTGGCTTTGGGGACGACGGGAACAGAGCTTAGAAGCTCAACCCTATTGGGGCCCGTGGTCACCGCCAGGGGTTGCCCCAATGCCTGTGGAGCCCTGGCCCTCAACACTTCCGCCACACCCAGAAGTGCTGGTGGGAAGAAGACCAGGGACACCTGGAGTGCTTCTGGGTGTGCAGCCGGTACTTCCGCCACACCCGGGAGTCCTGGAGGAAGCTAATTGGGAGGCAACTGGAGGACGTCCGGGCAGGGATAAAAGGGGTCGCCTTCCTCCATTCGATGGCTGGAGTCAGGAGTGTAGAAGACGAAGTCAAGGAGGAGAGGAGTGGAGGCGGCCTGAAGAAAAGAGAGGCATTGCGAGACCTGGACTCCGGGGAGTTTTGGGTTTGTGTGTGCACCTTGTAAATAGTGATTGTGAATAAACATGCGTTGGGTGATTTAAAACCATGTCTGCCTGTCTGTGTCCGGGCCATGTTCCACAATATATATATATACAATATATATAATATATTTTGCATATTAAATCCAAATGATAGGTTTATGGTGAAGGTTCAACTGGCCTATGCCAGCTGTATTCAGAATAAGATGTTTCTATCTGTAAAATCCTTGGTAGTGGCCAGTCCAAACAAGTACCATAGTTATTTTAAAAAGCAATCTAACAGAGGAAAAGGATACTGATAAGAGTGTGATATTATAAATAATGGGCCTTGAGGATCGAGTAAGCTCTAATACTGGCAGACAGATCATTCCAGTTTGGGTTCCCTATACCTAAAATGACTCATTGGGGACACACAGGGATAAGGACTGCACTGGTGACCTTGTGGACTGTAGCCCAACATCTTAGTTATGGTCCACATACTTGCCTGTTTTCTAAACCTTCACTTTTTAATAACCTGACTCAGGAAACTATGGCCTGTCTTGCCATACAGCTGAATATGTTGCTGGACATACATGTAACACAGGGGGATGAATGTATACTGTTGTCAAGTGTGTGGAAAGCAAATTCACATGGGAAAGACATGCAAGGATAGCAAGAAATTAGTTCTGCATTCTTCTTTTTTTTCCAGCACCTCCTCAGATGTCTGAGCAAGCAACACCTTTTACACTAAGACCTCAATGTTGCAGTTTCAGCCCAGCTCATTAATAACCTCAAATGTCCCCACTGATGGTGACCGAGATGTTACTCTTCTTGCCTTCTGAGCCCACCGTGAGTCAGTTTAGGTTGGTGTTGATCAGGGCCAGGTTGTTGCTGTTGTGATAGTGTATTTTTTGTCTGTCTCCTTATTCCTATATGGTGCCTTGTTTTCGTTGCTGACTGGTATAATATGGATGCTGAGTGAAGTGTTTAGTGCTGTGTTGGACTGTGTGGTCATGGGTAAAACGTCAGTACACTTGGGGAGAGTGCACATTAATATCTAAATGAAGTAAACTAAAATCAGGTTGCGCAAAGGTCACTGAAGATTGAGGGGAGACATTTTGTTGTTACGATTCAGTGTCTGGGCCTGGCTTAGCCGTTTTAACCGTTACCACCTAAAGCATTCTCATTAAAAAATGCATACCAGTCAGACCCAGAACTAATACTTACACTGCATTAACTATTATCATGGAAATAAACAGAATTGTACACTTTGTAATATTTGGCAACCATTCTGAGCATGGAAAAGGTGCCATATAAATAAAATCTAATATTTTTTATTATAATTATTAAGAGGCAAAACTTGACTTCAGCTTTTTCCTGTCAAGCTGTCCTTTCAGAGATCAGCCAGCAGAGGGTGCCACAGATCTAAGCGCGCTGAGGTCTGAGTGAAAAGAAAACTGAGATGCTTAAAAATAAAATAAATAAAAAATACCAAAAGGTTCAATGAATACTGTAGTTATTAAGCCTTGGAAACGCCACTGCTGTTCAAAAAAAAAAAAAAAGAAATCAGAGGCGGCATCAGTCATTCGATTACAAAGCCTTACCATCTTTTTATGTCGGTTCGCCCTCCCCCTCCATGAAACTCAATTTTGACACCCATACTAGTGTTTCAACAATTCCATGAGCAGCTTATATCTTTTGTCCATTATGGAATGACACATTTATTACTTTGTTATGGTCCAGTGTCAAAGCCTTCTTTAAATCAGAATAATCATTTTAACCTTTACCTCTTTTCTTTTATACACTCACCAAAAAAAAAATAAATGTCTTTCTTGCTATATAATTACACTTAATCAAAAACTCTAGTCGGGCTCTTTATTTTACCATCAAAAGATAGAAAACAACCTATCGCTTTGTAGATGCAAGAATCAATGGAAATCAGATCACAGTGCTTCGTTCTGCCTGAGAGCAGAGACTTTCAAATGTTAATGAGTCGTGCACACAAAGCAAAAAAATTGGTCTAAAAGGCTAATTTCATCTAATTCTTGTAAATTGGTTTTATAATAAGCGGTATTAGGCATTTAAATATGTCATCTAGTACTGCCACTCCTTCTCCTTCCTTTTTCTAGTTTGACACAGGTGCTGAAGATTTTATTTTGCTTTTAATAAAAATACAACTTATATTGGCTTCCCAGTGAGGTTAAAACAGGGAGACAAAGACAGATAAGCAGACTACATGTGGGCTTTAACCAAGAAAGAAAAGATCCCTGTGATGACGGCCCCCCATCAGTAGTTTCCTTCCTATAAAATGCATTTTAGAACTGGCACATCCAGCCTTTGGTGGCTGGCATTATAAATAAGTTATTTGTGCCCACCATATTATATAAGCTACCAAGTAGTGTGGTAGACAGTAAGACTTTCAAAACTCGACTTGATGTTTTCTTGGAGGAAACAAGTGGATAGGACTGGCGAGCTTTGTTGGGCTGAATGGCCCGTTCTCGTCTAGATTGTTCTAATGTTCTAATGTTATGATGTCCCACCCAAACCCATGAGAAAGACCATGGCTTTCAAAAATTATTAATTGAGGTTGCCCCCTGATTAGATGACAATGAAACCTTGACAGTTTAATGAAATCAGAAATTTGTTTCCATATTCTCTGTTACTCTGTTTACAGGGGCCAAAGTTAATGGGGACAGCATAGTGATGCATTGGTAGTGCTGCTGCCTCGCAGTAAGGAGAGCAGGGTTCACGTCTCGGGTCCTCCCTGCATGGAGTTTGTACGTTCTCCCTGTGTCTGCATGGGATCCCTATTTCCTCCCACTATCCAAAGACATGCAGGTTAAGTATATTGTGTGTTTGGAGTGGGAGTGTGTGTGTTCGCCCTGTAATGGGCTGATGTCCTGCCTTGTGGCCTATGCTAGCAGGAATACGCTCCATTTAATATGTCCTCCCAGGGCCATCGGACCTTACTTTTATTCTATGTTAATTAGTGTGCCCTAATTCTATTTTCTTATTTATTTTGTCTTTTTTTTCTTTCATCATCCTGTAAAGCACTTTGAGCTACATTATTTGTATGAAAATGTGCTATAAAAATAAAAGTTGTTGTTGTTAAGAGCAATTGTCATTTTGTTTACAGCAGCTAACCAGGTGCCGCAAATTTCTTTTGGGAATAAAATCAAAAAGAAAAAGAAGTCTTTCTAAAAAAACACAACTGAAAACATCAGGAAGCCTTTTTTATAGGTTGTAAGTTTTTTTTTTCAAACCACAGAGTTTAACAACAATCACAGTCAAACAAGAATTTCACAGAGTAGTTCACCAAAATTTTCTATTACCAGAGGCAAAACACTAAGACAAAAACTGAGATCCTAAATTGTCCCTAGTGTGTGCTTGGCATGTGGGTGTGTGTGTGCCCTGCGGTGGGCTGGCACCCTGCCCTGGGTTTGTTTCCTGCCTTCCGCCCTGTGTTGGCTGGGATTGGCTCCAGCAGACCCCCATGAACCTGTGTTAGGATATAGCGGGTTGGATACTGGATGGATGGATGGAATTAGCATATACTCCAGAATGTTGTATAGTGATCAGATAAATTGCAATTAATTGCAAAGTACCTTTTTACCACAAGGATGAACTTGTGCATCCCAAAAAACCCATTTCCACTGCTGTTGTGAAGAAGCCTTCAGGGTGCCCAAGAAAGTCCAGCAAGTGCCAGGACCGTCTCCTAAAGTTGATTCATCTGCGGGATCAGGGCACCACCAGTGCAGAGCTTGCTCAGCAATGGCAGCAAGCAGGTGTGAGTGCATCTGCATGCACAGTGAGGCGAAGACCTTTGGAGGATGGCCTGGTGTCAAGAAGGGCAGCAAAGAAACCACTTCTCTCCAAGGAAAACATTACGGACAGACTGATATGCTGTACAAGGTACAGGGATTGGACTGCTGAGGACTGGGGTGAAGTCATTTTCTCTGATGAATCCCCTTTCTGATTGTTTGGGGCGTCTGGAGAAGAAAAGGTGAGCACTACCATCATTTCTGTGCCATGCCAACAGTAAAGCATTCTGAGACCATTCATGTGTGGGGTTGCTGCACAGCTCACTCACAATTGTGCCTAGTAATACACAGACATGAATAAAGAATGGTACCAAAACATCATCCGAGAGCAACTTCTCCCAACCATCCAAGAACAGTTTGGTGACAGACAATGCCTTTTCCAGCATGATGGAGCACCGTGCCATAAGGCAAAAGTGATAGCTATGTGGCCCGGGGAACAAAACATCGAAATTTTGGGTTCATAGCCAGGAAACTCCCCAGACCTTAATCCCATTGAGAAGTTGCCATCAGTCCTCAAGAGGTGGGTGGACAAACAAAAACCCACAAACTCCAAACACTTGGATGTGCCCCAGAAGTTGATTGACAGCATGTCAGGACGAATTGCAGAGGTCTTGAAAAAGAAGGGCCAAACACTGCAAATATTGACTCTTTGTATAAACTTAATGTAATTGTCAATAAAAGCCTTTGAAACTTATGAAATGCTTGTAATTATAATTCAGTATACCATAAAAAACATCTGACAAAAACATCTAAACACAATGAAGTGAAAACCAATACTTGTGGTTATTCTCAAAACTTTTGGCCATGACTGTAGGATTCAGCAGGTTGCAAAATGGATGGATGGATGTATGCCCTAACTTGCTCTTATAGCACCAAATCTCCACGATGGCTTCAGGGCTCATTATTCTCTTTTAAGCAGAACTCATACACAATACGTAAAACCTGGTGGCTCAGAGTTGCAGTGGCCTTCTGCCAGGCTTCTATTTCCTATTTCTGTCACCCTTCATGATGAGTCACTGAACATTCAGATACTGCAGCATGGATATTGAGGAGAACTGCCTTAAACTTTTTGATATGATCAGACGGAGTGGAAAAAAGGCAGGGGGTGAGATACTGTAAGTTACATCAGCCTGATTAATGTTTTTAATCATCCCTCTGCAAAATGGGACTCAGTAACAGAAATTACTCACTCTGTTTACCAGCAGAATGATGAATCATTTTGAATATGTGGTGACATCAACCAGGAAACTTTGGAAGAAACAACGAGAAACTTCCATTAGTACGTGTAATGTTCCTTTTGTGGATACAACCAGCTGGACCTTCTTTATTTAAATATTAAATGCCTGATGCATTGTATAACCTAACTACATCGTACCCCATTTACAAGCCTGTTATTAATGGGCAACAGCTCTATTATCATTAGTAAAGCTTGAAGTTCTTTTGTGTGTGTGTTTGGGGGTTTGTAATTTGTTAGAATACTTGTTCTGTAAGGTTTATTCTATTTTCATGAGCTGGAGTTAAATAAAGTAATATCGTGTCTATTGATTGTCATGCATGCGCTTCTGTGGATCATCCTTCAGGCTTTTCTGAGGTATGTACTTGCACTCCAGGTTGAGAGGGGGAGCTAGCGCTAACCTTGTCCTCTGTTTTTTCCAGCACAGTGCCGAGAAGATGTCCTGTGAGGGCAATTGACTAAGTCCCTTCTGGTTCCCCTACTACATATCCCATGTCACTCAGTACATTACATTTACATTTATTTGCTTGTCAGACGCTTTTTTCCAAAGTGACTTACAAAAGAGGTAAACAATCAAGTAACATTAGGCTGCTGTCTGCTTGTTCAGCAAGTGCAATAGGATGGTAACAAAAGTTGATTGAAGTAAAAAGATGTAATAACTAATACATTTACAATCATAGATTACAATCACTAATGCCTCCACCCTGCGTGGAGTTTGCATGTTGCCTGCGTGGGTTTCCTCCGGGCGCTCTGGTTTCCTCCCACAATCCAAAGACATGCAGGTTATGTGGATTGGCGATTCTAAATTGGCCCTAGTGTGTGCTTGGTGTGTGGGTGTGTTTGTGTGTGTCCTGCGGTGGGTTGGCACCCTGCCCAGGATTGGTTCCTGCCTTGTGCCCTGTGTTGGCTGGGATTGGCTCCAGCAGACCCCCGTGACCCTGTATTCGGATTCAGCGGGTTAGAAAATGGATGGATTAACCAATAATATAAAATATTGTGGTGCAGCTTTATTTTCTTCATCAATTTGGCAGATATTTTCAGAACAGATAGGTCTTCAATTGTTTCATAAATACATTGAGGGAGTCAGCAGTATGGATGGAGGTGGGCAGTCCATTCCAACAACTAGGAACACACGGAGGTGGCATCACCAGACGCTGTTCCACGGCAGACCTGAGTAGGTGAGAAGGAGCATAGCACTTCATCACTGTTTCCATATACTCAGGTGCCGACCCTCTGAATATTCTGTAGGAAAGCATCGATGCATGCTGCTACAAGGAGCCAATATAGGGACCTGAAGAGAGGAGTAACATGTGCCCATCTTGGTTGGTTAAATAAAGATGGTCCACTGGATCATCTGCAGCAGCTTGATAGCACATGCGGGTACTCCTGCCAGAAGTGAGCTTCAGTATTCCAGGCGCGACAATACCAAAGCCTGGACCAGAAGCTGGGCTGCATACTCTTTCAGATAATGTCTGATCATGCGGATGCTGTATAACATAAACCTGCATGAATGAGAGACAGTAGAAATGTGGTCAGAAAAAGATAGCTGCTCAAGAGTCACCACCCCAGTGTTGTGTACTGTGTTAGCAACAGTGAGCCAGTTGGGACAGTGCAGAGGTGAACAGACTGCCTGGCTGGGATCACAACAAGCTCAGCTTTTGCCAGGTTGAGCCATAGATGGGGCTCCTTCTTGCAGGTTGAGATATCAGTAAGACATGCAGAGACTCTAGCAGACACCATACTGTCATTTGGTGGGAACACCAGGTACAGCTGTGTATTATCGGCATAGCACTGATAAGAGAACCAATGGGATTGGATGATGGAGCCCAGCAAGGTGGTGTACAGAGAAAACAGTAGTGTACCCAGCACCGATCCTTGGGGTACACCAGTGAATGTCTGGTGTGCCTTTGACAGCTCCCCCTGCCATGATACACTGTAGGATGTGTATGAAATGTATGACTTAAACCATCTGAGGGCAGTGCCAGTGATGCCAAGTTCAGAGAGGGTGTCAAGAAGGATGTGGTTGACCATGCCAAAGGCAGAAGAGAGATCTAGCAGAATCAGGACTGGTGACATATTGGTAGCTCTAGCATGGCATAGCTGGTCGACCACCACAATCATTAGAGCCGTCTCAGTCAAGTGGTTCCTCTTGAAGCCGGACTGGTTGGTGTCAAGCAACTCATTCTGTACAAGGAAGGGGGAGACAATACAAGAATGCACTACAGGATTGAGATCCTTCCTGCCATGACTATTGTGAGGGATGACCAGGTTGGTGCCTTAATATTTTCTCTTTGTGGACCTTCCAATGACCACATCTATCTATCTATCTATCTATCTATCTATCTATCTATCTATCTATCTATCTATCTATCTATCTATCTATCTATCTATCATGCCTTTCACATTTGTATATCTGCGTATCTGTATTAATGTGCTGGGTTGCCTCCCCTGTTGGATCATAGGAGAATCTCTCCAGCTCTCCAGGTTATTCTAAGAGGATTCCTTTTTTGGGTGTCTCTGCACTGACAGGGTCCACCAGCCTCCGATGACCCTGTTTTGGCCATGCTGACTTAAACTCATCCACTGTAATTGCCTCAATGTATCTATTGGACGCTCTTCTTGTCCAGTGCCATCCTGCTGGCAGCCATCTCCTAGTAATTTACTTATTTACTAAAAGAAGCAGATGCTATATAATCTATCAAAACTATATCCATATGTAATCATCGCCCACACTACAGAAAATGTTTCAGCAATGCAAAACCCCAGGCAGTTGCATTCATTAAAAATGTGTCTTAACAGAAACAAATAAGCAAACTTGTAAAACATTTACAGCTGATAGTTAAAAAATGTTGTGCCATGAGAAACAACAGTGCCTACTTTCCTGTACATTTCATAGTATACCAATGAATTTAGTACTAAACTTCATTCTAGCCTCTTTTTGCTGAAATTTATTTTCATCTGCAAAAGTAGGAAGGCTTTAACAAGGGAATGTGTGAGGCTGATACCCAGGTTAAAGGGGCTTAACTACAAGGGAAGGCAGGGGAAGTTGACAGAAGAGGGAAGACAGGCAATCTGCCATAGCAGAGGTCTTTAAATTCCCAAGTGAGATAAACTGTTCAAAGTTTTTCTTTCAAGAAACCATTAGTCACACTAAGAAGAAAAGGGATGAAAGTGAAAAAGGGTAGCGAGTGGAAGATTTATCTCTGGCATGTCTTTCTGTGGTAGGGCATCGAAAGGGAAATTCTGGCCATTTTTCAAAAGAAATTTAGCACTGCTTCATGTTCTGATTCTGTTATTGACTCCTTCGTGCTGAAATGGCAGAGGTTGGTCTGTCTGTCAATTTATCTAGCAAATGTTAAAACAAAAACACCACTATTAAGATCCTGATCTCTCATCATTGTTAGGAGTGTTAACATCAGTACTCAAAGAAACCTCAAGGCTAGCAGATAGTAAGCTGCCACCAAGACCCCAAACTTGAATGAGAGGATTGAATTATTGCCAATAGACACTTTTAGAAATAGTAATAATCTGTCTATCTATCTATCTGATAGTATCCTGTATTAAATGTATTTATTTATTAATTCTTAACTCAAAGTGAACGGTGAAGTCTGGACAAGATTTTGTAGGACAGAAGGTCCAAAAAATAGCATAAAAATACAAACATTCATTAAAACGTTTGCTAACAGCTACTAGAAAAACTGCAGTGAGTGAAGTAAGGGAAAAGTCCAAGATAGTTTTTTAAAATCTTATCTCCAATTTCAAATACCTGCTCCTTTCTTCCTTGCTGTTGATCTTAGTCTAAATAGATGTTTTTTTTCAGACTTTGATTTACTCTGTTGGACAGAAATATTGAATGCTACAGGCCTGTGGTTCAGGGATGCTGAAGTTTTCGCTATTATATTTATTTCTTTTATTTCTGCCTTTAGTAAAACTTTGCTCCTTATTGTAAAGTTTCAGGTTTAAAACATTGGGATATAGCAACAGGGAGAGACTATGGTTAGTACTGCTGCTTTACCGCTCCAGAGTTCTGTATTCAAATCGAGGCCCAGTCACTGTATGGAGATTACTGGTTCACCCTAATGTGAGTATGATTTCCCTTCAAATCCCAAAGAATTTCAAGTTAGTCCGATAGCAAATCTAAATGATCCCTCCGTGAATGAGTGTGTGTGTTAGTGTGACTTGTGATAGACTGGAAACTGTCATGATTTGAAGTTTCCTCCAAGAAATAATTGGTTCTGTAAAAAGAAGCAAGGTAGCAAGTCAGAGTCTTTACTGGTCTGTTTAGTGGACCCTCACCTTAACTCATATAGGCCTCCTGAGTATCGCAATCCTGGAACTCGTTCATCCATCCATCCATCCTCTTCCGCTTATCTGAGGTCGGGTCGCGGGGGCAGCAGCTTGAGCAGAGAGGCCCAGACTTCCCTCTGCCCGGCCACTTCTTCTAGCTCTACCGGGAGAATCCCAAGGTGTTCCCAGGCCAGCCGGGAGACATAGTCCCTCCAGCATGTCCTGAATCTTACCCGGGGCCTCCTCCTGGTTTGACATGCCCAGAACACCTCACCAGGGAGGTGTCCAGGAGGCATCCTGATCAGATGCCCGAGCCACCTCATCTGACTCCTCTCGATGTGGAGGAGCAGCGGCTCTACTCTGAGCCCCTCCTGGATGACTTAGCTTCTCACCCTATCTTTAAGGGAAAGGCCAGACACCCTGCGGACGAAACTCATTTCAGCCGCTTGTATTCTCAATCTTGTTATTTCGGTCTCTACCCATAGCTCATGACCATAGGTGAGGGTAGGAGCGTAGATCGACTGGTAAACTGAGAGCTTTGCATTACGGCTCAGCTCCTTTTTCACCACGACAGGCCGATGCAGAGCCCGCATCACTGCAGACGCCGCACTGATCCGCCTGTCGATCTGACGCTCCATTCTTCCCTCACATGTGAACAAGACCCCGAGATACTTGAACTCCTCCACTGGGGCAGGATCTCGCTCCCAACCCTGAGAGGGCACTCCACCCTTTTCCAGCTGAGGACCATGGTCTCGGATTTGGAGGTGCTGATTCCCATCCCAGCCGCTTCACACTTAGCTGAGAACCGATTCAGAGAGAGCTAAAGATTACGGCCTGATGAAGCAAACAGGACAACACCATCTGCAAAAAGCAGATATATAAATAAATATTTTATTATATTATTATTTTATTATAAAAATTATAAATAATTTTTCAGGTTCTTTTCTGACTCTAGTTTTGGGCTGCATATAATAATAGGGGTTTTTGACACCAAGGAATCTGGAATTGTTTCTTTTTCGATTGAATGGTTTGTTTTTAACTTAATTTACAATTGAGATGATTCCTGATGTCATTTTGTTTTTGGGTTCAGCTGTGCTATTTTGTCAGAATTTGCCCAGTAGGAGGTGTGGATTCAGAAGTCGAGATCATGTCACTCATGACACAACAGGATAAAAGAGTTATTCCAGGTTCTTTTCCTTATCCGACTACTCAGATTCCAAAACCCTTCTTTGCTTTTTATTTTTGTGAATTTATGTATTATTTTCTACTGATTTTAAACTTGGCAATCCTTTTTGTAGATCTGTTCTTGTGGTGATTGTCTTTGGTAATTACTGTATATACTCACGTATAAGTTGGGTCTTGAAACCCAAAAAATCTATCATAAAATTGAGCCCCGACTTATATGGTTGTTCAAAAATACAATGCTTAAATTTTGTTTTTTTTACATCTTCTTGCTTCCTCACCAGTTTGTCAGACACATCGAATTTTGTTGCAGCAGCGCAGTTACCAATTTCTTTCGCCACTTCAACAATATTTAATTTAAAACCAGTTTCATATTTTCTTCTGGTTGAACACTCCATCGTTGATAAGGGATGCTCTTACTATAAATGTGTATGAGGGTGTGAGATACAAAAAACACATAATAGTGCAAACATCGCTTCAGAATAGTTTGGGTATTACCGTGTGGTCATGTTTGCACAACACATAGAAAAAAAAGGCAGTGTGCTCCATGGTTACTCTCTCAGGTGGGCGTTAGCATATCATAATCTCTTGGACCAATAGTGTGAGTTTTTCACATTCAACTTATATGACCGACATTATAAAATACCGGAAATTATATGGTAAAATCAAGCCCCGACTTATCAATGGGAGAACTTAAAGTGAGAGTATATATGGTACTTATTTTTTGATCTCCTGCTACTGACCCTTTGTTCACATTTTCTCTGCATGTTTTTTCTTCCAGTCATCCATTTTTTCATTTGTCCTCTGGGCAGTATACTAAGGCTACCTGCAGTCTTCAACTGGAACAGACCCAAAAACTGGGAGCTGGCAAAACAACAATAAATATCACTCAAATGTAACAGCCCCATAAAAGAAGGGATGACTGAAAACTTTCAGATTTTAGCAAACTGACAACCTTTATAAATGAAAGATGAACAGAAATAGCAAAATACAAAGAAAGGTTCCAAACAGCAAAAAGAAGCACAATGGACTTGCGTAAAGGGAAATCCATATCAAACAAGTCCCGATAAAATACATCAAAATTTGAGCAAAATATCATCAAAACTCCAAAAAAAAAATCCAACACAGAAGTCACAGCACAGTACTCTCTGAAACTAAAGCAAATGTATGATTACCAACTCCAGAGCCTTCTCAACCAATTTAAATAGCCTGAGGTAGGGCTCAGGAATGGTAATGTCAGGTAGCCCCGCCTTTTGGGGTGCCAACCACAAAGAACAAGAAACATAATATATTTAAAGTGACAGTGCACAATTACAAAGTCACACATAAGAAATGAACAAAAATAACATATAGATATGAAAAATTATACCTTGTGAAATAGAATGGGCCCGGAGATCCCATTTTTCTAAATTAGTAAATGAATAGTTTATGGTTATGTTACAATAACCTAGTTATATTCTTGTTTTTAAATTGGTGCTGGTAAAGTCACTTCATGCAATCGCACCAAGATTCCTCTCTATTTGGAATGTTCTCAAATTAAGATAAAGATTGATCAGCAGCCAGGTTAATTGGCAAATCCAAACTGAGCCCACAGAAAGATATGCCTGAGTATGTTAGTGATGGACCACAGCCAGCTATATCCTTCAGGAAACATTTGTTCCACTAATGGACCCGGTTCAATGCAGAGAAATTCACTGTGGACAAGTCATTGTGCTTCAAAGCCACACCAGTCATAAAAAATTATAATAACACAAATCAGTCACAATGAACATAATCATTTTATATGACTTGAGCATTCCTAGTTTTCATACTCTTTCTCTATACGCTTAGCATTCATTTGCTCAGAGGTTGATATGCTTGCTGCTTCCTGAGCAGCTCTTCTTTTCTCCATCCTAGTGGCCCGCTTCTTCTTTTCTTTCATCGGCATCTTTTCAAGTTAAAACTGATTATGTCAATGTTTATGTTGCAATTACTTAGTATGTTTTCCTTAATTTTTAATTTAAGCTGGCATTTAAGTCTTTAATCTGTCTCAAAAATGATTTAAGATATGAAGAGATAGGGAAAGTGATGTCGAAAGTGGTAGGGATGAGAACGGCGCCCATACAATAGTTGATTCTACAATAAAATAAAATAAAAAGAGGAATAACTTTGAAAATCCATCATCACCCCAAAAGTGGATAGTAGATGTTGCGTAGTATATGTGTACCAAATATTAGGTCAATAGATCAAACAGTTTGCGAGCTACAGGTGATTTAAAATGCTGGACAGACATACGGACAGCCACGGTAGCATATTATATATAAAGACTGTTTTACAGAATCTATCAAGATACAGTTTTACATTCAGGCCCTGCCAGGAGACCCACAATAAAACTTGAATGAGAGGAAAATAGCAGTTAGCTGAGGTGCTCTCAGAGCTTTTGGCTGTTATCATTTCCAAATGCTGTCAAATCTTGCAGAAGTTGGAATGGAATGCAATTTAAAAGTCCCACGTTTAAACAGGTCAGCAGCTGACAGGCACCAGTATTTCAATGTTTAAATGCCAGGGTGTGATCAGGAACAGATCCCAAATCCACTGGCCCCTGGGTCTCACAAGACATATGACCCCTTTCTCCTAAATCCTGCCACCAAAATCAGAAACATCTTGTATACATTTCAAATAAAGGGGTGTTATTCATTGACAGTTAGTTATTTGTATTTCTAGGGCAATAAACACAATCTAATAGCTTTATTTTACTAGCTGAGTAGAAAGCAGTGCATAATTTACAAAAAAAAAAATTTGCATTAAGATTAGCAAGTTTTACATGATGAGCTTGCAATTGGAAAAAACACATTAACCAATACACACTTTACATAAATAGTAAAACACAAATAAAGCAAAACCAGTGATAACACATCCTGAAATAGCACAAACTGGACAATAATACTGTCAAAGTTTTGTTACCTTCCTTTCCCACATAAAAATTATAGTCACTAATTCGTTCACTAAAGCCGAACAAACAGGGCAATGCCAGATTTTGCGGACGTGCAACAAACTGCACCTTAGGTGTTGGTGCTCACAAGCTGTGCTCAAGACATCCAGCACTACAACAGGCACTGAGGTGTACTTGAGGAATTCTGCAGAGATACAAATAATAACATTATAGTCATTACCACTATCTCTGTTTAATATCCTAACTACGAAACAGGTATATACAGCCGCAAAAGTGAAGCTCCAAGTGACAAAGAATGTGGCAATTACAAAAGACGCATGGACTGCCTTAACAACAGAGACCTCCATGACATACAATAAATCATTGCTATATAGCACATTTATTATTATGACCTATTATTTTTTTGCATTAGGTTTGTCAAACAGATAAACACATGAGCCAGCTTTAACTGAGTGGGAAAATTACTTTTTAGTATAAGAGATGTTGATTCCAGCCAAAGTCTGTTTTTTTCACTATTAACTATCCATTTTTTTAATTCTTACAGATACGCAAATATCACATTAGTCATAATTCACATCTCTGAATAAAGAAATAACATATTAACAGGCTGAAAGTTTCTATCCGCAGTTTGTAAGGTTTATAAGGTTATCGAACAGCCAGACATAAGAAGAAATAAATATTGCTCAAATAAACTGGGATTAACATTAACTCTAACTGGTCCATCCTTATAAAACGTGCTTCCTATATTACAGATATAATCTAATTTTTTTCAGGTAAGGAAGACAAAAGTTTTGAAGTAAGGCTATGACAGGTTGTGTCACCTGCGTCACCGTGGTGCTAGAAGATGGCATGGTTTGTGTAGTGTTAACTATTTGTAGAGCATAGGCAATGTGTAAATAATTAAGGGTATATGCAATAACCTGGAGACGGGATTGGTGCAGATTGTGCCACAAGTGACACAAGAGTGTTTTTAGGTTTCCTGATGTTGGTGTGTCTCAGCAGGGAGGCATTGAGTTGATTTGTGTCAAAGATTATGAAAGCACCCTAGAGTGAGTAGATCTGCTAGAAAGTGGGGATATGCCTGTGAAAATCTGAGAGACGCTAATGTTGATAAGTAATACTGCATACCACTGGGGAACCTGTGGCACTGCTAGCATACTGAGAAACTAGACAAAGTACAACAGCTGGAAGTGATTTGATGTTTGAGTAAGACAAGTAAGGAGTAGTTGTACTGAACAGTTTAAGTGAGCATTCTGTTTGGATACTCAGTTTTGTTCTTGTATCTTGCAGATTGTTATCAGACCTGCTGAGCATTCTGGAGAAAGAGCAGGGAGGAGAGATATCCATGAACCGGTTTCCGATTTGCAGTGAAGAGGAGAATTGGTGGTTGGCGAGTGATATATCGATCATGTAAATGGGAAATTGCATTGTGATTGGGCCTCCAAATGTACAGAGATAAAGGAGGTGTGAAACTAGTCATGGACAAAGTGCATGGACAGAGAGGAGGTTTGGAAGTAATGATAACAATCAGTGCATGGTGATTGGGCCTCCAGATATACAGAGCAAGCGGAAATGTAGAACCTATTATGGGCATCGTGCTGAAGGATAACAGGCAGTACTTTTGTGGTCTGGCATATGGATATACAGAGGCAGAGGAGGTGTTTAGCTGATTTTGGGTGAAGTGTTATTTTGACCTCCAGATCATTAGCTCAGGTGGAATGGTTGAGAAGATTATGTTTTTATGCTTTCTTTTTAACTCAGAGGAGATGTCTTTCTGGACTTATAAAATTATTTGTGTTAACCAACACTCTTAAGAAGTGCAAAGACTGAGAATCATAAAAGAAAGCAGATAATTTAATAAAGAACCAACACTTTTTGCACCTAAAAGAACTGTGGTCATTGGGTCTGTTTTTCCCACTGGGACCTCATTTATGAACCACAAGATGCCCAGGGTTTGAAATATCCTGGGATCTGAGGGCTCGGATTATCAAAAAGGTACTAATATTAACTAATAATAGCATCAGAAAGTGACAACATGTTACATGTTGATTAGCACATGTGAGTTCACTGTACTGTCCCAAGAACCTAATGACCAGTAAACTCTATAACTCAACTAACACATATCACTTGTCTAAGCAGAGTAGAAAACATAGCTAAAGAAGAAATACAGAATAATAATCAATACATCAGCTGTCATGCCTCACAGAGGTTTCTGTGTAATCCAGAAACTGGTCTTTCAGGAATTCCAAATCCTTACTGGGTTAGAATTCCAAATCCTTACTGGGTTAACTGTAACTGGGTTAACTGTTTTACTGGAAACAGGGTTCAGCTTCCAAAACTCGGTTGTGTATTTTTCCTTTGAACCCTGTTTAGGGATCCATGTATAGGTAGGATAACACATTTTTATATCTTTCAGATAATCCTGCATTGGTACACTATACTAATCAGCATTTAATTAGAAGTTTGTGCAATACCCTGTCAATGTTACAAAATCTCAGGAAAAGAAAAATCTCCTGGCAGAGTAATAGAAATATCTTTCTCATAGACTGATACTAAAATAAAAAACAACAATGTATAATAAAAAATAAGCACCAATGTAACATAATAATAATAAGTAGAAATAAAATATATATGAGACATGAAAAAATAATATTTCATAAACTGGTTATTCTAGTGAACAGCTTATGGAATACACAGACCACAATGAAACATTTAATACTGGTTGAACTTCATGGCTGCCTACACCTGCTCCGTCTAAGTAACAATATTGCTGAGCTAGGCTCCCGTGATAATGCAATAGACACACAGGTCTAAAAAAATAAATTTCTTTTTGCTTTTGAGTAAGCGGCTAAGGGGTGTTCAGCATACTATTAAACAGAAAACTAGGGGGAAGAAAAGGAGGCAATCATAATGTTAGCAAATGGATTTGGAGTTTACAAGCTTGGCTGTAGCAATTGTTTCCCAGTCAAAGTCTTTCCCATTTGGGACCAAAAGTAAACTGCCGCTCCGTCCAGCTTTATTCATTTAAATGTGGCACCTGAAAGGGTATTCCTTGGAATCAAGGCTGATACATTTTCCGATGGTCCCACTGGGAAATTTTCAGCACTTGTGATTTTGTACTCCTGCCTGGAGAGACTAACAGATTCTGGGGCATCTTGGCCGTGCTTACACTATCAATGTTATTTGATCTGATTCCAGTTTTTACCACATTTCTGACACAGCTAGGATTTTGGTGTAAACACCCAAAACCCACATGTGTTTTTCAGAGACTGGATATAGGCTACTTTCCCATGTAGTACTGAATTCTGCTTCAGTTTTGATTACACATATGATCTCTCAGTTTAAACAGTCAGATTGGATTCCCACTCAAGGATGTGGCTCGATTATGTCAATTTTGTGCTTTATGTATCCCATTAAGATAATCATAGTAGACAAAGTGACTTGTTAATGGTACAATGAGGATGAATGCACAGATATTTTAATGTCGTTCATCTCATTCATCTCTCCTGAAAGCAGTTAACAATACATTTGCGCCACTCTTTACTCCTGTTGTGTATCCAAATTCTTCTCTGATTTGAGGTGAAATAAATCACAGCAACAAATGTTAAGGCATGTAATGCCAATAGCCATTCTGCAATGACTCACCTTAGTTAGAAGAAGGTAGAAAATCGAAGAGCGTCAAAACATGTAGGGAACCAGGTTTGAGGCTTTTTTGCATCTTATGACATAACGCATGTATAGCACATGACCAACATTAAGAGAGAGTGAAGAGGACCTACTGGAGTGTATGGTGTAGAGTAATTAGCTCAGCTAGGTAAGGTGGTACAAGTCCATGCAAAGCCTTACAATTAAAAAGAAGAACTTTAAAATCAGCTCTAGCTTGTACCGGTAACCAGTTAGGAGAAGCTAGAATAGGTGTTATATGATAATTTTGTTTTGTTTTTCTAGCTGCAGCATTCTGAACAAGCTGAAGACTTCTAGTAGCACATCTGGGAAGAATGGAGAAAGGGCATTACAATCATTACAATAATCAAGTGTAAAAGAAACAAATGCATGTATTAATCTTTCAGCATCATGCAAAGATATAATAGATCAGCAATGTTCCGAAGATGAAAAATTTCTGTTTTGGTAATTGCCTTGATATGAGACTGGAATATGAGATGAGTATCAAAAATCCAGATTTTTGATGGTCGGACTTTTCAGAAATACCACAGCCATCAATATTAACGCTCAAGTTCTCACACAAGTCTTCATGTTTGCCTGGTCTATCAACGAATAACTCTATTTTATCAGCATGTAACAATAGAATGTTCAAACCCATTCATTTTTTTAATCTTTAGCAGACATACCTCCAAATTCATAAACTGGGACAATCCATTTGGTTTTACAGGTATACATAGCTGTGTATCATCAGCGTAAAAATGAAAATTAACACTGTAAGAGACAATCTTAGATAGTCCATGCTTGATGAACACCATATTTACAAATTATATCACCAAGGAGAAGCACTTTGATATAAAAAAGCATAGGGCCAAAGACTGATCTCTGAGGTACACCAAACTTTATTTCTGGAAGTTCAGAGATTGTGTTATTATAACATAACATAGTGAATTCTATTTGATTAAAAGAATGAATCCATGAACGTTCTGTACCCTGAATGCCATTACGCTTCTCCAAGCAGCTTAGAGGTATGATAAAGGTATGGTGTCAAAAGCTGCACTCAAATCTGTTTCAGGAATTGTTTTTGATAATTTTGCATTTAAATGATGAACGCTATTGTGAAAGGTTAATATACCATTTCCATCATGACCATTTTCCATGAATCATTTTCTATTTCTGTTGTTTCTCGTACACTTCCAAATAGAGTGTAGAGCTGAGGATGTAAATTTGTTTTCTTAAATAAAGCCAGCACCAGTCCTGCAGCCCTTTAAGTCTTCTTCCTTCTTACCTGCTTTGTATTTCTCGGCTTCCAAGACCCTTGACAAGGCTTTTTAAATCTGTAACCTCTCATCTTTTTCCTTTCCATTTTTTTGTTATAGTATCCTTTCAGTCTTTATGTTTTTGACACTGATGCCAGTGACGCCAAATGTATGGCCACAACACTGTCGCTATAAGGAATATGTCTACTACCAGCGTGATGTCTGCGAAAAGATTAAATCTAGCCAGAATATATAAAAACTACATAAACCACATCAGAATGGTTCTAAATGGAAAGAACACCAGAAAACCAAAAAGACGTAGAGAATAAGCAACTCACTGTGGCACACCAAATTAAATGGTTTATGACACAGCCTGGTCTACTTTAGTAACCAGCAAACCCAAAGCATGACTCTGGAAAAACTTCCAAATGAACCGGAATTCACGTCCTGTGAGGCCGCAGATGACACCTTTCCCAATCTAAAATAATTAGCAAGATCTTTACTTTTTACTTAAAACAATCATCAAAACCTAACTATATAGTACTTACTGCTGTCTCAAAATATACGCTAAGTAAATCTGAATTATGACTGATGTCTTGTTAAAAATGGTATATAATTAAATTTCCATGTGTTTGTTCCGTATGGTTGTCATGCACTATTTTTACAAATTGTCGACATATGCCGGCACCCAGCATCAAAGCAGTGCTACTGTTCCTGTGTGGTTACCCTTTCTTTCTTAGATCCACATCCACAATGGCGGCTTTATCAAATACACTGAAATTAAATAAATAAATGAAATAAATTTAAGGCACCTGATTGTAATCAACCTGTAATAATATAATGGTGCACAGAATGGCCAAGCTATTCTAAATACAATAACTTCTTTAGCGTTGTTATTCTCACTGCACCTTCTTCTTCTTTCAGCTGCTCCCTTGAAGGGTTGCTACAACGGATCATCTTTTTCCATATTACTCTCACTGCACCACTCAGAGTATTTATATCACTGTATCAGCAGCTGATCGGAAAGAGAATTATTGGTATACAGCATCAAGCACACGCTGCCTCAGCCATACTGTCTATTGAACTGCTCTCATATGACAAACGCTTCAGAGCCTTTCCTGTAAGGACCTTGCAGTTCAGAAAAAGTTTCATCCCAAGAATTCTAAACACACTCAATCAGTCCATCAAGTGCTCCTTGTAGAACTGTTTGTACTTATTAGTACAATCACCTCACTGTAAACTTGTGATACAGTTATAATATTGTACAACCTGAGCCACTTTATAAAGTGTGTATTGTAATAAATAAGTCGAGTAACACTCAAAAAGTGTTGGGGAATGGCCCAGTATATTGCTAGAAGCAAAAGGTCGTCAAAAATAGATGAAAAAACATCAAAGCATTCGACCACAACTGCTGTGTAATGGTGGCTTTTATATGAGACATAAGATGGCTGCAGGAAGTGATGAAACAGGAAGTGACATCATCAGAGGGGGGGCGGAAGTGACATCATCTCAGTGGGACCGGAAATGATGTCATCTCGTAGGGACCGGAAGTGACATCATCACCAGGAGCCGAAAAAAGGTGACGTCATCTTGGAGGGACCGGAAGTGGCGTCATCCTCAGGAGCCGGAAGTGTTGTGAATGATGGAGTAATAGCTGTCCCATTCTCAGGATTATTGTTTATGTTGTGAGTAATTGTTTTAATTGTCTTCTTTGGTTCTATAAGGTCAGAGAGAGAGGCATTATTACCATGAAAAAAACCCCCATCAATTGTTACATCGCTCACCTTAGGACTTGTTGACTGCTTCCCAAGCGCACGTGTGTGACAGTATTTACATATGATGACGATATCATTTTAAAGATGAAATGCAGCAAAATATGTTTATTACATTATACAGATAAAACTTTAACTTCATTTAAATAATCTATATTGTTAATAATTAAACATGTGAGGACATGGTGCCGCAGCACTAGCGAGGCGCTGGTGCTCCGTTCACGGATTGTTCCTGCCTCACCCTGTATTCTTGCTGGAACACTGGAAGGATAGATGGATAGAATAATTAAACACGTACTACGAAGATATTTCAATGTTCCTTAAAAGTTTTGAAGAATAGGCGTTCTAAGCTTACAGATGGCTTAACGTCTATTACAGAGCTGATTGTGTGGTGATTGGGTATTTGGAGAAAGAAAAGGAAGGACAGGAATTGGAGGTTAGTACGTTTGAAAGAGACAGCACTGTTACAATAAAGTATTTCATTGAAGGTCGTGCACATGTTTAATAACATGTTTTAATTCCTATCATCATGAAAATGATATCAAGTATACACCTCAGTATTTCAATTATTCAGAAAGCTGTAATATTACGAATGTAATGGATTCTGTGTCCTGTTGAAGGAAGAGAAAGCCCGGAAGCACGTAGTGATTCACGCACATTGAGCACATAAAAGATCAAATACAAAACAAAGTATTTAACGTGCTACTTTAGTTACGATGGGATTTGAGAAACTAATAAATTAAACGATTTAAAGATGAAGTTTATGATGTTCTACTTTAATGACAAAATAAACTATGTGATTAAAGTGGAAATTTCGAGATTAAAGTTGACATTTCGTGCTTTTTTTCCCACTATTTATATTGATTTGCATAGTCAAAGAGGCGTAATTCTGGGAGGAGTTGGGGTGTGGCAGCAGGTGCGTGCACGTGCGTTAATTTTCACGCTGACCGGGGTTTATGTAGCGGAAGAACGTGGAAGCAGGCAATCGCACAGATTTCTGCATCTGGATTTTTTTGTGCGGAAGCGCATTTCCACTTTTGTGCTTACGTCATGTTATAGTGTGAATTTTACGCACGCTGTTATGCATGAGGCCCCTGGCCATAAACACTGCTGCTCTTCCAGAAGTTTAAAAAGTAAATTGAAAATAGGCAACTGACCATGTTATTTGATGTAATGGGGCAAGACCTCTTCACATGTTTCAGTCTGGAGGAAAGATTTTCAGTTTTTCTAATTAGTCTCAAAAGCATATACTTTATTGCAATCCCAAAACTAAACATGTCTTCACTTTCAATTGTGAGATGAGAAAAAAAAAATGATTAAAATATAACAATGATGCATCTGAAAACATGTATGACTGAACAATTTCACGAAAATTATAAAGGCTTCAGAATAAATGGAAAATACATGGACGTTTTACAAATTAAGATGTTTTGCGGCGTTTGCGATGTTTCCATCAGGGCTTATCAATCAAATTAGATATTATGAAACAGATCAAAATCCTACAATTTGCTATTGGTGTCATTCCTGAATTCATCAATGTACTAAAAAAGGACAGTAAATTAAAAGAACAAGACTGCTTTAGCATACAGCTTATTGTGATAAATAAAACTCACTTAAGGGCAGTTTTAGATTTATTTACCAATGGCCATTAAATAACAGGGTTTCAGATCTGTTCAGTTGTGTTTTAAGGACAAGGATCTTATCATCTGGATAAAGCAGGCTTTTCTATGTATTAATTTTGCTGCAATGTTGAAAATAAAAATTTCAGTTTTTTTGACATGATTTATAATCACCATTTCAAAGAAACATAAGTGATGTGCTTCAAATGATGTGCCCACCTTCCACTATCACCAAACTAGCATTGCACTGTAATGTTAGTTGGATTTCGAAGAGCTTTGTCCTTACGGTTATTTTTTGAAAAAATGTAGGCATTTTCCACAGCTTTGGCATTTATAAATCTCACACATTTAGGTTATTGCGGGAGTAAACTCAAAGTAAAATTTAATAATTAGCTCAGATTTGACTTTCACTGAGCATTCATTTTTAGAAAACTCTTCACTAACAGATTAAGTGATTGGTAAGCCATGAGGCCACTAGTTTGATGGTCTTCTGCCTGCAGTGGGATGTTATATTGAGCCATACATTTAGTAGGAAAAAAGGTCATTTTTTGCAGTAATCAAAAGGCAATTAACACTGTCTACCATCTTCAACCCCCCGGTTGTCCACATATTCTCAAGCACATCAGTGCAAAACAAAATTAATTTCAATTCTTCTGGCGAAAACAAGCCACAGGAATTGTTAAGGGAGTAGGGGACTGATACCGTGTGAGAAGAATTATGGTATGTGGTTTATTTATTTATTTTTAAATCAATAATAGTTTTGTTATTTAAAGACAAAAACCATGGTTGAATGAACAGACCAAGGTCAAAATACTGATAAATGAAATACAAAATACAAGAGTGAAAAAAGTGGTCAAAAATCATGGCCAAAGAACACAGCAATAAGGTAAAAACCTCATGAGAAAGCGAATCCTAAAATTAAGTCATCATTTAGTTGTTTTGTTTTTATCCCAAAACTGAAATAACAAGAATGTCATACTTTGAGTATGGGAAAGGCAGTATAAAAATGTATTATTATTATTATTAATATGTATCTTTAAATGCACTTGTGGCAAAGATATATGGCACGATGTTTGTGTCATATGAATAAAAGCTCTCAATCAAACAACAAATAAAATGGCTACAGAAATGATCATGATGTCATCAAATGATACCTTTTACATCAAAAACTGCAAGAATTTTGAGTACATCTTTCATCATTGAAGCAAAATGGTCTTTGAAATATCTGCGAAACACAGCCTGAAATATTTTTTTAAGCAGTAGTTCTCAAGTGGCGGGAGGCTACAGCCCACTATGGGGCCTCAGTAAACTTCTAGGTGAGCTGCAAGATGACAGAAAAAAAATTATAAAATATTGCAAAAATTCTTATAGAGTTAAAAATCAAGTCGCAGTACAATAACACTTTTTAGGCAGCATGAAGCATCACATCACATTTCTGAAAAATATTAGGAACATTACTTGCCATTACATTTCTATCGGAGAAAATAATCTTGGCAATGTTTCTGTCAAAGAGATAAAACAGGCAAATTTTAAAATTTGAACTTATCTCAAGCAACCAAATGCTCTTACTGACGTTTTATTTGCTGACTGAAATGCTCCAATGTTGAATCCAGAGCATAACAAAGAACCCACAACTAGCTATGAGAGGAGCAAAAGCTCGGCTAATGCAGGACCAACAAAATGTGAAAAATATGATGACAGATGATGATGGCTTTATTTTGTTTTTTAAGAGCAAAGATTTACCTCGGTCACAGCGTGTAGTCTGATTCCAAATCTTTTCCAATAAAGGTCTATTCATCAGTCCTATCCACTTAATTCCTCCAAAAGAACATCAAGTCTAGGTTTGAAAGTCTGTAAAGGCCTACTTTTCACCACACACCTTGTTAGCTTATTCCATGTTGCTATGGTTCTCTGTGTAAAAAAAATGTTCCAAATGTTTGTGCGAAATTGATCTTAGCAAATTTCCATCAGTGTCCCCAGGTTCTTGATGAACTCATTTTAAAGTAACAGTCCTGGTCCACTGTACTAATTCCCTTCATAATTCTAAACACTTAAGTGATATCTCATCTTAATCTTGTTTTGCTTAAACTAAAAAGGCTCAACCTTTTCTAGTGCTGTTATGTCCTTTTTGTAGTCTGGAAACCAAAACTGCACACAGTACTCCAGATGAGGCCTCACCAGTGTGTTATAAAGCGTGAGCATCACCTCCTTGGACTTGTACTCCACACATAATTCCATTTAACGTTCTGTTGGATTTCTTGATGGCTTTAAAACACTGCTTGACAGTTGATATGTCGAGTCCACTATAACTCCTGAAACCTTCTCGTAAGGTGTGCTTTGATTTTTCATACGTTACATTGTTTATTCAAACTTAACACTTTTACTTCTTTCGTGTAACAGTTTCCATTTATAGTTGCATTAAATTTCATCTTCCACAAGTCTGCCCTCTGCCAGGTCACTCTGTAATGATCCAATTGATTCCAGATTATCTGCCAATCCACCTGACTTGGTATCATCTGCAATCTTAACTAAGACATAACCTGACATTAAGGTAATTACTGGTCTTGGCAGAAAACACCTGAAAATTTCACACACTGTAGCCCAAAATAGACTTTGCTTTGTACACCTAAAATTGTGAAGAAATTATTTAAAGAGGAGAAATCCAGGCAACTAGTCAAAACACCATTATCAAAAAACAATACCAAATGTTGGATTTTAGTTATATCGGAACATGTAAGAGTACAGGGTACTACACAGCTTTTCAGCAGTGAGTTTGCTCAAAAAAACTTGCTTATATTCACTATAAGAGATGGTTGTTGTGTATGCCAAGTGAAAAAATGCTCTTCCTTACCTGGGACCAAACTGTCACATTCTTTGTCTTATCATCCTTCCAGAAACTCCAATGAGGCACACTGTTTCTTTGGCCTTAACTCCATGGAGAACATATGTCTTTATCACTTCTATGGTAATGTTTAGCCGAGGCCAACCAGTTGTCCACTGATGCTGAGCATTGTTGATGTACAACCTCAGGTAGATTCTTCAAAAGCACATCATTTACGTCTGTGCTGGTGAAAGGTTCGACATCTCCAAGCCTCTCTAAAATCGCTTAGCACCTAAGTACTGTATAGTAATATAAAATTTTCATCTTAAACAGTCTGCCAACTCCATTAACTGTCTTGCCATTTCATGAACTTCACTTTGCATCCGATTAGAAGCCTCTGGTTCCTTCCAAAAAATGATTTAGCCACGCCCATTAACCTAAACTAATTAAAATATATTTGCATGTTTAGAACTTGAAAATGAAAATGCAACGTGGAAAATGAAAATTCAGTGATCAGCAGGTGGCACCAGTGCTTATTCGCATTTGGCTTCTCATTTTTAAAGCTTCATTGCTGTTCAGGCTGAAAATGAATATCCAAATGGGAACTTTGCGATTGATTTATCCATTTTGAGTTTTTGTTTAAATTTTTTCACATATGAACTGCAAACCTAATGGAAAAAAAAATATGAAGGAAATATTGAATTTTCATTTTAGCAGTTATTATGCATGTCATGAAGAAAAAAGCAAATCTAAAGTTGGGATTGTATTTTCATTTTAATTACGACACTGACATCAAGATGGGTATGGAAAATGAAAAGACAAAATGGAAAATGAAATGAGAAAAGGGTGATTTAATTTTATTTTAAAAATTTAAAAAATGACTCTTATGTGTGTGGAAAATGAAATTGCAAATGGTGTTATTTCATTTTTTTTTAAAATTTTGAAGCATTCTTGCATGTAGACTTTGAAAAATAAATAGCAAAAGAGAGATTGCATTTTCATTTTATTATTTTAATTTTCATTTCCTTTTTGGCAGAAAATACTTCCCATATTCCCTTGGCTTTTAATTTAAATCCAGTCTTGTTGTCCTTGACACATCTCTTGATGGGGCAGACCCAGCCCCCATTGGCCAGTTGTGACCAGTTTTGGCCTGTTTATGTCCTGTTACTCATTTTCCCCAGTTTCAAATGATGCACAAGTGTAAATTTGAGAAAGAAAGGATATACAGGTAATTAAGTCATACACTGCCTTCTCAACTCTGCTTCTCTCTCACAGTCATAAATTTACTGATCTTTTCCAGTGTAGGTGAGCTAATAGAATGTAAACTGTTACTGCACACCTGGCTTACATGTGTCAGCTCTCCTCCTTTGTGGCAAGGAAATTACAATAGCTTACAGTAACTAAGCCATATCTTTCTTTTAACCATCTTAATATACAAATCATTATCATGTTAAATCTCAATTTACAGGGTGGGCCATTTATATTATTTATTTATATTTATACACTGAACACATTTTATAAGTGGTCAGAAACTTGTAAATAACTCATGAAAGAATAAAGTTACGTTAAAACCAAGCATACCATTGTTTTTGATGTGTCACATGACCCTCTTCCTATTGAAAAAACAAAAGTTGGATCCAAAATGGCCGACTTCAAAATGGCCACCATGGTCACCACCCATCTTGAAAAGTTTCCTCCCTCACATATACTAATGTGCCACAAACAGGAAGTTAATATCACCAACCATTCCCATTTTATTAAGGTGTGTCCATATAAATGGCCCACCCTGTACATTACATGTGGTTTCTATCCATTTCTGAACATCTCTGAATGAGTAATCTGATCAGAGTTTTAATAATACATTTTATTTATTCGTAGGTGCCTTTCTAAACACTCAAGGACTCCGAACAATAGACAAAACACAGATTATAAACAAAAGTAAAATACAAAATTTTAATTCAGACAGAGCAATTGTAATCAAAGAGAAAAAGCAGTCTTAAACAAATGAGTTTTAAGTTTAGATTTGAAAAGTGAGAATGAATCAATATTTCAAAGCTCAGATGGTAGTGAGTTCCAGAGCTGGGGAGCAGAGCAACTGAATGCTCCCCATGGTGGTAAGACGGACAAAGGGGACAGTCAAGTGGATGGAGGAAGAGGATCTAAGGGTGCGGGAGGGAATGGCAACATGGAGGAGCAAGGTTGTGCATAGCCTTAAAAGTTAACAGAAGAATTTTGGTTTGAATGTGGAACTTAACTGGGAGCCAGTGAAGCTGCTGCAGGGCGGGAATGATATGGTGAATAGAAGGGGTTCTAGTAATGATGTGGGCAGCTGAATTCTGGACCAGTTGACGCTTGTAAAGAGATTTGCGAGAAAGACCAAAGAAAGGGAACTGCAATAATCCAAACGAGAGGTGACAAGGCTATTAACAAGGATAGCAGGTTGGTTGGGGGTGCGAATACGATTAATGTTATGCAGGTGGAAACAGGCAGTCCGGGAGATGTTACTGATATGGGACTGAAAGGATAAAGTACTGTCAAGGGTGACACCCAGACTCTAAACCTGTGGGGAAGGGGAGACAGAGGAATTATCAATAACAAATGAAAAATCATCAATTTTGGATAATGTTGATTTTGTACCAATGAGGAGAACCTCAGTTTTGTCACCATTTAATTTAAGAAAACTTGAAGAAAACCAGGATTTGACTTCTGCTATGCTATGTTTTATCACAAGTGCATGTACATCAGGTTGTGATCAGGTTGCCAAAAAAAAAGCACTTATTAATGGCAGGTGTACTCCATTCATAATATTTATAAAAAATGTTGTAAAGCCTTACTGAAGTACCAAGGATAATTTATTCTCTTCTAGAAGAAGAAACCTTCATCTTGCTCGATGCCCATTCTGTGTTTCTTCTTGCATCACTTCAATATTTATTTTTCCTTACATTGTATCTACAGTAGTTTGATTTCTTGCTTTTGTTCATCCCTTGTTTACCTATTATTTGTTATAACTGCAATATGTGCTTCTACAGAGCACGCCAGATCATAGACACTGCATTTCCAGTAGTGCTTAATGAGCCAACCGGTGGCTTTCAATGCATATCTGCGCTATTTTCCGACTAAACGTATAAAACTTTCAGCATTGTGTTATTAAATAAGATACTAAAAGCTACTAACTAACACTATTTCTGAGCATCTGTATTATTCAGCTTTCTGAAATGATTTGATTAACTTTCATGTCAGGAGTTGCTCACCATTAAAGTTTTTTAAAAGTGTTGTATTGTTACTCTTCTTCAGTAATGCACTTATTATTTCAATGAAACTTGTTACACGCTATGTTTTATTTTCTAATTCTGCTCCACGTCTGTTGACTATTATATTTATTTATTTCTTCTTACATTATTAATGATAATGAAAAACCTGTAGCAGATGCTAAAGTAAATCCAAACTCCCACACAAATCCACCTTCCTATACTTCATTTTTGTTTTGTCATTTGAAATTGCAATTGATTTTTCTTATTGCGAAATCCAAACACTACCAACAGTTATATGTCACTTATTAAATTTTTAGGAAAAAAAAAAACATGAAATCATTTGCACTCCGTTTTCACGACATTTGAAAATGAAGCTCACTGTCTTACTTGTAATTGCATGGTCTTTATGAGAAAAAAGTATTCCAGTCATTAATGGCAATATATTGCAGAAAAATTGAGCAGTAGTAAAACGGGAATTAATTCATTCAAAACTGAGGTAGTTCAAAAAACAACAATGTAGTGCTATGAGAATTCTAACACTTTCACTGATTAAGAAAGCAAATAAAGATTAATAAAGCTTTCAAACTGTGTAATGGATGGCAGGCATGGGTTGGCATCCTGGCTGGGCTGGTTCAAGTTTCCTTACCTGAATGGGAGGCTGGCCCACCAAATAGGCAGGATGGTCCCTGCCGCAGCCTGGAGGTGGACAGGAATAGATTTGCTGGCCTCCCAGAAGGACTTTATAAAGGATCCTTAACTGGCCTGGATGTCAGTACAATGGAGGGACAGGTGGAGGCAACTTAAAATTGGGTTATTTATTCCCCAAAAATGCTGGATGGCAGTGTCGCTGGGTTATGTACCTCTACAGACATTAACAGGGCATTTTGGGATCTGAACTTCTGTGGGGAAGCCCTGTTTGGTCCCATGGGTGCCACCCAGGGTTGCTGAAGAGCTTCCAAAGGAAAGTGTTGTGGCACTGGAAGTACTCCCAGGTCCAGGATAAAGAAGCAGCACTGCTTCATTACAAGTAGAAGTGGAGAAGAAAGAAGATACATTCTACTATTATGTTGTATTATACAGAAAAAGAGAGAAAGACCTATCAAAGGGGTTTATAAAAGTAATATTTGTGTTTGAGCTCAGTACTGCATATGTGAGATTGTGTTTGGGGTATTGGGCTCAGTGGCACCCACTTCTGGTCACAACAGCTTGTTAAAAGTGCCGTCAGGAATTGAATACAGTAACACCAATCAGGGCAAGGTATCCATCCTTAAAGGACTATGCCATCCAAATGTGTTACTTACATCAAGTTGTTTGTTGTAATGGTCTAGAAAAAATTTAATCTTGTGTTTTTATGGAGAATGGAGATAAAATGTTCCTGGTTGCTAAAAAGCTCTGTTTTTACTGTTCATCAGAAACAAGGGAAAACAAATTTTTAGGAAACATTTATTAATAAAAGTTGAACATTTGAAATAAAAAATAAAAATAATAATAGTTTACAGTATGTTTTAACCGCTTTGTTAATAGCATAGCAACTGTTTGTCACATGACCCACGTTACTTTGTATGTGCAGTCCTGACAACCCAGCTGTAAAACATGGCAGTGCATTGCCGGTGGCGCCCAAGCTTTGAATATTTAAAACAAATCTGTGCCAGCTCACTATTTATTTAACTTAAAGCCTTGCTTTCTAGCTCAGATTGCTATTTTAGCCTTGATTTTTGAATTTCAGCAAACAGTCTCCTGTCAGCCTGTGTCTGTCTTGCCATTTTAGTTTCTGGTTCTTTTTCAACTGTGTGTCCTTTGACACACTTGCCTTTTTACCAGTCAGATAGTATAAGAACTAGTTTTAGAGCAGACTTTTGTAGACACCCCTCGTGGCACCCACCCAAACCTGGCCTTTTAAAAGACTGACCGTTTATGCCTGTGCAGACTTGGGAGAAGGACACGGCACACTCAGCAAGCTCAAAAACAGAGAGAACAAATGGAAAACAGAGATTAAGACTATGCACAAAATATGGACCACCAGCCAACCCGCTCCTAACTTTGGGTTGAAGCCAGATGACCCATTGATCCACACCACTGAACATTCAAGGAAGAACAGATTAAAGAAAGAGAATTTCTAGAAATTTACAGAGAGTCTAGAGTAAAGTTTTATATAAATAACATACTCTTTATTTTAGCTCTTTTACAAGTGTAATTATGTATCTTAAATGTAAAATAGACTAAATTAAGATATTTTGCTCACTGATCTAGAAAGCCTTATATGATGTGTTATGTTAAAAGGAAAATGCCACTGACTTTTTACATACGTTTCAAGATGGAAGTCAACAAATTAGTTAGTACTTACTTTAGGCTGTGGCTCTGTGTGGAGCATTAGCCATCAGACAGCTTGGCTCTGGGCTATCTCTTCCATCTCTTTCCAGCTGGTGCCAGACTCCTTTAGTTCTGCTTCTCTGTCTTGCTTTCAGGTATTGCGCGGTCTGCCTCTCTGCCTTTTTCCCCTGAGGGTTCCAGGTCAGAGCTTGCTGGGAGTGTTGAAAGCAGGTTTCCTGAAAGGAATGTCCAATCCAGTTCCACATTCTCCTCTGGATTTTCTTAGTGACTGGCAATTGTGTTGGTCTTTTCTACAGGTCTCCATTTCGAATGTTGAAGGTCCTTCACAAGCAACTGTTGATGAAAATTTAAATTCTCTGTTGTGGCCATTTGGTTACACTTCATGTTTCTGCGCCATACAGCAGAACTGCTTCAACGTTAGAACTGAAGTTCCTCAGATGTGTTGTTGTTTGTATTTATCTGGAGGACCTAATATTTTTCAGTGACACAAAAGCCACCCTTGTCTTCTCCAGTGTAATGGTTACATCCCCAGGTGTGTAACAAAGTGAACTTCTTCAAGGGTGTCACCTTCTACTCTCAATGTGTTATAAGTGTTGGTGTTTATTCCCATGAACTTGGTCTTCTTCTTGCTGATATTCAGTCCTAATCTGGCTGATGTGTGTGAGAAGGACTATGTTATCTGCAAAGTCCAGGTCACCTAGCTGTGTTCATAGAGTCCAGGAGAAAATCAATAGATTAGAGAGTATTAATCTTCTTTGTAATTGTGAGGATCAACTGGATGAGGCAGCAGGTTTCATCTCAATAAGTCCAGCAAGTTACTGCCTTCCACCCAATGCTGTGTGGATATGCTACATCCTCCCAGTGACACAGAAGTATATGAAGATGAATGGATAGACTGAATATCCAATAAGGGACTGTGGTGTGCAAAACTCCATATCTTTGCCTACAATAAATATTTGTGCAGCATTATTTAGAAGATAGTTTTTGGTGAAGCTGTATTGATCTAATGAAACTAAACAGGAACATGTTTAGCAGTATGTTTGGATAAGCCATTTAAAAGACAACAAGCTGATACAAAGGATCTCTCTGTGTTCTAAGATTTTCTGTCTTCTTTCACTTTAACCTTTGTGATCTTTTAGACTTCTGGCTTATACTGTAAATGGGGTCTTCTGTATGAAGTCCCACTTCCTTTGAGGAATATTCCAATCAAAAATGATTATTTTTATGTATTATTTACCCCGTATGTTTTGTAGTGATGACAGAGAAAAATTGTGAATGTTAGGTTTTCATGGAGAACTGAGATAAAAAATCTAATGGTGACCAGTGCTGTACAACAGAAAACAATATGAAAAATTTCAACGGAATTTCAAGTGTAATGTGAGATTTTTTCCCCCATTTTTCATATCATTTGCTGTTGCACATAATAGGTAACTACTGACTTATTATAAGAATAAGAATAATAATAATTCTTTGCATTTTTATAGTGCTTTTCTCACTACTCAAAGTGCTCAGCAATTGCAGGTGAAGGGCCTTGCTCGAGGGCCCAACAGAGCAGAGTCCCTTTTGGCATTTATGGGATTTGAACCAGCAACCTTCTGATTGCTAGTACAGATCCCTAGCCTCAGAGCCACCACTCCGCCTTGTTTTTTCTGCGTTCTCCACGATAAATAACATATTAAAAGAAATTTTAGAGGAGTATTCCTTTAACAATTTCTTCATCGTCTTATTTCATCTACAACAGTAATTCTGAATCAAATCAAACCAAGTAATGGAAATCAAGCAGTTTTTCCTCCACGCTTTATGAAGTAGATTGTTTGAAACTATTCTAAAAGCTTATAGGATGCAGAGTTACCTGTTTTATTTATACACACACAGTATTTCTGAGGTGCAAAAGCAGTGCGGTATTGTAGCATGTCAAACCACTTCATCAAAAGACCTGTCTGGTTTTAAGATTTGATTTATCTTATAGCTGGGGTAGGGAACCCCAGTCCATGGCAGGCGACAGCGACCTTTGGCTTTTGTTTCATTTTACTGTAGTTCTTAACCACTGAAGTGTATCTGTAATTAAAACAATAAATGACTCTGATTGATTGCTGACAATTTTAGCCAAGCTTAGCTGGGCGTTACATCGTCATTTATACAGCTCAGTGCAGCTTGCTGACTTCCAGAAAAGAAACTACTGTAAGATTAAATGTTTTGCAGAAGGAAAGTACGAGAAAATAAACTTAAAAGACGCAGGAACCGAAGCTTCATAGGAGATTTGTCTTACTTTTTTGTACCACTCTGTTTGCTTGCCTGTGAAGTTCCCGTCTTCTGTATTACTGTGTGATGTTTTTGTCAGAAGCTTTTCTGTCCTCTTCAACGCTCTAAGTTTTCATTCTCAGAGAAAACAGATTTAATACAGTATAAACATTGTATTTAAAGTAATGAATATAATAAACTTTATGCAAACTTTATTAACATGGCTAGTAAAGTATGCCTGTGAGGATTAAATAGCAAGTGAAATGTACTATAATGTGCAGATCTTCAGGATTAGGCTAAACAAAAAATAATTGCACAGGATATGACAGCATTGAAAATGCAACAGTTCCTTTTGAATATCGGCTGAAACTTCACGTCAACTTCATTCAACAATTGAGCTCATGTATATGTATTTTATGCAAGTTCTTCATCCTTGCCTTTTTTTTTTCCTCTGCAATGTCGTTTAAATGTAATATATACGTACATAAGTACAATTCCATGCTAAAGTTTTGACATCCTGACCAAATTACGTATTTTACTCAAGTGCAGAATACTAAATACAACATGAAGAGTAACATGGAAAAAAATAAATAAAGAACACATTGTGAAAAAAAAAGTTTGGGGCACTCACTCCGTATACTGAAAAAGCAAAAATGTGAACATGGAATCTTTACAACACAGAACTGATAGGAAGAAGGAATATGGGAGTTTTTAAAGTTTTTAAAGGGGAAATGATCATCAAGCCCAGAACTGGAAGTGATATCATCAGGTCGGGAACTGGAAGTGATGTCATCGGAGCCAGAAGTGACACCATCAGGTCAGAACCATAAGTGCTGTCATTGGACCCAGGCAGAATTTCCTGTGTTTGGTCAGCAATGATAAAAGAAAAAGGAGTAGTGTACTCTGCCACCTCCAGGCCCGGAGTGGAATTGGTGTGTGACACCAGCCATAGTTCTCAGGAACGTTTTGGAAAATCCAGACTGTATTTGTTAGCTAGTTACCTGGTTCTGTTTTACATGTGCCTTTGCACTTTTATCCCATTGTTAGACTTGTATATTTTGTGTTTGTGGGTGGTGGGTGGCAAAAGCTCATCTCAGGTCTACACAAGACTATAGTTTACCCTCATTTTCATGGTAGTGGTAGTGTTAGGGTTAGATTTTTCATTATGGTCTCTGTTTTGCTGCCTAAACTCAAGTGCTTCTCCAAGACATGTTGATCCACCACAAAATGTATTTTAATATTTATGTCCATGCTTGTCACAATATTGTAAACATGTTGGGTTACTGCTAGGTATAAATCACTTCAAGGTTTTAATTACTGGCTGCCTGGACTTTTTGTTGCTTAATATAATTTTCATGTGTTTTGGGATATTTTGTTTTGTTTTCTGTAATTAATTTTTTATTGAATGTTCATTTTCTTCTTATTAATACCTTCATGATGTCATAGTATGGAGCCCCTAAAATGAAATGAGCAAAAAAACAAGAGAACGTTTTACGTGCTTACAAGATCTTTTGGCTTACACAAATGATAGCATTTTCTGGGATACACTATTTCCATATATTTCCAGTAGACCTGTTCTGCTTCTGCAGCTTTAACTGTTTCATTGCATAGCCTATTGGAAAGATGACATGGAATTCATAGGCCTATATTTTAAGCTGGGTCTTTCCCATAAAGGCATCAATTATATGCTTGCTACCCAACATCGGTAATTCGTTTCTGAAAGTCATTTGAAATTAATTCTGAGCTCTAGAGTTTTGTTCTACCAAAAGAGTTAGGGCAACATTGAAGATACACACACAGAAAAGGTCTCAGAAATGAGAAATAAGTTGTTTTTTTTATTCACGTTCCTTTAGGAGGTCGGTATCATACATTGTTAGTTTTGCACTGGTTTCTGTTAAACCAATTGCATTCTAGTCAGTGACATACATTGATTTTTTGATGTGGTAGATCTTATCAGTAGGCAGGTAGTTGTGAATATTCTTTGTCTAAAGGCCAAAACAAAATATTAAAACGTGCCATTTCAGATTTCCAACTTTGCTGTGCCCCGGGTGTGAGATTCGATTTGCTCTTCCCATACAAGTTCTCCAGATGATTTTAACTGTTGAATAAAGTTTCCAGTTTGTGGTCTATCATACCAATCCTGTCCCACTCAAGTCTTTAATGAGTAAATAAAGTTTTTGTTAATATATAAATTCATTCTTCGGTCTTGGAATTTTGTCTTGGAATTACTTCTGGAGCAAGTGCCAACATTCATTACAATACAGCCAACAGCTAAAGGTCTATCCAGCAACACTTACTATCTCTACACCTCATGCCTCTAATATTATAAAAAAAATGGGACAGAAAGGTTGCTGTTGTGCAGTCTCACTTACAAAAAAAAGTGACTTGGTCCTATTCACCAGGTTTATCATGAATAGAAACACTTTGCTGACAGTGCTATGACCCCATGATCTCACTCTCTTTAATCCATACTGTCACTTGGTGAGTGCCACTCCAAGAACCTCTCTGTTATTGGTACATTAAACTAAATACTGCAATGTTAAAACCTCTTATCCCACTTCACATTGAAGTGAGAATCATTTTAAACATTTGAGACGTATCTCTTTCTATAAGGTACCCTTCACTGGAAAGTACATAGTGAGCAGTATAAAATATGAAGTGCTGGAGCTCATAGGACTGACCAAGAGTGGAATCAGCCTGCACTGTTAATGTTGAATTACATCATTCACCTAATAAATACATACAATCAGTACTGTTTACATGGGTACTTGCATGTATATATTAGTATTTTACTTGACTATCTTGCAATCTTAAATTGTTCCACTGTCCACTGTCAAAGAAAAGACAAAGAGCCACAAAAAGGTTTGGGGAAGCATCTCATATACTTGAACCTGGCTACCAAAAGGTTAACTTGGTTGTACAGTTGTGTACAGATTGGAGTCCAAAACAGAATTGACTGGTTGAGGTTAAGATGACATTTTTAAAGTAAGGCAGAGGAAGTGAGGTAATCGTAACCAGGACCAGAAGTAGTGTCTTTGTGACCGAAAGTGACATCATTGGGTTCATGGTCGGAAGTGGCTTTTCCCCGGAGACCGGAAGTGACATCATTGAGGCCAGGCGATATTTCCCATAATTGGTCTGCAGTGGAAAGAGACCACCCCTTGGTCTGGCATGGAATTACCCTCATTCAAGCCCATTAGCTTCCTCCCATGCGCTCGTGCGTGACACCACACTATGTGCAGCATACTTGCAATGGAATTCTTCACTGTCCTTCACCTTGTCTTAATGTGTCTTTGTCCCCATTGCCTGGCTCTTGATTCTTTTATCTCTCAACCTCCATGCCAGAATCTACACCTGGCTGCAAAACGTTAAATTGGTTGTACAGTTGTCTGCAAATTGAAGTCCAAAACAGAACTGAATGGGTGAGGTTAAGATGGTGGTTTTAGAGTAAGGCAGAGGAAGTTTATTTCAATTTGTGTGGCTTAGTGCACTTTTTCTGCCATATAAAAAACAGACAGGCATAACTGTTACCTAGGCCATTTTTATAAAGTTTAAATAAAGTCTGTGTAATAAACTTTGTTGATTTAAACATTATTTAAAAAATGTTAAAAATTGTGTTCTGAAGAATAATTTAAAAATCATTTCCATTTTTTTTTTGTGCAGCACCTCCTCATACAGCAGTATGAGAAAATCCCACACATATGATGTACCATTCAACTCGTCTTGATGTCAAGTTATGACAGACATTAATGTTTTTGTGGTTAGCCTCTATTTTTGTCCCTCTACACTTAAAACAATCCTAATTTTAAGGCCATTTTGGACCCTATTGCATGCAGGAAATTACATCTTTATGATAAAGAGTAAACAAATAGGTGTCTTCGTCAAAAATCCCTCCCTCTCATCTGTTAAACATGGTGGTGGGTTGTTATGGCTTTACTTTTTTCTTTATTGATGATGGAACTGCTGACGGTAGTCACACAGCGAATTCTGAGGTGTATAGAAACATCTTATCTGCTTAAGTTCAGGTAAATGCCTCCAAATTCATTGGATGCACTTCATTGTACAACAAGGTAAAGATCCTAAACATATTGTTAAGGAAATAGAAGACTTTTTCAAGGCAAAAAAAAGGAAAATTCAGTCCCCCAAATTAAATGTAACTGAGCAAGTCTTCCATATGCTGAAGAGAAAACCTATGGGGACAAGCCCTCAAAACAAGCAAGAACTGACACTTACTGCATTAGAGGCTAGAGCATCATCAGAGGAGCTCCTCATCACCTGATAATGTCTATGAATCGCTGACATCAAGTACTCATTGCATGCAAAAAATGTGTGGCAAAGTACTAAATGTGACTGCTTTAACATACTGGCCATTGCTATGACCCAAATATTATGGTGCCTTAAAATGAGGGGACTATGTAGAAAAAGTGTTATCGTTTTTACACAGTGTGACCGAAATGTGTACAAATCCCCTTAAATGAAAGTCTGCAATGTGCACTTTAATCATATCTGAATTGTTTGATTTGTAATTTTCAACTGTGGAGTAGAGGAGTAAATCGAGGAAAATGTGTCTGTCCCAAACATTGTGGCAGGCACTGTACATATTTCCTTCTTTTTTATGCTTGTCTTTGTTTGCTTGGCTAATACACTGTTTACAAAAAATTTGCATGCATTATGATGCATACTTTATAATATGTAATATTTACTTTGAAGGAAAGTATATAAAATAAGCTTTACTGGGTATTGTGGGCTCTGGCCCTTGACACCTTAAAATTAGCTTAAGTGGGTTCAATGTAAAAGTTTTCACAAGTATGGTGATATCCTGTTGGTTTTTATACATTTGTACTCTTCCGTTGTGTTGGCCTCCTTTTATTTGCACCCTTTTCACGTTTTAGAAAGTCGCGGATACTAGTAAAGAGAAAACTTTGCATGGTTTTGGTTTAAACTCTAAATAGCAAAATGTATAAAAATACACAAAGGTATTTGTAAAGGTGGAAGCATCTGCATTAATGTATGTATGTGCACTATCTCTGTTCAATATTAAAATGTTGTTGTATTTTACCTCATATCTTATTTGTATAGGTACAAACAGTGATGAAGTTAGTCAAAGGATTAAGCACCTCATTAGTCCGTAGACACAATGACTAGACATGTCCATTGGTAAAGGCCCAATCCCTGCAATCCATCACATGTCAAGTGGATAACACTTCTTTAAGCTTTGAAAAGGGTTGCTATCTGCTTCTCTCTCCCCTAGTCAGTGTCACCTTGTCTAAGTGTATGAATAGATAACACGCTTTTTAACCTAATGGTAATCACTCAGAGGGTGAGTACTGCAAAAAAAATTACCCTGCCAAATAAAGATTAGTGCTATACAGAAAATAGCAATATAAATGAAAAAGTGATATCTTAACATCTGCTTTTATATCAGGCACCTATTTGAAACCGTTCAACATTTTTCCATTTATAAAACAGACATACTTTGAAGTCCTGAAAAGCGGTGCATGATAATTTAAGATGAGCAATATTATGGACCAACAACACTGCAAAATTCAATTGAATTCATATATGACTGTAATAATTGAACCATAATTTTGCAGGTCAGACTCCTTCATTTTGAGACATTGAAATGGCAGAACATAATATCTGAATACATATACCTTTACTCCAATATTTGCCCGTTTGGAATAATAGTTTGCATTAAGACAATAATTAAATGCAATTTCTTTTTGAAAGTGGTGTTGTCTTAAGAAACCTTCCCTGGAGGAATTTCAAAGAGCAGTTCATTTTCACCGTAACCTTCAGAGCTCTAGGCCAGCTGGGGAGGGTACAAACAGATTGAGAATTAATTGGCGCAATTAACATTTTGTGATTATAAGATCTCTAGATCAATATGCTATGCAAATGGCAGTATCGATCTGCAGCAGAAACCTTGTTAATTGTGTTTGGAGAACAAATAGTTTCATGTTGCCATCCCATAATGCAGCAGCATGTTGGAGAGGCTGGAAATGATGACCTTATCATATCACAATTGAGGGCACAGATTTTTGGAGGGTTTAAAAAATGCTTCTGCTACTACTTCTGTGTGAGCCCTATTCAAGACACATAATATAAATTAATTGTATCTTTAAATTAAGCAAGCCATTAACTGTCTTAAATACCTTTTATGTAGCAGATAACTACTAGAGTTTTAATCAAATTCTGCCTGTGTTGTCCCTATAGGATACTGATATATGCAATTCATATTTCTTTCCCTCATTTTTTCTTAGCTGATTTTCAGGGTCTTAGAGAGCCTGGTCACATCTCAGCCGCAAAGGGCACAAGACAGCAATCATCTCATTTGTTGATTTGCACATACATTTGTACAAGGATATTTTCTTTACGTTCAGTCTGCTAAGCCCTAATGAAGACTGTGGTGGCTACAAGCCAAGCTGGAGAACCTAGCACTTTGTTATCTGCAACAACTTCTTCTACCTCCTTTTTGGGCAAATCCCTGAAACTCCCAGCCTTAGCAATAATTGTAATCATTCTAGCTTGTCCTGGGTTGGCCTTTGTCCTTTCCTTTTGGGTTTTGCCTAGTATACCTCCCATGGCAGGTACCCTAACTACATACCCTAACCACCAAACTTGGAACCTGTCAATTCAGAGAAGTAGTAGCTCTACATTCAAATCCTTCCATATTGCTGAGCTTTTCACCCTGTCCCAGAGATAAAGTCCAGTATTCAGATTCCTTGTATTTGTGATCCTATTCTTTCAGTCACTGCCCCCAACTTGTAATTATAGATGCGGTTAGGGATATAGACTGGCTGGTAAATAGAAAGCTTCTTCTGAGGACTTGGTTCCTGTGTTACTATCACAGTCCAAAATAATGTCCAACAAACTGTTTCCACTGATCTAATTTGTAGCTCAAACCATTCATCACCTGTGCCCTGCCAATTCAAAATAACCCCAAAAATACTTCTCTACTTGAAGCAACTTCTCACCCCTTTTTACACCTTTAGGGAACAACCCACCCCTTTCCAGGAGAGAATCATGTCCCCAAATCTTCATGTTCTGTTTTTGAGTGAGGAGCTGTAGATGCCTTCCAATTTCTGGACCGGGCTCCAGCTCGTCGCTATCACTGCGCCAATGTGCCCCCGTATTTTATAGATGCTTTAATTCCTACCATCATGAAAATGTTATCAAATATACATTTTAGTATTTAAATTGTTCAGAGAGCTTTAATATCATGCATGTAACGTATTCTGTGTCCTGTCGGAGGGAGAGAAAGCCCGTTTAAGAAGCATATAGTGATTCACACACATGGAGTACATAGAAAAACACATACAATATGAAGCATTTAACATGCTACTTTAGTTATGATGGGATTTGAGAAACTATTAGATTAAAGATTTTAAGATGAAGTTTATGATGTTCTACTTTAATGACAAAATAAACTACATGATTAAAGTGAACATTTCGAGATTAAAGTTAACATTTTGACATTTTTCTTTTCTCTGTACCTTAATACGCTTCCATATGACACTTAGACGGTGGGCTACGGCTCACCTTTTTATGGCGACTTTGATACCTGACAACTTCTTTTTTATTTCAGGCACTGTGACTTCCTGAACTTGAACTTTCGAGTTTCTCTGCCACTCTGTCACTCGATCAACTTCCTTTTATTGTTTATACCACTGCTTAAACCAACAAATAGAATGTTTTTCCTTGCCTCCACTTGGTAGTCACTGAAATTCTTATTTTTTTCCTCTATGCTTTTGCCATTGTCTTTTCACAAAATGCTGAATATAAGGGGCTATTTATATTGATTTGCATATTCAAAGAGGCGTAATTCTGGGATGAGTCAGGGTGAGGTGGCAGTCATGTGCACGTGTGTTACATTTCACGCTGACTGTGATTTATGTAGCAGAAGAAAGTGGAAGTTGGCGTACACACAGATTTATGTATCTGGATTTTTTTGTGTGTACACACATTTCTGTTTTTGTCTGTACGCCATGTTTTAGTGTGAATTCTACACAAGCCTTTATGCATGAGGCCCCAGCAGATGTGTGATCAAACAGAAAAAGACAAAAGCTGGGAGATCAATGCACACAGAATATATAGTAGTTCTATTCATTGAGGTGTAACTTTTCAAAATATCCATAACCGATATATAAAAAGTATATCATAACCAACAAAAATTTCTAACAAGGTACCCTAATTCTTAACACTCTGTTGATAGCTAGCACCTTGTCATTATCCAGGAGTCTGCATATTTTTTCCACATCTGTGTTTCCATTAAAGACATGCGAGATGAGTTGAATGTTTCAGACTGGTAAGATGGATTAAGCACGTTTCACGATATAAGTATTTTGACACGTTATTGACTGTTTGGAGCTCTGTGTTCCCCTGGTCGAATGGCATCATCACAGTATATATCATATATGTTATTCATTTGAGGGATTGGGGTGGCAGAATGAATGTCAGACAGTGAAAAATAATACCACAGCAATATTGTGCAGTGCTTTATGATAAGAAAACTATGATCTAAATAATAATAATAATAATAATAAAACAAACCTAATTTCATACAGCTTCACTATATCAGTGAATGAATGCATTTTATTTTTCATTCTAGTATAAAAGAGATTTTAACTGCTAATATCATAAAGGAGCCAATGAATTGTTGAAGATTACATTTCCAAATGAGCTCATTAATAGGTGTGTCTTTGTTAAATAAAGAATATACCTTCATTTCCTTGATTATTTTCAATCTTTACTATATATGTTCTATTACCCTAAATCTATTTTTCTAAAGCACTCATTAATTTAACTGTGATTTACAGCTTTTCCCAATATAGAGTACGGCTATACTTTATAGCAGCCTATGATTGTTATTCAAGTGCTGCCATAAGTGATTTGCAGAGCAAAAATTAAGTAGGTCAGTGTAATAAAAAAAGTTTCATGTTCCTCAAAAACAACATTGGGGAAGATGAAGCACTGAAGCATTAGTGGGCTGATTTCTGGAGCACGTCTCTCTCAACTCTCCCCGATTAATTAGCTGTGTGTTGATAAGTAATGGGCGATTGTATGGATGGCTGTGCTTTGGTACCTTGGAGGAATTTCCTGAAGCTGCATCTCTTCGATCTCTCCTGAGTGCCCATGGGTGAATTTGCAGACCTTGAAAAGTCCATGCAGGTCAACAGAAACAAGCAGCGTAGGTGTGCAGATGAATGTCCCACTCATTCCAAAAAGAGAAACACAGAGAAACAAGCAATGCTTCTTTTCTGTACTATGTGAAGTTCACCGTGCTCGCCCAAAGGGCAGAGGGAACTTTATTTTTTGAAAATACCCACCAAATGCATACATTCTTGTAGTGGCATTCCTGGATTATAAATGAAGAGCAATGTATCTTCTATTTTCTTCTCTTTTTACCAAGTATGTTTATTTAAGATTCTAAATTACATAATGTCAGCACAAACTTTCTAACTAGCTTCTTAATTAATGACCAAGGGGATTGTTTGTAAAGTTTTCTTTTCCCCAGCACTTTGCCTGCAGTGACCTCATTTACATTAAATTCTGTATGTTCTTCGGAGTCTTTTTAGACGCAAATCCATATCAGCGTTTATTAATAGCTTTCTGCCATTTTAGTGCTTTTAAAAAAGTTCGCCTGCCAGCATTAGGTCTTGTCATTAGCATCTGTCAAACCTACCTTTTTTTTTTGCGAAGCATGATTGCTGTTAAATCTAAGTGATAACAAAATGAAACAGAAAATTGGATATTTTTAAGCTGAGTTTTCTCAACAATCACGAGTGTCCTTTTAAAAGTATCATCAAATCCTTTCAAGGATGGCTTCCAGGTGTTTATACAGAAAGGCAGAGTACCCTGAGTGCCTATTTGTAATGTTTTTAGGCACGGCCTTAGTAAACATGGTTTCTTTAGAGACTCTAATGGCCCTTATTTCTTTTATAGCAGGTTGTACAGTACTCTGTGTAGATGCAAAAATGGTTAAAAAACAACAGGCCTGCATTACCTAATTCAAAATTGGCACTCAGAGAAAAATAAAAATTCAAAATCCGGTCATCTATTAAAACACATTTCTGAATTATTGATGGTACGTGTTGTAAACAGTAACAATTTCTTTCACAAAGAAGAGGAGTTTGGCTTTGTCTACTTCTTTGCCCAATTGTTCTCTCCTTTTCAGTTAAACACAATGCTTAGAAGTCTGCCCAACCAAATTCTGACTAAAGTGTATAGTTTATTCAAAAATGTATCTTGGGCCATATATTACTATTTGCAAATTGAATAATTAATTAAAATGAACTGACAGAAAATTGGGTGCCAGTGGTCATAAGGCCTGCCTCATACAGTAGCTTTCGAAGATTTGAATTCCAGTGAGTCGCTGCCAGTGCTGCATTTACATGTGGGTTCTCCCACATCCTAAAGACATGCAAGTTGGCCAGTTTATACTGTAAATCCTGAATTTTCCTAGTATGAGTAGGTAGGAATGTGCTGTGTAATCACAATGTGTTCTGCATACCTTGTGCCCAGTGCTGTTGGGAAAGGCCTTGGATCCCCCGATTCTAAATTTGGTTAGGCACATTTAAAAATGAATGAGTGAATAATTATATGATTCTCAAACCTATTAAAAAACCCTGAGTGTTGTATTTTAATCAGGGTTCTTCCCCAGGCTGGAGTTCAGACTCTTGCATTCATGTTTGCTGCAGAAATACACAGTCATAACTTTGAGCACACACTTTTCTTGCTTTGGGAGTCCTGTGGCTCATAGGCAAGTGCAAATCTGCAATTGTGAATATCTCCTCTATCGACGATTCTACAATCAATGCACAGCACTCACTAAAGCCCAAACTCACGACTCACGATAGGTGAAAATGACAGTTTTAATTTCATGGCATCTTTCATGTTACGTGTTGTGCCATTGAAAAAAAATAATGAAGAAATAAATAAATAAATAAAAACATAAAGAGATAACCAACACCAACATATTTCATGACACATATAGTTATTTATACTGGAAGCCTTGGAATCATCGAATGGAAAAAGATGGAGCTCCTGCTAAACCAATCATTTTGATTTGAAGAAGCAACCAGAATAGTTGACAAAAAACAAAGCATACAGCATACTTTACTTAGATTTTCAAAAAGTATTTGATGTGGTCCCTCAACTGAAACTAGAAGCTGTAGGCATCAGAAGTAACCAACAGAACTGAATCTGAAACTGTTTAAGCAGCAGCAGCCAAAGAATACAGATAAGAGTGGAGCGGGAATCCGTCACGGGTCTGTCCTTGGACCATTACTGGATGAATTTCCCCCTGGGATTAATAAAGTATCTATCTATCTATCTATCTATCTATCTATTGTGAACGTTGGCCCCGGCACAGACAGACGGACAACATGTTTTCACCCATCACACCGTTTATTTACAATATTATACAATATAAAAGTCACGTGCACTCACACAACCCCAGTGCCTCCAGCACTGATTCCCCCAAGTCCAGGGCCCACAGTTCTGTGCCTTGCTTCCTGGCCGCCTCCTGTCCTCGCTCTCCAGCTCAGTCCGCTTCCTCCCGACTTCCACCCCTGACTGGAGGGAGGCGGCCCCTTAAATAAGGCTCCCGGATGAGCCCCAGGTGTTCCGTCCTTAGCCACGCCCAAGCGTGGCGGAAGTGTCGGCTGTCTTCCTGGCAGCTCTCCGGGTGCCACACAAAGTCTTCCCCCCCGGCACTTCCTGGTGTGGCGGAAGTGCCGGGCTCCCGGATATAGGCACGGGCGCCGCCTGGCGGTGGCCACGGGTCCCTACAGGGCTGGGCTTCAAAGCCCTGTACCCGAGGCCCCCTGCCTAACCAGGACGGACGCCCCCACTCTGTCTGGAGGAGGCACTCGCCCTCCTCCGGTCCTCCAAGGCGCCCAGGCCGGGATCCAGCCCCGACCGGCAACCGCGACGGGATAAACCGGCATCGGGGCGCCGCCTGGCGGTGACCACGGGCCCCTACAGGAAGGGCTTCCATGCCCTCAACCCGTGGCCCCCAACAGAACCAGGACGGACGCCCCCTCGCGGTCTGGAGGAGGCACAAGCCCTCCTCACGTCCTCCTGGGAGCCCGGCCGGGGTCACACTATCTATTACCTTTTCTGATTTATATTAATGGCATTAATTCTGCTATAGTTAGTAAACTTAAAAATTTTGCAGATGATACTAAAATTGGGGGAATGGCAGACACTGAAGGAGGCAGCAAGAAGAATTCAAAAAGATCTGGAAAACCTTCAGAACTGGGCAAACACCTAGAAAATGCAGTTTAATGTAGAAAAGTGCAAAGTGCTACATGTGAGCAAAAGAAACATCAATTATAAATGCAAGATGGGAGACACTGTCATACAGGACCCAAACTCTGAAAAGGATTTAGGGGTTTGTGCTGAAACAATGTTTTCATCACTTAAGCAAAGTGCAAAAACAATTAAAAAAGCAAATAAAATGTTAGGTTATATAATAAAAAATGGTTGAGTTTAAGTCAAGGGATGTTATACTCAAGCTGTTTAATGCAGTAGTGAGACTGCAGCTGGACTATTGTGTGCAGTTCTGGTCACCAGAGTAAAAGAAAGCCATAGCAGCACTTGAAGCTGTGCAACCAAGTGCATCCCAGGACTAAAGGACATGATGTACTGTGATAGACTAAGAGAAATAAGCCTGTTTAGTCTCAAGCAGAGGAAACTGTTTAGGGACCTAATCCTGGTCTTTAAAATCTTCAAAGACATTGATAAAGTAGATTCAGCAACATTCTTTCAACTTAATGGTGACTCACATACTCAAGAACATCTGTGGAAATTAAAGGAAAGTGCATTTAGGACTGACGCCAGGAATCACTAGCTGTGAGACTCTGAAACAAATTACTGAGGCATGGAGTTGAAGCAGAAACCTTGACAACATTTAAAAACTATCTGGTTGAGATATTAAGACAGCATAGGCATTGGCTAAACAAATGGGCTTGATGGAACTGAATGGTCTCCTTTCATTTGTTAAATTTATTAAGTTTCTGTTATCAGGATTGGATGGCGGCTTTGCTCAGGCTCTCCTGTAGAATGGCCAAAAAGGGGTGAATGGCTAGTGGGCTGAGGTCTCTAGTACTGTGACTGTATGTGACTTTGCCTGTTCTGACTGTGGACCCCCAGAGGTGTATTTTCACCATAGATGCTGTTGAGTGAAGTTTTTGTTTTGTATTCCTCTCTCCCATTGTTAACTGGCCATAGTTTAACAAATATTGTTGGTTTCTATTTATGTGAATCAGTTTCTGACTACTTTGTTTCCTCTGCGTTTAAGAAAATCTGTGTACTAATTTTTAAATTTAACTTGTCATAGCCATCAGTGCCTGTACTCATTGAAGAGTGCTATACAAAAATAAACTCAATTGAATTGAATTGAATTTGTGCTCACATGCAATTGCATTTTTATTTATTTATTTGAACCTTTCACAATGCATTTATTTATATTTAATTTATGTAATTGATTTTGTACGGCATATTCCTTGTTGTACACTGACATCCCAACCCTCCACTGTCTATTTTTTGCTCTCAGAATAAGACACCCTGTTTGTTCTCAATGGCATTTATGAGGGAAAAGCAAGCTGGTCTATTTTAAATGCCGGAACATTATTTTAAATGGTGCATTCTTTTGAAGAGGTTCAGTTGTTTTTATTAGTTTGAATAGTGGTAAAATATCTAGCTTTAATTTACCCTCTAGTCATCCTCTTACAGCTGCTAATTGAAAAGTGCAGATGGTGCTAAACAAGTGATAATCAAAGAGTGAAATAGAGAGAAAATGTGAAGACAGAGCCAATAAATCTTGGTAATTTCATCATGTGAGAATGAAAGCAAGGATGACATTTACCAGTAAACTGAACAAATTAACAGTGAAACATTTTGTTGATTAGTTTACCCTGCTTGCCAGTTTTGGGCAACAGACTTGTTGGCACTATTACAATTTAAAGTACACTAGTGGGGAGTATTGTCTGATTTGATCTGTGTATCATTTCATTCTGCTCTATTTTTATCTTTCAGATTTGAAACTTTAAAAATAAGCCAACATTTAAAATTTTTTGGGATATTAAAACAGGTTTCCATACTTGAAAGGATTGTGTTAGTCGCTTCTCAATTTCAAAGGTTCAAGTGGGAAGGCTGCCCAGTAGCTTACATGTTTTTCTTTTCCAAATGAAAGAATTTGAGCCTCCTGAAAACCACGCTAAGCCCTGGTTCTCTACCCACCTGCCTTTTCCAGTCTTATAAGGCCTCACCAAAATAGTGTAACTTCTCATCAAACTTTGTGGTAGATTCTTGAAAAAGCTATCTGACCTGATAGATAGTCAGGACTTTTTAAAATTTTTTTCTTGTTCCAAAAATGGCCACTACAGGGAGAAATTCTGTGACAATAAATCTAGTAACACAGAGGGACACATATAATCTTTATAAAAAAAAGATTTATTCTTAAAAACAATAGCATGAAGCTCAGGGGAGCACAAAAGATAAAAAGGAGTTGCCACTAAAGGCAATCCCAGACAAACAAATTCTTAATACATAATACAATGGGGAAGCAAAAACTGTAAAAAAAATGGTCACAGATTCCAGAAATCACAAAGCACAAGCAAAAGATACAAGTAAACTCACCGACTGCCTAATGCATTTGAATGAACCAACAAGAACTGTGCGAAGACTTTGCCTTTACAGGGCTGAGTGCAGTTCATGGTGTTGATAAGCAGGTGGTCTCACCTTTGGGGAGACCACCAACAAAACACAAGGCATTCCACACACATAAAACCAACTACAAAAAAATGCAAAAAATATTAATAATACAAACAAAAGAATAAAAAATTGAAGACATAAAAGAAAGATTTGAATCCCAGCCAAAGGAGAAACATAACAAGTATTTTGTGTTCATCTTTTCTTAGTGCCTCCTTGTTTGAATTTGTTTATATTACACTCACCATTTTCACACTTTTGACCCACTTGGTATTATTTTGAGTATGAATGGTATTTTTAATATTACTGAATCCTTAGGTTACCTTTCCCTGCAATTCAAATTTAATATAAATTGTAACATGAAACAGGAAATTTGGTGCTTAGTCTTTGTTCTTAAATGGCAGCTTTCTAAACTGAAATACTCATAAGAGCCGAAGATCAGGGAATGCGTCCACCTCAACCCAGAAAACAGACCATTGATATCAGTAAGGTCAATTACTATGGACATCACTTAACTATTGATGAAAAGAAACAAAAGCAGACAAATAGACAGAGAAGAAGATAAGGACAAAAGAAATTAATCAAAATCAGTTCAATATGTCAGAAAGTATAAATAGACAAAACAACATCATGAACATAAAGTAATACTTCAGCAATTATATTAACAAAATGTACAAGTGAATTCATAAAGTATTCAGACCCTTCACTTTTTGTACACTTTATTGTGTTGTACATTTAATTTTAAATTGGTAAATTTGCCATTTTTGCCCATCAATCTACACTCAATAACTCCTGATGCTAAAGTGAAAACATGTTTAAAAAGGTTCAAAATGGATAAATGTATCTTTCATAAGTCTAGAGATTCTGATCGAGGAGGAGGCCTTGGAATAATTCATTGTAACAAAATGCAAATCATGTCTAAAAATTTAGGCGACTTTACATCCTTTGAGGCATTCATTTTAAATATTAAAACAGATTCCAACACAATTATAGTGCTAGTCTACAGACCACCAGGGCCATATTCATTGTTCATGACTGAATTTAGTAACCTTTTATCTAATTTGGCTATAAATTATGATCACATAGTACTGATGGGAGATTTTAATGTATACATTGATGTGGAAACTGACACTTTTAGTAAATGTTTTACTTATTTGTTAAATTCAGTAGGATTTTATCAGAATGTCTAAGGACCAACTCATAATCATAACCACACATTAGATTTAATTATAACTTACAAAGTTGGAATTCAAAATTTAAATATTAGTCCATTAAATGAAGTTATTTCTGATCACTACTTAATTACATTTGATTTAGTCCTGCCCTTGCCAATGCACTCATAGATTAAAACAAAGACAGTGCGACATCTAGATTGTAATTCTGCTTCAAAATTTATAGATACTTTGAGTAAGTTGAGTGTAATTGTGGAAAACCATTTAGATCAGTTAACATCAAATATAAATGCAGAAAACAATTTAGATCAGCTAACATCACATTCTGCGGTGGGCTAGCATCCTGACCGGGGTTAGTTTCCTGCCTTGCTTCCTGTGTGGGCTGGGATTGGCTCCAGCAGACCCCTGTGACCCTGTGGGTAGGATATAGTGGGTTGGATAATGGATGGATGGATAACATCACATTATAATGTGACCTTGAGAGATGCTCTGGACGCAGTGGCTCCCCTTAAAACAAAAGTGATCAAAGCACATAGAAACTCTCCCTGGTTTAATTAAAACATTTGAGCTATTAAATTAGAGTGTCGAAAACTGGAGCGCAGATGGAGAACAACAAAGTTACATGTCTTTCAAATTACATGGACAGAGAGTGTTAAAAAATATAAAAAAGCTCTCTTTAAAGCTCACTCAGAATACTATTCTACAATAATAGATAGCAATAATAAAAATCTTTGCGTACTGTTTAGAACAGTGGCAAAATTAACAAATGGAAATTCAGATCTACAGTGCAAAATACCAACAGATATTAGCAGTACAGACTTTATGAACTTCTTCAATGAGAAAATTAAAATTACAACATCCCAGATCTCAGCATCACAGTACAAACCAAATACTAGCTTAGCAGACCCTGTCTCACATTGCATTCAGCGCTTTAGTAATTTTAATTCTGTAACTGAGCAGGAAGTCCTAATTTTAATTTCTAAAATGAAGCCCACTACTTGTTCCCTAGATCCAGTGCCAACAAAGCTAGTAAAATGTGCAATGTTCTTGCAGCACCTATTCTAAACATTATATTCTAAACATTATTAATAGTTCATTATTACATAGCACAGTACCTGATACACTAAAAGTGTCAGTCAATATACCATTACTTAAAATGTCAGACCTAGACCCACATACTAAATAATTATAGGCCTATTTCAAATGTACCCTTTCTCTCTAAAATACAAGAAAAAGTAGTCGCCAATCAGCTTCAGTCACACCTTACGCATTACAATTTATTTGAGAAATTCCATTCTGGTTTCCACACTGGTCATTATACAGACATAGCACTAATGCGGGTTGTAAACGACATTCTGATAACCTCTGATGAAGGAAACTTCACTGTAATTATGTTGCTAGACTTAAGTGCAGCATTTGACACCATTGACCATTCTATTTTACTGCTCAGGCTAGAAAATGATGTTGGGCTTACAGGCACTGCGCTTGCTTGGTTTAGTTCTTATTTAACAAATTGATTACAATATGTACAGAAATGTGCTGACAGTACTCCATCATTATACACAGAAGTTCAATATGGTGTCCCACAGGGCTCAGTACTGGGACCTTTACTGTTTTCACTTTACATGCTTCCACTGGGATCTATCATTAGGAAACATAATGTTAATTTTCACTTGTATGCAGATGACACCAAGTTATACCTTTCATTTAGATCAAATGAAGTTTCTCCGATGTTGTCTTTAATTAGTTGTGTTAGTGAATTAAAGGAGTGGATGGATGAGAACTACTTGTCTTTAAACACAGATAAAACAGAGATGTTAATTGTTGGAGGGAATGACGCTGATCACAACAATATTCTGTCATCATTTAACTCAGTTGGAATCACCATTAATTTTACTGAATCAACCAGCAATCTAGGAGTTATCTATGACTCTAGCATGTCATTTAAAGCGCACATTACAAAGTTGTCCAAATCATGTTTCTTCTATCTTAAAAATGTTGGGAAATTAAGGCGCTTTCTAAATAAACAGGATTCTGAGAAATTAATTCATGCATTTACCTCTAGTAGGATTGACTACTGCAATGCGGTGTTCACTGGATGTTCAAACTGTTCTTTATACAGCCTCCAGTTAATCCAAAATACTGCTGCAAGAATTATTACAAGAACAAGAAAATATGAACACATACTGTAACTCCAGTTCTTAAATCCTTACACTGGCTCCCGGTTAAGTTTAGGGCAGATTTCAAAATCCTTCTTTTAACATATAAAGCATTAAATGGCTAAGGTCCGGCTTACTTGTCTGAACTTATCATGACTTACAAACCTGAGCGCACATTAAGATCTCAAGATCCTGGTCTGCTTATGATTCCAAGAATTAATAAAATAACAGTGGGAGGTTGAGCTTTTAGTTACAGTGCCCCTAAACTGTGGAATGGTCTGCCTGCTACTATAAGAGATGCTCCTTCGGTCTCAGCTTTTAAATCCCAGCTGAAGACTCACTACTTCAGTTTAGCATACCCTGACTAGAGCTGTTGATTAACTGTATAACCTGCATCTCTGTTGTTAGTCATTAGCACTAAAACATAAGTAACATGATAGTTATAATTGGATGCTAACCCTCACCTATTCTGTTCCTCTTCTTGGTACTCAAATGTGGCACTTGGTACCACGGCCCAACTGCCAAGTTGTTTTGCCTGCCTAAGGTAAAGTCATCCCTGATGGAGGATTGCAGGAATTGTGGGAAAGAGGGGTCCTTTCATTGGATTAGCGCTATTTCAGCTGGGGAATTGCCAAATGAGGGAGGCAGCTTGATGAATGAGGTCTCCAGGACTCTAAATAAATCCAAATCATATTATGTGATATAATCTACTGTTAAATTCTACTCCGTACTTCTAAAATTTTTATACTATATTATGGATTTGTTCAGTTCTATGTATTGTACTGTATTGTATTGACCTCCTTCTTTTTGACACCCATTGCACGCCCAACCTACCGGGAAAGGGGTCTCTCTTTGAACTGCCTTTCCCAAGGTTTCTTCCATTTTTCCCTACAAAGGTTTTTGGGAATTTTTTCTTGTCTTCTTAGAGAGTCAAGGCTGGGGGGCTGTCAAGAGACAGGGCCTTTCAAGCCCATTGCGGCACTTGTGTGATTTTGGGCTAAACAAAAAATAAATTGTATTGTACAGTATAAATAGGAGCATTATTAAAACAAAAAAATAAATAAAACTGAAAAATCACTGTACAAGAACTTCCTTTAAAAGCCAGATAATTGTAACATAGAGGAATACCAGAAACTAATGAGTGAGATCAAAAACAGCATTTGAAACATCAAAAAAGAAACCAAAATAAAAATCACTAATGAAGCCAAAATGAACAGCAAGCATTTTTTTCAGTAATACTCCAGTAAAAAGATGATAAAATAGAATTTAAGAAACCTTTGGGACAGAAATGGAGTAATTATTGAAAATGAAAGGGAAATAGAAAATGAACTGAACAAATATTTTAACTGAGTATTTATAAAGGAAGAAATAAGTGGAATGTCTCATTCAGAAGTAAAAACAAATTGAGTTCATAGATTTTAAAATAGAAGAGTCAGGCATACTTCAACCTCTCAATACATTGAAGACTAATAAAACCCTGGACCTAATGAGATTTTACCAATTGTATTTAAAGAAATGAAAGACATCCTAACTCTTATTAGGCATATTTCAGCAGTCACTTCAGAAAGATGTACCCGAGAACTGGAAAGTTGTAAATGTGACTCCAGTCTTCAAGAAGGGAGACAAAATGGATAAAAGTAATTATGGACCAATTAGTCTTACTTCTGTGCTTGAAAAATTATGGAAACTATAATAAGAAATAAATTAGAAAGTTATCTAAGTGAAAATAATTTTGTAAATAGCAGCATGAGTTTATGAGAGGAAGGTCCTGCCACACCAATCTCTTGGATTTTTTTGAAAAAAAACATACAGAATAGTTGAGAAAAAGAAATCATAGAATATAATGTACTTAGACTCTCAAAAAGCATTTGATAAACCAAAGGTTCATTCTGTAACTAGAAGCTCTAGGCATCAGAGGTGACCTACAAAAAGTGAATCACTAGTTGGTTAACCAGCAGGAGACAAAGAGTATAGATAAGAGAGCAAATCTCCATATGGAGCAAGATCATGGAGTCCTTCAGGGGTCTGTCCTTGAACCATTACTTTTTCTGATTTAGACTAATGACATTGATTTTGGTATAGTTAGTAAACCTGTGAAATTTGCAGATGACACTACAATTGGAGAGATTGCAGTTCTGGGGCCTCGTACATAATGCCATGCATAGAATTCACAACATGGCATAACCACAAAAGCAGAAATGTGCATACGCACAAAAAAAATCCAGGGGTTTCATGTATAAAGAGTGCGTATGCACAAAAATGTTACGTGCGAACATTTCCATGTTCAAATCACGATGTATAAAACCTAAACTTGGCGTAAAGCCACGCACATTTCCACGGAAGCTCATACCCTGTTGACGCAAGTTCTGCTCGGTTTAGCAAACTGGCGGCACCCAGCGTCAAAGCAGTGCTACTGTTCATGTGTGGTTTCCCTTTCTTTTTTAGATCTACATCCCTGACGTGGCTTTATAAATACACTGAAATTAACCACATATTGTTTATTAGTTTAATGCATCTGATTGTAATTAACCTGTAACAATATAATGGTCCACAGAATGGCAAAACTATAACAAATACCATAGCTGCTTTAGCGTTGTTACTCTCACTGCACCTTCTTTTTCTTCTTTCAGCTGCTCTCGTTAGAGGTAGCCACAGCGGATCATCTTTTTCCATATTACTAATTCTATCCCGAAGAGGTAAGCCGGAGTTAAAAATATAGCCTTTCATTTCAAGGATGCATTTTATTTTGCCCTAAATCAGTGGTCGTTTGCATAGCTACACAAGTTGCTATCAAAAAATTATAACATTATACACTTCTAAGTAGATTATTAATTTTCCTAGACTCAGTAAAAAACAATGGCTGAGGAAGAGCCACTGAAAAAAGAAATGTGAAAGTTAAGGCTCCAAATTAAAATGTCTGACAAAGTTGTCTAGTGTGATGCCATCCTAACAGAAGATCATCTGACCTGCTATTATAGACCTGCTGGCTTCTGCTGCACTATATAGCCAAAAGGTTGTGGACACCTGACCATCACACATATATGAGCAAGTTAGACATCCCATTCCAAAACCATGAGCATTAATTTGGAGTTACTCCCTCACCTCTCCAACCCTAAATGTTATAAAAGCTTCTGCTCTTCTGTGAAGAATTTCCACTAGATTTTAGAGTGGTTCTCTGAGAATTTGTGCCCATTCAGCCAAAAGAACATTTGTGAGAGTGTGCTGTTGATGTCAGATAAGAAGATCTTGATTACAATCAGTTTTCCATTTCATCCCAAAGGTTTCAATAACATTGAGATCAGGGCTCTGTTCAGGCCTCTCGAGTTCCTCCATGTCTTTATGGACCTGGTTTTGTGCAAAGGGGCATAGTCATGCTGGAACAGAAAAGTGCCTTCACCAATCTGTGGCCACAACGATGGAAGTGCAGAATTGTCTAAAATGTTTTTGTACAGTGTACTATTAAAATAATCTTTTCTTTAAACCAATGGGGCTAGCCAAAACCTTGATCAACCGCCCAGGACCATTGTCCCCCACCATCAATCATTACAGTAGGCACTATACAGTCCAGAATGTGAAATTCTCCTGGCATACGCCACTTTCAGACTCATCCATCAGACTGCCAGATACAAGTAGTGAAGTGTGATTCATCACTCTAGATTACCCTTTTCCACTGCTTCACAGTCTGATGGCAAGAAGCTTTAAACCACTCCAGCTGACGACTGGTATTGCACATCATAACCTTAGGCTTGTGTGTAGCTGCTCGGCATTGAAACCAATTTCATGAAGCTCCCGGTGCACAGTTCTTGTGCTGATGTTGCTTCCAGAGGCAGTTTGGGAATCTGTAGTGAGTGAAGCTCCAGAGGACAGATGATTTTTATACACCATGTGCTTCAGCACTTGGCAGCCCTGTTCTGTGAGTTTATGTGGTCTACCACTTTGTGCTCCTAGTCATTTCTACTTCACAATAACAGCACTTACAGTTGACCAGGTCAGATCTAGAAGAGCAGAAAGTTGACATACAGACTTGTGGCAAAGATTGCATCCTATGACAGTGCTATGTTTAAATTCACTGATCTCTTCAGGATGACCTAGTCTGCTGCCAATGTTTGTCAATGGAGATTGCATGGCTATGTGGTCGTCTTTGTGTTCCTGTAAACAAGGGGTGTGGGTGAAACTCCTAAACTCAATCATTTGGAGGGGTGTCCACTTACATTTGGCCATGTAGTGTATATTCCAGACCACAAAGCAGTTTACAGATACTTTGGCTCCACAGGCAGCGCACTGACTGTTATTGCCATGATGGTCAGCACTTTGCAGCCCCTTAATAAATTTAGTAAACAGTGATATTTTAGGGCGGCACGGTGGCGCAGTGGCACAGTGGTAGCGCTGCTGCCTCGCAGTTAGGAGACCCGGGTTCGCTTCCGGTCCTCCCTGTGTGGATTTTGCATGTTCATCCCGTGTCTGCGTGGGTTTCCTCCCACAATCCAAAAGACATGCAGGTTAGGTGGATTGGCGATTCTAGATTGACCCTAGTGTGTGTTTGTGTGTGTCCTGCGGTGGGTTGGCACCCTGCCCGGGATTGGTTCCTGCCTTGTGCCCTGTGTTGGCTGGGATTGGCTCCAGCAGACCCCCGTGACCCTGTATTCGGATTCAGCGGGTTAGAAGATGGATGGATGGATGATATTTTATGTAATTGCAGCTGTAGTAAAATGGGAATAAGCAAAATGTACATCTATTCTGGATAGACTAGGCTTGGCATATATAATGGATTTTTTTTTTAATTGATTCGATTTTCGAAAGTTGATATTACAGGTAAAAAGGTTTGTGATTCTTGGTCTACAGCAGGGATCCCCAACTTCGGTCCTGGAGGGCCCCTGTGGCTGCAGGTTTTCATTCTAACCCTTTTCTTAATTATTGACCTAATTTGCTGCTAATTAACTTCTTTTGAATTTAATTTAATTGACTTGTTTGTTAAGATTTGTTCCCCTGAATTTCTTCATTGTTCCTTCTGAATTGCATCATTTCTTTCCTTAATTGGCACCAAAGCAGAAAAGAAATGTGACATGAGTGAGCCAACAGAAGACCAACTAAGTCAGGGCCTCAAACTCCAACCAGTTGCTTAATTAATTAACATTAATTATTGTTAATTAAACCCATTTTTTAATTGCATGGCTTGTTGCTGCTCTCATTGTGCAATAGCAGACATTTCCGAAATTGTTGATTTTCTCTTTTCTAAGAGCACTGTTAAAATGTTTTGGAGACCTGAGCAACTCAACATTTTTGAGACCTTCACCTTTCTTTATTTTCAGATACTGTATGATGGACAAAATTGAGGTTTGTTAGGGAAGCAGGTTCAATAAGGTCTGAAATGAAAAGAACTGCATCAACTGATGCCAAAACACACATTCACTACAATTCCTTGAAGATTCCTTCAAAATATACAGCATATACAGCACTAACGTTGTTGTGTATTTACAAAAGCAATGATGGTGCCATGATGGTGTCATTTAGCAAGCTCAGCCTGAGGAAGGGTGCAATACATGCAAAGAAACAAAGAATTTTTAACAGTGAGCCTCCTTAAACGCAGCATGGCTGGACAGTCAACATATTATTATGATTATCAATATGGTGCAAAAATATGTTTTTTCTGATAATGTGATCATTATATTAATCTGTAACTGTTTTAAAAAATCTTCCATGGAGCATTTTTGAAATATTTTGAAAGAAGTGAACAGACAAGTGTTGAAACTGTCGTTGAGTTATGCTGACAAAACCCTGTCTTATTATAATGGATAAAGTATTTGTGTTAAACCTGCAAACCTCCTAAGATTTAAATATTTAATGAGAAAAAAATTTGAGAAAACCTAACAGACTCTTCTGTGCTTATTAAAAATGTGGTCATAGTATTCAACAGATCTATTAGAAGAAAGCCTATATATGAAAGAGTCATGTCCTGTTCCTGTTAAAGTGTCAGCAAATAAGTTATAAAATAATATGCATAATGAATTATCTGTCTGACCCAATCAATTTTGCATGTAACTCTTTTTCCTGAGTAGACACTACAAACTCTGCTCCCTGTTCTGCTGCTCACTCAATCCACTCTGTTAATTGAATTCTGTAATTCATTCATTTTTATATTATTTAACGATTCAAATGTTTCATTTTTGTATTATTACTATTTGTATTTATATGTATTTTCTAGGGTGGCACGGTGGCGCAGTGGGTAGCGTTGCTGCCTCGCAGTTAGGAGACCTGGATTCGCGTCCTGGGTCCTCCCTGCATGGAATTTGCATGTTCTTCCCGTGTCTGTGTGAGTTTCCTCCCGGTACTCTGGTTTCCTCCCACAGTCCAAAGACATGCAGGTTAGGTGGATTGGCGATTCTAAATTGTACTTGGTGTGTGAGTGTGTGCGCGCCCTGCCTGGGGTTTGTTTCCTGCCTTGTGCCCTGTGTTGGCTGGAATTGGCTCCAGCAGACCCCCATGACCCTGTAGGTTGGATAATGGATGGATGGATGTATTTTTAATTTTTTTGTTATTCTGCTGCTAAGTTACTCTAAACTGTTTTATTTGACAATTTATCCTGCACTGTGTTATTTTTTGCTCCATTTGTAATAAGCAGCTCTTAATTTGTGCCGAATCTGACTGGAGCACAGCTCCTGTACAACTGATTCTTTTGCGATTCGGGACCCCAAAATATACAGAAAATATTTGTTTTTTTTTATAATGTTTAAATATACAAAATTTATTCTAGACTTTATTTAAACATTTTTAAATTAGCCTAGTTAACATTATGTCTAACTGTTTTTTGATTGCCTGATTTGAAAAAGAAAAAGAGTGAATCAAAAACACTGGAAGCCTCTCAAATTGGTGTAAATCATCGTGTGAGTGAAGCAAAAAAAAAAAATGAGATAGTTCTGGTGCAGCGAGTATGGATACTGACATGGAGTTGGATAGATTGGATAGAAGGAACAGGTGCGAGGTGATAGGGATGAAGATGCATCAGATGAGGCTGAGAAGAGCAAAAACTCCAATACAAATGTACTGCATAGAGTGTGCATACCAGGATCATTTAAGATTGTGTCATGTACATGCATTTGGAAGATATCTTAATGCCTTCTCTTTTCATCCCTCTGCAGAACAGAGCTTTGACAGCCACTTCATCGCTGATGTCATTTCCATGTCCATCCACCTGGACCCTCCACTTTCTGCCTCGTGAACCTGGAAATCAGCCATCTTGAGTCAGTTCTGTTCTACAATTGTTGCATGTTTTTCTTTTGATTTAAGCCTTTCATTTATCCAGGGTCACCAAGGTTGTGTCCCAACTCTTTATTGTTGTTTGTGTCCTTTTTTAAATTGCAAGATATCTGAGTGAAATACTAATTCATTTGTGTGAGTATATGAGTAAAGAGAATTGATTTCATTTTTTTGTTATAATTATATTAGAATATTGTACTTCAACACGAATAGTGCTGCACTCTGGTGCCCAAATTTCCTTATTACTTGCATGAAACTGGACGCCATTGAGGTCCTGCATACATCATGGGTCAGGAAACATGCCAGTTATATAAAGAAAGATGACAACCACCCAGGCAACCATCTCCTTCAGTTATTACCATCAGGTAAATGTTTCCAGTCACTAAAGGCCGGAACTACTAGACATATAAATAGTTTCTTCCCAACTGCAGTCTTTGATTCATTCCTGTCTTTTAATGATTTCTAAACTCCTCCATCCAATCTAAATTGCTTTTATTTTCTGTTTATATCATAAGGGCTTGCTTACCTGATATACAGTATTACTGGGCAGTAGTGCAGCTTTACTTTACTATATTGTTTTATATATTTGTGTTTTGTTGTCTTGTATTGCATTAGCGGATATTAAGTGGAAGCTGACTTAGGACACCAACCTGCAATCAATATTGTTTAAAAGGGTCACTGGAATCTGTAACAAAGTACCACGTTATTGGTGTTGAAGAGGAAACCTTGAGCTTTTAAAAAGCATCGTCATGAGATTTTGGGGCAACTTAGGAAGCTTAGTGGACTAACTGGTATCCTTTCATTTGTTTCTGGGTGGAAGAAACAACAAGAAGGACCACCATCATAGTAAATGAAAAGCAGCAAACACATCCTTATGGTCATAATATATTGTGATATAATAGTTCTCCATAGAACCTACACTATATTAAATAAAAACTTGTAACTTTTATGCAGTACATTACAGATTTACATACCTCATTGATACAAACAATTTAATTGCTTATTTTAGATTGGTTATTTTTGCAGATGATACCAAAGTAGAAGGATGAGCAGATAATGTAGAATCAGCTGAATTCCATGTAAGTTTTAATTTTTTCTCCAGCCTTTGGAGTTTTTTTTGTTTTTCTGTCCACCCTGGCCATCAGACCTTACTCTTATTCTATGTTAGTTAATGTTGACTTATGTTTATTTTTATTGTGTCTTCTATTTTTCTATTCATTTTGTAAAGCACTTTGAGCTAAATTTTTTGTATGAATATGCGCTATATAAATAAATGTTGATTGATTGAGTAAGTAATTGTAAGGTATTACATGTAAGAAATACAAATATAATACACATTATTACTTTTGTTTCAGGATCTTGTTTCTTTCTTTGCCTTGATCACATCTTTTGGTTGTGGATGCTATTGCAGTTTCTAGTTGAGGTTTTTACACACATACATAGTGTCCATGGTTTCTAGCAAAATGATGCCTTCTAAGCAACTGGTGATCAGTCAATTACCATTTATAGCAAGACAAATATGTGGCCTGGCATACTTGGTCCATTTTAGCTTGTGTATTTGCTCACCAAGGTTAACTTGGGACTAATGGTACCCTCATCCAAACTTCAATACAGACAAGCCTTCCACCCTCCCAGTCAAGCACAGTTGCTCTTCAGAGTAAAGGGAATGCTCCAGCATCTGCTATGGCCACAACCTATAAGCTATGAACAGACAATGTTATGGCTAGATGGAGATGTAAGCTTGATGAGAAAAGAGATGAGTTAGGTTGTGTTTGGGTTTTTTAAAGGAAGGAAAGTCCTGCCATTGGTTCCTTGGGTGCACATAAGTTTGTTCTTTTGGTTGACCTTTGGAACAAAGTTCTGTCCATCTGTGCTACTTAACCTTTGAGTTATGGGCCTTTGTTTGAATTTGGGGTCCAGCTCACACCTCAGAGAGACGTCCCTGTGAAGTTAGAAAATGTGGTATCGATCATTTTATCAGTTTAGGCTTAAAAAATACATTCCAAAGAAATGCTCACAAACTGAGACTTTTTAGCTTGCAATACGAGCATTTGGCAACAGCTTTTTAAGCCAGGACTTGTGTTCTAGACAAAACACAAAAGGATAATGTCACTCTCCTAGATCCTAAAGGTTCAAGTCTCCATTTCATGTATTCTGACAAGCATATACAGTACAGACTGGTTAGTTTATTTAAGCTTAAACATATATAGGGTGATCCAGATCTAATTAAGCAATTTTCATTACGCTATAACTTATTAAGTTTATTACATAGAAAATCACCCAAAAAATCCTGTACCATCGAGAATTATGTGAACTGATGACATGAAGAATCGTCTTCGCACCGAACTGGAATCGTCCTTGCATAAATCAGAGTCATCCAGATGATCTGGATCTGTGTAATTAGATCTGGACCAGCCTGTATTCTAATAAACAATGACACCCTTTAACATTTTTTTACTTATTTTCCCAGAATTCTTGTCTATTTCTGTTTTGCATTTACCTCAGAATTTTTATCTAGTCTCAAATTCAACATTTTTGGAAAATGCATTGTCCCTCAGAGATATTAATATGCTCATTTGTACTGGCCTGCTATTTCAGTTACAGAACATCTGGATTGATAATACCTAATGTCTGCTGTCCTACACGAGTTCTGGGCCTACACATTCAGAGTTAAATAATCCCAAAAATAAAAATGCACTAACACTAGGAGCTAAGTAACCCTAGCAATGAAAACACTCTAAAATAAAACACACAAATTAAATACCATAAGTCACATTTAACATATTAGAAATGCACAATTTTTAATGACATTACAAGGCTGAATGTAGAAACAAAATTGCATAGCCATGAAGCAGGCTCAGCCTTCAGATTGACCTGTGAGTTGTTTTTCTTCTTTGACCATATGTTGTATGTAACTTGTGAATTTTTGTAAATGTAAAGTATTGAGAAATTTTAGGGTTTTTTCATTGCATATCAAATTGCACTGTTTTTACATTAAAAATAATTAATTTAAAAAGCATTTCAGATATACATAGAAGATTAAAAACATATGCTCACCCAAAAAATGATCAACAATCCATTATTATAATGCTCAAATGCACCAGCTCTACACCCTTAGCAGAATCCTGGAGGGTGCATTGGAGTTTGCCCAACCAGTCTACATGTGTTTTGTGGACTTGGAAAAGGCGTTCGACCGTGTCCCTCGGGGAATCCTGTGGAGAGTATGGGGTACCGGACCCCTTGATAAGAGCTGTTCGGTCCCTGTACAAACGGTGTCAGAGCTTGGTCCGCATTGCTGGCAGTAAGTCGAGCCTGTTTCCAGTGAGAGTTGGACTCCGCCAGGGCTGCCCTTTGTCACCAATTCTGTTCATAACTTTTATTGACAGAATTTATAGGTGCAGCCAGGGTGTTGAGGGGGTCCAGTTTGGTGGGCTGAGTTTTGAGTCATTGCTTTTTGCCTGTTTGCTTCATCAGGCTGTCATCTTCAACTCTACTATGTCTCCCTGCTGGCCTGGGAATGCCTTGGGATTCTCCCGGAAGAGGTAGAAGAAATGGCCGGGTAGAGGGAAGTCTGGGCCTCTCTGCTCAAGCTGCTGCCCCGCGACCCGAACTCGGATAAGCAGAAGAGGATGGATGGATGGATGGATGGACTTAGGACTGTGTTTTTTTCTCTCATCTGAAGGATTTCATCATTTTTACAGCACAGTGATCCTGTCACTGCATTGGGGCACTAGGATCCCCAGGGCTGGTACCACCATTAAGGCAAATTAGGCATTCACCTGGGACACACATTATAACAGGGTGGGGGATCCTGCCACATGGATTAGCTACAGAACAGTCAGTTGGGACACTAATGAGCTTGGCCTAGGGTGCAAAATAACAGCACAGGCACTGGGGATCCACACATAAGCCAGGGTAAGCCCCCCATGCTGGTCTCATCTAGAAGTAAACCAAGCTTTATCTTGTTTGTCTGCCAACCAAGTACTGCACAGGCACAAACATGCTTAGCTTCAGTTGGATTACTTGCTCTGAAGTGCGGATATGCCTAGTAAGTATTAGGTACTTCACAATTTAAGACCAAAGAAATCGTGGTATTTCAAAACATTTCAAATTGTGTAGGTGGTTATGCCAAAAAAAGATTGGAAACTCCTGGCCCATATAACATATGATGACATATATGTCAATAGCTTACTATATTTAAGTATTTGTTCTGAATAACAAGTCTGCTACTATTGCAAAATGATGCTATCAGATTGCTGTTAGTAGAACCATAGATCTAAGACTGAGCTCTGCTTCACAGCACTGGTTTTAGATTAGTGGGGGTTATGTCCAGATGGGCAACTTTAGCATAGAAATGTTTGGAAACCTCTGAGCTAGGACTATTGGTTGCAGGCATCCTGTCTTAGGCAGTCTATCAATATATTGTACAACAACTAACAAACATTTTGCTTGGGATTCCACCATTTAATGTTGAAATTAATTGACAAAATAAGACTGATGATAAAAATTTCATCTTCCTCAGTCACTGCCCGTAATGTGGGAATTCTGCTGCATAGAACATTTTGTGTTTTGTTGAGGACAGTCTGTGGGGCTTGGATGCTTTTATAACTTGTGAAGAGTGTAGCATTACAGTGGCTGAGTAATGTCATTCAATATCAGGTGGCACTTCCAGCTGCTTGAGGAATGGAGCAGAAGCGTTAACAGAAGACCAGTGTAAGCTCTGCTTCCTTTCCTCTTCCTGTTCCTTAATAAAGCTCACCAAACTAATATAGTATGTGTGACACATCTATCTATCTATCTATCTATCTATCTATCTATCTATCTATCTATCTATCTATCTATCTATCTATCTATCTATCTATCTGTCTGTCTACAGTGTCCTCCACTATTATTGGCACCCCTTGTAAAAATTATTAAGAAGGGTTAGAAGAAAATCCCTGTTTGCTAAAATACCATCATCTTACACTGAAAAAATGAGAAGCATATGACTTTTGATCGAAACAATTTCATTCAAAGGAAAACAAAGCTCTCACCAAGAAATACAGATTTTTAACAAAAACACATGTGTCACGATCGTTGGCACCCTTGGAAATTAATGTGAAACAATGTAACTGAAGCAGGTTTCCCATTTAAACTGGACATTGTTAAGTTGATTGGAGTGTATGGGAACTTTCCAGCTGAAATCAAGGACTTCCTGATTAACTGGAATACAAATATGAGGAGACACAGAACCAAATTTCCTTAGCCAACCATCATCATGGCAAAGACAAGAGAACACTCAATCCAAATGAGGGAGAAGTGTGTTGTCCTTCATAACTCAGGGAATGGCTATAAAAAATAGCTACTCACCTGAAAATGCCCATTTCTACAGTTAAGGCAATAATAAAAGAATGGTCATCAACTGGAACTGTGAAAAACTTGCTTGGAAGAGGACCCAGTTATCCACAAATGTCAAGTGCCTGGAGTTTGTAAAACTTTACTACAACTTTGACTGGAACCGTGTTCTATGGTCTGATGAAACAAAAATTTTACTTTTTCATAATAAACAGCAAAGTGGGTTTGGTGTAAAAAGAAGGATGGCTATAATAAAAAGAACCTTGTCCCAGCTGTGAAAATATGTTGGAGGTTCTATGATGTTGCTGAGCTGTTTTTCCTCCAAAGGCCTTGGAAACATTGTTAGGGTACATGGCATCATGGATTCCATGAAATGTCAGGAGATTTTAAATCAAAACCTGGCTGCCTCCGCCAGGAAACTAAAACTGAGTTGTCACTGGATCTTCTAGCAGGATAATGATCCAAAACACATATCCAAATCAACCCTACAATGCCTATCTGACCACACAAATTAAAGTTCTGCCATGGCCATCTCAGTCCCCTGACCTGAACCCTACTGAAAACCTGTGGAGAGACCTGAAGAGGAGAGGACACAGGAGTGGGCCGAGGACCCCGGATGATCTAGAGAGATTCTGTAAAGTTGAATGGTCTCAGATGACATGCTCTGTATTCTCCAAACTGATAAAAGGTTACAAGAGAAGACTCCATGCAGTTATATTGGCAGAGGGAGGTTGTACAAAGTATTAAATGCAGGGGTGACAACAATTGTGGCACATGTGTTTTTGTTAAAAGTATTTACTTGATGAGGGCTTTGTTTTCCTTTGAATGAACTTGTTTCAATTAACAGTCAGATATTTCTCATTTTTTCAGTGCAAGATGACAGTTCTTCAGCAAACAGTAATTTTTTTCTAACCATTCTTACAAATTTTTACAAGGGGTGCCAATAACAGTAGAGGACACTCTTTATTCAGTTTACAAAAAAAGCCTTATAATAAGTGTGGTGCCGAACAATTGTGAATACAGTGTGTCCTACAGTATTACATATCAAATTTAAATTCAGCTTCAGCACCATCCCTAACCCGTCACCTAGCTTTTTGACATCAGCATCAGTTTAATAGGTTTGAAGTGCTGTGTACAGTTAGAACAATCAAAAGCTTTAAATGATGTTTTAGGATGAAAACAAAATTTAGATAACATGAAAATGTCTTCCTGAAAGAACAGATCCTGCACATTAAACAGCAACCACAGTGGCTTTGTTTAGCCTATTTTTTTTTTTATTTTTAATTTTAAACCAATGCAATGTTTGAGGCAAGAGTCTCCATTAGATGCTAAGTGCTAATAATCTGAAACCAACACACTAGCGCTTGTGGGCACATGTGTATGTGGAAAGTGACAATGCCATTATGTTGCAGCAAGCCGTCTTTTGTAAACAATTCTGTATGTTGGGAGGGCTTTACTGAGAAAGGGTGCTTATTAAATTTTTGGCAATAAATGCAGAGCGGTTATTTGGAAAGGGCTAAGCCGTGTTTTCAGTAGATATGGAATATGCAAATTGAGATTAACAACCAGTAGAAAACAAAACAAAACAAAACAAGGCAGAAGGCTGTATGTTAAAATATGTTCACAGCATACAAAGCAAATCAGCAGTGCACATCAGGAAAAGCAAATCCCCAGAAGATATTACTGCTGAATTCTGCTCGCCCTGTTCTCAGGGACCTGGGATTTAACTCGAGGGGACTTTATCACCTGCCATTCTCACAAGTCAGTGACTTGCAGCAGACATTCTGTCTTGCATGGGAGCAGCAAACAGTCATTTTAGATCATACCTATGCTGCTCAAACTTGGGCTGTATTTTCATAACAGGAAAATTTCCCAGTTTTTGTTTTACTAAATTATATAAGCTTGATGTGCAATGTAAAATAAATGGTAAGAGACGCCCTAAACACCAGAACTTGTGACAGGTTAAATATCAGTAAGTCCTGCAAATGTTAATACGGCTGCTTCAAAGACGAACAGTTTTTGTTGAAATTGTTGCTTGTGGGTCTTTTGCTTTTTCTTCCAATGGTTTTGTTCCTCTGAAGATGTGGTTCACCTTCACCCCATCTTAAAAAGATTCAGGTGAGGTTGATTGAACCAGTATAAGAGTGCTCTGAAATGTAAGGAGTTCGTATGTTGCAACCCACTGATACTGAAAATAGCTGTGGCCTCCTCTGATCTCATATATTGGAATATTTCCCTTTCTATGTTTTTGAGCAGAATATCAAGGTGTTGCAGAGGCTCGAAGACTATTCAGTTAGAGTCTGAAATGTCAATTCTATATACATTTCAGATAATGCCCTCTTTGAGTTGGAGTGGTTGGCAGTTGAGTATTACATGATTGAGATGAGACCCAGTATCTCCCAACCAGAGGTCATGCTGTAATTTCATAAAAGACTGGATTGTTATTTGAAGTTGAAGTCGCATCCATCCTAGTTGCAGCTTGGAACAAAATGTTGCCTCAAGAAATGTTACAAGAACCAGAAATTATGAACTCATAACTCTGGTTCTCAAGTTCTTACACTGGCTCCAAGTTAAGCTTATCAGCAAAATACTTCTTTTAACATATAAAGCTTTAAATCGCCAAGGCCTGATTACTTTCCTGAGCTTGACATTACTTACAAACCAGAGCGTATATTGAGATCTCAAGATGACGGCCTAATTAAGATTCCAATAATTAATAAAATAACAGTGAAAGATTGAGATTTTAATTACAGGATCCAAAGCTGTGGAATGATCTGTCTGCTTATATGAGATGCTCCTTCAGTCTTATCCTTTAAATCCTCGACTTAGTCTAGAATACCCTGGCTAGAGCTGTATCTCTGTTTTTTAGTCATTTGTACAAAAATATATGAGTAATTCCATTTTTAAAACCATTACTATCTCCTAAATTCTGTTTCTCTTCTCAGTATCTTGATGTGACACTTGGTTCCACTGCTCTACAGTCATCTCAGATATTGGGAGCATTGGAATCATCGAATGAAAGTTTGGAAAGATTCTGTAATCAGATTGGACAGCCCAGACACTACTATTGAATGACCATAAGGGTTCGGCAACTAGTTGGCCAAGGTTTCCAGGACTGTGACTTCTCTTGTACGATTTCAATGTCCACCATTGCCAACTATCCATAGTTCATCAATTAATTAATGGCCAGATATTATTGGCTTCCATTTATGTTTAGTCAGTTCTACCTCATTCTTTTTGTGTTTTAATAAATCTGCATTTATATGTGTACCCAATCTTTATTGAGTAATTATTATAATCTATACTTGTGTTTTAACTTAGAATTGTTCACAGCACTCTATGCCTGCAATCAGTGAAATGTGCTATAAAAAATGGAAGTGTATTGATTTGTAACATTCCTGTTCCAATTAGAGGGAGCTTTGAAATTTTAAAATGAATAAGGGAAACAATGCAGTAGTAGGAGGCATGCACCTTGTATCACCATATGCCAATGAGATTAAGGGTACAGGAGACAGTTGCCTCCCTCTTCCTGCTGTCACACACATGCAAATGGTAGGCAGCTAAATGGACCAAAAGAAGGTAATTCCACGCCAGGCCAGGGTTTGTCGTGGTGCACTAAACCTTCCTCTTTTATATTTGTAGACCAGACACAGGAAATTCTGCCTGATTCAGGCCCCAAGAACATCACTTCCAGTTCCGGCCCTGAGGATGTCACTACTCTCCCCCCAAGAACATCACTTCCAGTTCCAGGCCTCAATGACATCACTTCCACCTTCCTGCCTTAAATATAAGACAACTTCCTTTGTTACTTCAGTTCTGTTCTGGACTCAACTCTGTACAGTTATTATTGCATTTTTTTTTTTGCAGATGCAAAAGTTTGGCAAACTTTTTGGTCATAATCCGATTTGTACGTGGTCCGAGACGTTCGTGACCCGAGGTTCCACTGTACCAGGAAAAGAACATCTCTGCAACTCTTAAGCATGGTGATGGATCAATCAGACTTTGGGCTTGTGTTGCAGCCAGTGGCTCAGGGAACATGTTATTGGTAGAGTGGACTAAATAAATACCTGCAAATTCTGAAAGCAAACATCACATCACCAGTAAAAAAGTTGAACTTAAAAACAGGATGGGTACTACAACAAAATAATGATCTGAAACACACCTCAAAATCTAGAATGGAATACCGCGAGAGGGTTAAGCTGACGGTTTTTTCCATAACACTTTCACAGTCCCCCAACCTAAATATCATTAAAAATCTGAGGATAGATATCAAAAGAGCAGTGCATGCAAGATGTCACAAGAATCCTACAGAATTAGAAGCCTATTGTGAGGCCGAATAGACGAAAATACCTCAAGTAAGAAGTGAAAGACTTTTAGCTGTCTACAGAAAACATTTACAAGCTGTGATACAAGGAGGTCTTACTAAGTACTAACCATGTCAGCTTGCTTCTAGCCCTTTTTAATTTTTTTGGTATTTTGTACTTGTGAATGATGGGAATAAAAATGTAATCTTTTGGTGATCAGTTCATCTTCTGTTCACTTAACTATTTACAGAAACAAATATGTTTGCATCCCACTGTAAATACGTGGAAGAATACCGTAAATACGTGGAAGAATAGCTAGAAGTAAAATGAATTCACAGGAAAACTCAGTGTTTCATATTGCAAAACAATTGCATTTGTACCATCCATACAAGAAGAAAGGTGTTTTAATTCTTCATGCATTAAGTATTTAAATACAAATATGAAATTTGAAAAAACAAAATCACCTTGTACGTATTCTCAGCTAGGATTAGATGGTTGCCAGTAATGTCCACAATGATACATTTTAGTGTGTCCTCTTGTGGGAAATATGTATCATTTTAAAACAATTATTGCACTGTGATGTGAAAGACAGGCATAAACAAATCTGATTTTACTGATGATTTCCATAGCTGTTAAACAGAACACAGGAAAACACGTAAGTGTGAACTAGGGTTTAGGGAGCAGTATTCCTTGTTTTCCGTCCCCCCAAAGAAAACTTTAAAACCTCCAAGAACCTCTTCAGTGAGTGCCACATTTCACCCACACAGGTGACACAATGGCAGCATTGCTGCTTTACTGTAAGGAGATTGTGGGTTCACTTCATGGGACCTCCTGTATGGAGAGCGCTTTGAGTTGTGAGAAAAGCACTATATAAATGTAAAGAATTATTATTATTTGAATGATCACCCGTGAAATAAGTGTCTGTTTTGCTGATCAATACTGAGAAATGACCAGTGCCCATGATTTCTGATTGTGTCTCTGTAACATTCAGGAGCTTTTCTGGCTTGCATGTTTAAGTGAGATGAGTCGCAGGTTGAGAACCCCTGTTATAAGGAAATTCAGACGTTCCTGGCATCTGTTGCATTGGGATTATTGGGAAGCATTATGCATTTTTTCCCAGGATGCCCACCTCTTTCACCATCTTCTCTTCTCTGGTGTCTGTTGTTGCTGAGGTATCCAGTTACAGTACAGGACTTACTGCCCCGGCACTTACACTTGCTTGACTCTTTCCTCTGGGGTCTTTGCCCTTCAGTTGAACACATACTCCTAAAAATGCTATTGCTTCATGTGAGCACCCAGTATAATAACCTGTACAAGATGATTTGTTTCTCTCTGTAGTACAGAAGCTTATTTGTGACACTCAAGATGTTTATATTGCATTGTTTCTGAAATGTGATTATGTTATTTCCAGATTTATTGATTATTTTGCCGATGTATTACTTCCTTGTAACTAATAAGAAATCAAGCAAAATTGTCAATTTTTGTTTGACTTCTTATTGCTTCCATAATAGTTAATACAGTACAACACCCTTCCTTATAACTAGTAACTTTGCCCTTATTGGTACTTTTTTTCCAGTGACACATAGAAAGAAATTCATGAGGAATGTTTAGCAACAAGCTACTTTACTTCTTGCTCAGGAGGAGCTCCCTTCATTCTCACTGGGCTCCAAATCAGGTATGCACCAGGCGGAGTGCAGAAAACAAGCCAGGGTGTCTCTGCTCATTCTGCTTGAGCCCCATTACAGTTGTGACCAAAGCAGAAAAAGAAGTCTATATAGAATATATCCATTTAGTTTTATAGATAATATCTTGAGGTAAGGCCAGATTTCACTTCTGCTGTGGACATAGTGTGTCTGTTGCATGGGTTGGATTACTAGTAATGTGTGTGTGTGTGTGTGTGAGAGAGAGTCTGTGACTGGTGATTTATACTGGAACACCTTCCAGGTCAGACGCCTGCCCTCAGCCTTATGCTGCAGACATCAGTTTTATATAATTTACAGTGGCCTCACACACGTGTGTACTTCAACTCTATGGGAATATGTATAGAAATAAGTTTCAGTATGCATTTAGCAGGAAGATGCATATAATCTAGAGCCGGAATATTGACAAAATCTAAATGGCACCAGAGAGTAAATGTATAATGTAGTATAATGTAATTATATGTTTTAATAAATTCATAACATGTTTTACAGAAATATACTTAGAAATCATCAGCATTAATTATGAACCAACCTGCACACATACAAATCAGGTGCGTGTATAACAAAAATCATCCATCTTAGGTGCTTGCTTTGTTCATTTCAGGAGCAAGAGTCTATACAGATGTAATGAAAAAATCAGATCCCCATGAAATGCACAGAGGCCAAGGGTCTCTCATTTCCATAGGGCTCTGCATTTCTCAGCACACTGGCAGGATCAGACACAAAGCAGAGACAACCCCGGACAGGTCGCCAGCCCATCACCAGCAGATGGACACACATACACACTCCATCAAGGACAGCCTACAAGTTTATTTTGTGTTATGTTTTGTCAAACCTTTCAGAAAGAGAGAGAGAGAGAATTCAGCGAGAGGTACAAATCCACTGAAGGACCACCCATCTAACTATCCCTCCATTTTATAAGCCCTCAGAAAAATACTCCAAAAATCAGCTCTCATTTTAATCTTGGCTCATGGTAGGAATCAGATATCCTCCCCAGCAGCAGACTCAAATAGCCAGTGGTGTAGCTCGAGTTTGTGCTGCTTGGAGCAGGCGGTGCTTCTGTTTGCTGCCCTCCAACATATCTGAATATGTTCACCTGTATAAATTGAAAATTAAAATGATGTATAGAGAAAAATTAAGATACATTTTGCGTAGATTTACTCATATGTAGAAAAACATCAATTATTTTTCACATATAATTATTTATAAGCATCAACTAGACAAGAATATAGTATAGACACACTGATAAGCTGTGTTCTAATTATTGTAATTACGCTGCGAAAACCAGAACCAGTGTAGTGTACAAGTGACAGGTGGGAATGTTTTCTGCGCAGAGCAAGAACACATTCGGATTGATAATGAAACGAAATTATAAATTGTAAATTAGTTGTTTATTGTACTGAGCCTTTTGACCAATAATGGCACCCCCAAAAATGTGCTGCCCGGGGTGGACCGCCCCCTCCACCCTCCCCAAGCCACGTCACTGCAAATAGCCATTTAAAAAAGCAAACAAGTAAACCGACTCATGCATGTGTGTGGAAGCATAAGAACAGAAAATAACACATTTGAAAATTTACAGAGAACAAGTGAGCATGCATTACTCTGAATTATTATGAAAACCTATTCTTGGTGTATTCAATTTGTTCCACAATTGCTGGAGGACAATAATATCTGTAAATAAATAAAAAAACAACAACAAAAACTGTGAAATGCACATCTGGTCAGTTGCCATTTTTATAGATCTAGGACCTGAAGCAACAAACTTTTCTTTTAAATCATTCTATGATGGCAAAACATTATCTGCTGTTAATTGAAGGCTAGTTCTTGATCCACCTCATTCCAGGACAAAGTTTTAAGGGATTCAGTCTTTCCCTCAGCAATAAGAATAAAAGCAAGGTTCAACTCCATTGCTGTGCACAAACAGTCATTGAAGCCACAATAATATACCTCGAGTCGAAGGTAATTGTTTTTTAAACATTCATAATAACAGTTTTTGGAGAACAGAAGTCAATAATATTTGTCATACAGTATGTGTAATGATTTCGAGTTGTACAGCAAATCCTGTGTCAGTCTTTCTCTCCTATAACCAGGAAGATAATGACCCAGAATAAAAACAATACCACTGCTTGCGTCCCACTGCAGTATTACCTTTTCTAGACATGAGCACATATAGTAAGAGCATATATAATATATATAATATTGCATAAAGCAATATAAAGCCCTAGCAGATGGGGAAGAAGCCCAGACAATAACCAGGCCCAGGATTTGAACACAGGATGCTGGATCCATGAGACAGAAGCACTAATATATGTGATTTCATTTTCCATAATATCCTGTATGTGACCAATTTGCATTGCAATCTTGATACAGCCTTTTCATAATTCCTTAATATATGTAAGATATTAAACTCTATCAACTCCTTTATGGGTTAAAGAGAAAGAAATAAAACAAATCAGAAAACACCCACACTCATTTGTTCAGAAATTATTTAGTAACTGGAGTACCAGAAAGAAAACACAAACAAACTCAGCAATGAGACTAAGGATTGAACCCTGTTATGACTTTGTTATTATTTGATTTTTTTCTTAGTTTTACATATTCTTCTGGTTATTTCCCTTAGTGTTGATTTATGTTTTAATATTCAGAGGTTTCAAATTTGTTATTTTCTTGAGGAAAGTAATTTTCTCATACTTCAGATTATGTATTGCTTTGTTCTATTGTCAGAGTCCTACAAAATGACCTCCAGGTGGCTACTGGTGTGCATTTTTCTGATCAAATTGTCAGAAACAGACTCCATGAGGGTGGCATAAGGACCTGACATCCTCTAGTGGGACCTGTGCTTACAGTCCATCATCGTGAAGCTCGATTGGCATTTGCCCGAGAATACCACAGTTGGCAGCTCCTCCATTGGTGCCCAGTTCTCTTCACAGATAAGAGCAGATTCACACTGAGCGTATGGGACAGATGTAAAAGAATCTGAGACACTGTGCTGAATGTTATGCAGCCTGAAACATCATCCAGCATGACCGGTTGTTAGAGGGTCAGTGATGGTCCAGGGAGGCATGTCCTTGGAGGATTGCAAAGACCACGGTAACCTGACAGCTGTTAGATACCGGGATGAAGTTTTCAGAATCATTGTCAGACCTTACACTGGTGCAGTGGACCCTTGGTTGCTCCTGGTGCTGGACAATGCCCAACCTCATGTGGCCAGAGTGTGTAGGTAGTTCTTGAATGATGAAGGCATTGATGTCATTGATGCCACACGTTCCCCAGACATGAATCCAATTGAGTACCTCTAGGATATTATGTATCTGACGCTGCCAAGTAATGCCACAGACAGTCCAGGAGCTTACTGATGCCCTGATCCAGGTCTGGGAGGAGATCCCCCAGAACACCATCCACCATCTCATCAGGATCATGGCCAGATGTTGTCAGGAGTGCATATAGGCACCTAGGGGCCATACACGCTACTTTACTCACATTAACAGTTGTCATATTTAAATTCATGCATGTTGGATCAGCTTGTGATTTCAATTTTTAACTTTGATTTTCGGTGTGATGTTGAATCCAGCCCTCAACAGGTTGCTGATTTTGGTTTCCATTGACCGTTGTTACATAATTTTGTTCTCAATGAATTGTGCAGAATTACTCAGGAAAGATTTTACACTTGAATATTTCGTTAATCAAGATCCAATGTGTGATTTAAGTGTTCCCTTAATTTTTTTTGAGCATTATATATTCACTGTTAGAATACCATACACAAAGAGAAAAAAATAGATAAATAAATCAATAAATGTGAAATTTAAATAAGAATGCTACTTAATGGCCACCTAAATAACAGAAATGACTAAGGTAAGACATGAATTTAACAACACATATAAATATATATATATAGAGAGAGAGAGAGATAGATAGATAGATAGATAGATAGATATCTTGTATATAAACATCTACACATGGAAGTCTGTCTGTCTGTCCAGCTCGGAAGTGAGAGGTGGAGTCGGGGTAAGGACTCCACCTCAGAGGATACGCAAGTGACGCTAGCATGTCGGCAAAACAAAACATCCGAAGAAAGAGTCGCTAATACAGAAGCAAGACGAGTCACGTTGGCAAAGCGAATCCTCCTAGGAGAGAGATGCCCAGAGTAGTTCCTTTCAATTACCTGACATCTCTACATTTCAGTTTTTTCTCTGACGATTTCAATAGTTTCTTGGACCCTGGGCTTTTTATAGAAGGGGCTTATATAGCTAGTATATATACAATAAATATATATTATAAGCTGACACACACAACAACGACGTTTATTTATATAGCACATTTTTGTACAGTAATGTAGCCCAAAGTGTTTTATAAAATGACAAAAATAAAGTTACAAGAAGAGAAAACAATTAAAAATAAGCAATAATATTAAAGGAAAATAACAACACAACAAGGTAAGCTAAGGTCCAATGGCTGGGAGGACAGACAAAAAAAAAAACTCCAGTTAGGTTGGAGAAAAGAAAATCTGCAGGGGTTCCAAGGACAATAGTCTGCCCATCCCCCAGTGGGCATTCTAACTAATATAATTATTCCTAAATCAAACCTCGTAGATTTCATGATTCACATGATGGGATTTGATGAAGTTAGTCTCGTGGACAGCTGAGACACCCACCTTCACTCCATCATCTCAGGGGGCTGCATGGTGCCTTGATCAGGTGGTGGTGGCACAATTTACCACCACAGAAGAACCATAGAAAACAACAGAGAATAGTGGGTATAAGTACAGATTGCAAATCCCTGAAGAATATGATAATTCTGTGCCCATATATTCTATTGGGAATACAACTAAAATGTAACTATGAAAAACCCATAATAAAATAATGAGCTTTTAGCAGTTTTTTTGAACTGTTTCACAGAGTTAGCTTGGCAAATTTCTGTTGGTAAAGAATTCCAGAATTTAGGTGCATAACAGCAAAAGGACACCTCAACACCTCTTTTAGGCTTGGTTCCAGGAATAATAAGCAGAACACCATTCGGGTATCTAAGGTTACGACTTGGAGTGTAGGAAGACAGGCATTCCTGCAGTTCTAGTAATCCGGTGAATGTGTGATTTAAAGTTTAGGTCAGAGTTACTGATTACCCCTAAATTCTAACTCTGCATCAGCATACATCCTCTGATGATGCTCCAGCACTTTCAGTAGCATGCATGTTAACCACTTCAAAAACATCGGAATTCTTTTCTCGATTCTTTGGAGTGCCCCTTGAACTCACTCTACTGGTTCCTTCTCTCCTTTTGCCAAATGTATGCCTCCTCTTTTAAAAAAAGCGCATCTCATTACATCATATCAGAGCACCTCATGCAGGGACCCACAGGCACAGATATACCCCCTATCCCCTTAAAGTGTTAACCTCCAACTATTTATGCAACATAATAAACATTAATATACTATGTAGATCCACTACATATTTATGACAAAGGTAAACATAATGGGCCTCTGCTCAACCTTTCTATTTTACTTGCTGTTTTATCCAAATCAGGGAACCATTTTAACCTCTCATGTCGTAAAGCTCTCTTTTGTTTGGGTAGGGGTTGAAGGCTAAGGTGTCATGGATTGTTTTCAGAGCATACTATTGTGTTTGCTATGTTGTGTTCATTTCTTTAATTTGGCTGTGTTCTGTTTATTATGTTTAATTACCTAAATTTACGTTTAATTCTAGTTGGGTTCTTATTCGATTGGTATTTCACCACAGCAGGCACATTCCACTTGAGTAGTGATGAACGAGCATGCTCGGCCGAACATGTGTTTGGCTTGAGCATCACTATGCTCGGAGCACGGTGCTTGTGTGCTCGTGCGCCATGTTCGAGTCTCCGCCCCGCACGTTTCGCGGGTTAGAGACAGCCAGTCAAGGGGCAGGTAAGTATTGCCTTCACTGTAATGCCAGTAGCCATGTCAGGTGCTGGCATTACAGTGATTGGCTGGCCGGAACACGTCATCGGGTGCTAAACAGCATGCACTCGCATATAATGTTTTAGAGCATCAGCTCACCTGCAGGCACTCCCATATCATGTTTTAGAGCAGTGAAAGGCAACCTTTTTCGAGTTGCGGCGCACTAAGTCCAAAAATTTTCTTTTGCGGAACACCTGAGAGACTGCCCATAAATAAAGTCGTGACGACACAATCTATGGACAATTGCCAATAAAAACAGTTAATTTTACAAGTTTGAAAGACATTTTATTAATAAAGGAATCAAAGGATAAATCTTAAATTTAATTAATGTGAACGTTGAGATAGTTTTTCAGCACATATGAGAGGATCAATATTCGAAAGACAGATGTGCATTTCCTTGTCGATCATTTGAAGTCTCTCGCGTTTCTTAGACTTCATTTCCATAAGTGTTCCATTATCTGTTTTTCCAACATAAATTTTTTTTTAAACATTATCTTTTTAATCAACCAAAAGTTCAAAAACACTAGAAATTTTAAATATTTTACAAAAGTTTTCGCGGCGCCCCTAGAAAATTCCACGCGGCGCACCGGTTGCCTGACAATGTTTTATAGAGCGTCAGCTCACCTGAAGGCACTGGCATATAATGTTTTAGAGTGACATTTTTCCTGTAAATTTGATTTTTTTGGGGGGTTTTGGGTGTGTTTTTGTCAGTCTGTAAAAGTGGTGTACAACTCGGACAAACTGGTTCCCAGCAGCGACATGGGAGTCCAAGATTAATCGCGATGTGTTCGGACCGATCACCCGAACACATTGGTGCTCACTCATCACTACACTTGAGCTTTGATAAAAACGTACAAAAGACCTGCCAAATAATCAAATAAACCTTCTTTTGGGAGGCAATATAAAACAATTAGAGCCTACATAAAGGGCTAACTGAGGATTAGAACAATCTAGACGAGAATAGGCAATTCAGCCCAACAAAGATCGCCAGTGTTATCCGCTTAATTCCTCCAAAATAACATTAGGTTTAGTTTTGAAATTCCCTAAAGTCTTACTGTGTACCACACTACTTGTTAGCTTATTCCGAGTGTCTATGGTTTTCTGTGTAAAGGAAAACTTCCTAATGTTTGTGCGAAATTTATCCTTAACAAGTTTCCAACTGTGTTCATGTGTTCTTGAAGAACTCATTTTAAAATACCAGTCTCGATCCACTGTACTAATTCCCTGTATAATTTTAAACATCTCAATCATGTCTTCTCTTAACCTTCTTTTGCTTAAACTGAAAAGGCTCAGCTGTTTAAATCTTTCCTCATAATTCATTCCCTGTAACCCTGGAATGAGTCTAGTTTCTTTTCTCTGGACTTTTTCTAGCGCTGCTATGTCCTTTTTTTAACCTGGGGACCAAAACTGCATGCAGTACCCCAGATGAGGTCTCACCAATTCATTATAAAGCTTGAGCATAACCTCCTTGGACTTTTACTCCACATATCAGGGCGCTAATAAAAGCTAACATTCTGTTTGCCTTCTTAATGGCTTCTAACACTGTCTGAAAGTCCACTACGACTTCTAAATTCTTCTCATAAGGTGTACTCTCGATTTTCAGACCTCCCATTGTGTATGCAAATGTGCAAACTCCACACAGACCAGGCCAGGATTTGAATCTGTTATCTAGAACTGTGAAGACAGCAGCGCTAACCACTGTGCCACTCATATTATTTGTCTTTATATGAATTATTATTACTACTACATTTAATTTATATAGGTGACATATTCATATTATATTAAACTGCATAGCACCAGACACTGTTGCTGATATCATTTTAGATTAATGTTGTGGAATGTAAATCATTTTCTTTTCTGTAGCTTTTGAGTCCTTTTGTTCCCCATACCTACAAATTAAAGTATCTTTCTTCCTTAACATGCAATCAATCTGGTGTTTTCCTCATTTTCTCCTGATTCTCCCAAACGCCTGCCCTGTATTCAATCACAATTCTGATTCTGCTTTGTTGACCATGAAGTTTAATTTTTTCTTTACAATTTAACTCATACATTTTATGGTGAAGTGCATCCAGTAAAGGAAGCTAAACAATTATGGAACCAAAGCAATGAGATTCTGACTAAACAAAATAGAGCAAACACGGAGCTGTAAAAAAATAAAAAATAAAATAAAATAAAAAAGCATTCAGGGAGACAATGCATAATGACTTTGTATTGGGTTTAAAAAAAAAAAAGTAGCTGAAAAAGACCTTGCCAAGATTTATGTCTTCCCTGTAGCACTCCACGACTCTAGGTAATAGCAGGGGGAGATTCCTGAAATTAGAATCCACTTCTTGCTAAAAGCACGACCCGTGAATTGAGGGTGGTTAAAAAAAGATGAAAAATAAAAAAGAAAAGTGAAAAAAAATGAATTTCTATAGGAGGCCGGACACAAATAGAGCAGAGTAGCCAATCTGTACACTGTAATGGATATGTCAACAGCAGCTAAATCATAGGTGTCCAGGGCATGAAAGACAGCAAAACCAAATGCAATGTCATCTTTTGAAAGAGGACAAAGGAGCTTTTAAAACACTTTTAAAATCCAGGGACAAAATGAAAAGTTCAAAAATAGAAAAAAAAAAGTCAGCACAAACAGCTAAAGCCGCAGAAATTAAATCGCTTCTAAACACGGAATTTTTGATACACGCATTGTTTTTCCAATGATATTTCATTCATACCTCTCATTGTGGATTTTCCATCTCTTGGAAAAAGGAACGACACCATTTTGCAAAATGACAGTAATAAATTATTTTGTCTATTACCTCCCAAGTGCGCTTACTTGAGATTTGGTGACTACTCAGCAATAGTTTTTAATGCACCGTGTTCAGATTTTGATAAAGAGTGCATTGTCAAAAATAAAAGCTCAAAGTGATGAGCAAAGCTACACATGGACTGTCCAGACGAGGCAAGTTATTACTTCGAGAGAGTCTTGTCCTTGAATGCCAAGATGGCTTGAAATTTTATTTCATCTTGTTTTGCTTCATGCTGACTGCAAGACATAATAGATGGACTACAGTAAAGAAAGAAAGAAAGAAAGAAAGAAAGAAGGTATATTTTAATGAGGCAAAACATTATTACTTCAATTTCAAGGTACATGCCAGTAACTGACTCTAGATGCACATGCATGAGTCCACTGAATGAGCTTAAATATTTATGCACTGAGTGTACTCGACTTCTTGAAAAGCCGTTAAAGGAGACTAATGAGGCGACTCATTAGAACAGGCGGTGGAATTGACGCCTCTCTTTAATTTTGTGCAAGTTCTTATAAAAGTAATGTAACACCAAGAAAGATTTCTGAGAGCGTCGTGTCATCCTGACCCACGGCATGCAGTATAGCTGAGTTATAGACTCCAGACTGTGCCATAGCGGCATTCAAATTGCCTGCCATGTTTCTGTGTGTCCAATATAAATTGCTTCAGAATTACCTTTAAAGCTGAATGTATCACTTGTTTACAGTTTTGTGAACTGCATATCCCTTTTCGAGAGAGTAGTTTTTAGTGAATGTGAGGCGGCTTTTTTTGTTTCTCAAGAACCACATTGCTACAGTAGTGATTCCATGTAGCTCATAAATCCATACAATGCCATACTAGAGGTGCCTGATGGGGATATTTATATAAATATAATTAAAAAACGTTTTGCAGCCCCTTAAATTTGACTAGTCAATGGATAAGACTATCAGAGCATAATTTTTCTTCTTTAAGCACACATCACATATCATATTCAGACAGGGTGCCAGTTTGCTGCACAATGGCATAAATCCACAAGAATTATCATTGGCTAGTCCACCAATCAGAAATCAGTGTTCCTAAAGAAAAGTATAAAAAGTCCACATGAAACGGTTCCAAATAAAGAACAGTGAGAAAGTCATCTTCATCTCACGGTCAAGTGACTATATTAGTGATTGCGTCTCATTTAACATCTCACCTGGGTAATGCTTTGGATTGTGAAGTGCTTAGGAGACAACTTCATAACTCCAAGAAAGTAAGCGATACCAGCCTGAACAGACAGGGCGAGCTGTTATTAACGTCCTGTCTTTCTTCAACCACAGTTCAGCAACTTGTCAGCCTAATGACAATAGACATCATTTCCAATTCCACCAATGAAGCACTGCCCCTTTGGGGCCAGCAGTATAAAAACTAAGAGGCCACCAGAAGTGGGGGTTTTATTCAGCTTTACAACTGAGGAAGATGGTGCTCCTACAACATAAGCGCGTATGTTTTATTTTCTTAGCATCAAAACTTCATTTTTGCATGCTTGTATTTCTTTTCTTGTGCCTTTTTATTAAATTGTTACTCCAACTATTTGCTTCGACTTGTTTTGTTTACTCTTACACACTATGTAAAGAAAATGAAAAATTGGTTCTAGGATTTTTGCTGCCATAGGTGAAGTTGTAAATGGCGCCCCACCACCCCCTTTGTTTTTAGAGGAAACACCTCTGCCAGACCTATACATTGAAACCTGGAGATAGGACTAGGGACAGCAAAGTATTTAGGACCTCAAATTCACAATTTGAGAATATCAAGTTATAGCAATGTCTGTTTACAACACTGTCTTAGAAAATAAGTAGGAATCAGGCTGTATTTGTAGTCTTGTAGTGTTGCTAAGTTTTAACATTTCTCTAAAGAAAATTAAGGGAGTAATACTTAAATTATTCCTAAACCTATGGTAAAAGTTCTATAGTTATCCATTTAAACCACCAACTAAACATGTGGTTAAAAAGGTGGCATCGTGGTAGCAGAGCCGGCACTAAGCTAAAGGCTAAGCGGCTAGCGCGGAAGTGTCGATACAAGCCTTCGGTGCCTTCTGTGATCCTTGGAAATGTGAACTCACTACCAAATAAGATCGACGAACTTGGCTGCGCATGTTGAAAAATGTCAGGACCTACAGAGAATGCAGTTTGTTGTGTTTTTGTGAAACGTGGCTAACAACTAGCATCCCTGATGCTAACGTGGAGCTACCTGGGTTTAGCACAGTTAGAGCGGACAGAGATGCAAATACCTGTGGGAAGCAGAAAGGAGAAGGATTCACTTTCTATGTCAACACAAGGTGGTGCAACCCTGGACATGTAAACGTTAAAATCTCCACTTGCTGCAGGGACATCGAACTGTTGGCCGTAAGTCTGCATCCCTACTACTTGCCCAGAGAGTTTGGACACGTCATTGTTGTTATTGTTTACATCCCTCCTCGGGCAGATGTCGAGATAGCAGGTGACATCATCCACTCCGCTGTTGCTACAAACACAGCACCCCGAGGAGCTTGTGCTAATTTCTGGAGATTTTAACCATGTGACGCTGGACAAAACATTACCTGCCTTCTCCCAGTATGTGGATTGTAACACCTGGGGAAATAGGACTATTGACCTACTGTATGCATACGTTAAAGATGCATACAGCGCCACCCCGCTGCCTGCACTTGGGAAAGCAGATCATAATCCGATTCTGTTTCAGCCTTACTACAAACCAAAAGTAAAGGAGCTACCTACAACCACACGCTCATTCAGGAAGTGGTCCCCTGAGGCAGAGCAGGCTCTAAGAGACTGCTTTGGAACTACGGACTGGGATATCCTGCAGGGGTCACATAGTGAGGACATTGAGGAGGTTGTTGACTGCACTACTGACTACATCAACTTCTGTATGGACATTGTAGTTCCAGTAAGAACAGTACGCTGCTATGCGAACAACAAGTCATGGATTACAAGTGACATCAAAGGCCTTTTGAACCGCAAGAAAAGGGCTTTTAAAGGCGGTGATGAGCATGTGCTCAAGCGCGTGCAGAAGCAACTGCGAGTCCAGCTCAGGGAGGTGAAGGAGCAGTACAGGAGAAAGCTGGAGCAGAAGTTGAAGAATAACAGCATGAAGGAAGTGTGGGATGTGATGAAGATCATCACTGGCTGCAGCTCGAAGCAGGGTGCCACCATTGAGAGAGACGTGGAGAGAGCAAACCTGATGAACAACTTCTTTAACAGGTTTGACCACCCTAACCCACTCTCACCTCGGAGTACTGCATCCTTCACCCATCCTTCTGCTGATACCAGCATAGGAGAGAGTTTCCCCCAACCCACAATTACAGAAGCCCAGGTAAGCAGAGAGCTGAGGAGACTTTGTGCCAGTAAAGCAGTAGGTCCAGATAGAGTATCACCATGACTGTCGCAGGCCTGTGAATTGGAGCTGGGGAGACCTCTACAGTGCATCTTCAACCTGAGCCTGGAACAGGGGAGAGTCACGAGGCTTTGGAAAACTTCTTGCATCACCCCAGTCCCAAAGGTATCACGTCCTGGTGAGGTGAATGAGTACCGGCCTGTCGCCTTGACGTCACATGTGACGAAGACCATGGAGCGGCTGCTGCTTCACCACCTGAGGCCACAGGTCAGCCACATCCTCAACCCTCTGCAGTTCGCATACCAGGAGAAGATGGGAGCAGAGGATGCCATCATCTACATGCTACACCGATCCCTCTCCCACTTGGACAGAGGCAGTGGTGCAGTAAGAATTATGTTTCTGGATTTCTCTACCGCCTTCAACACCATCCAACATCTGGTCCTTAGGGACAAGGTGACAGAGATGGGAGTAGATTCATACCTGGTGGCATGGATCGTGAACTATCTTACAAACAGCCCTCAGTATGTGCGTCTCGGGGACTCCAGGTCTGACATTGTGGTCAGCAACACAGGAGCGTCGCAGGGGACTGTGCTTTCTCTGGTCCTGTTCAGCCTATACTGAATACATCGAACTTCCAATACAACTTGGAGTCCTGCCACATGCAAAAGTTCGCTGACGACACTGCTATCCTGGGCTGCATCAGGAGTGGCCAGGAGGAGGAGTATAGGAACCTATTCAAGGATTTTGCTAAATGGTGTGACTCAAACCACCTACAACTGAAGACCAGCAAAACCAAGGAGCTGGTGGTGGATTTTAGGAGGCCCAGGCCCCTCATGGACCCCTTGATCATCAGAGGTGACTGTGTGCAGAGGCTGCAGACCTATAAATACCTGAGAGTGCAGCTTCATGATAAATTGGACTGGACTGCCAAAACTGATGCTCTGTGCAAGAGAGGACAGAGTTGACTATACTTCCTTAGAAGGCTGGTGTCCTTCAACATCTGCAATAAGATGCTGCAGATGCTCTACCAGACAGTTGTGGCGAGTGCCCTCTTCTACGCGGTGGTGAGATGGGGAGGCAGCATAAAGAAGAAGGACGCCTCACGCCTGGACAAACTAGTGAGGAAGGTAAGCTCTATTGTAGGTATGGAGCTAGAGAGTTTGACATCCGTGGCAGAGCGATGGGCGCTGAGCAGGCTCCTGTCAATCATGGAGAATCCACTGCATCCACTAAACAGTATCATCTCTAGACAGAGGAGCAGCTTCAGCGACAGACTGCTGTCACTGCTCTGCTCCACTGACAGACTGAGGAGATCGTTCCTCCCCCACACTATGCGATTCTTCAATTCCACCCGGGGGGGGGTTAACATTATACAAGATTATAGTCTATTATACCTGCCTTCACTCTTCACCTTGCATTTTTTTTTAACTTGCAGTGCTTTTCTATTGCTCTTTAATTAATATTTATTTTTATCAGTATGCTGCTGCTAGAGTATGTGAGTTTCCCCTTGGGGATTAATAAAGTATCTATCTATCTATCTATCTATCTATCTATCTATCTATCTATCTATCTATCTATCTATCTATCTATCTAACATGCATTCTACCTATCCAATCAATGCATGAGCTTTTCCTGCAAGAGATGGACAACACACAAGTGCTTTATTGTGCCAAGAGAGAATCTCACAAATGGTGGTGAGGAAAAGAGGATGATATTTGCTAAGTTTCAACGCAAGTTGGGAGACGATCATAGTTTGGGTTATATTAACAGTTCACTCAAGAGCTACAGCCCTGTTGCTGTTTTATTTGTTTAATTTTATTTCACCATATCTGTGTCTTCTGTGCTCCAGTTTTAGGATTTTTAATATTTGCATCATCAATGTTGTTGTTGTTGTTGTTTGTGTTATTGTTGGACTGTAGTTCATCACACATTAAGACCCAACATCGATAGTATGCAAAAATAATATAAAACAATATAATTAGACATTCGCTTTGAGTCTGAATGTTCATAAGTTTATATTGTTTAAAAAAAAAGTTATGTCACCCAGGGCCGTTTTTGGGCAATATATTGTGCTGTTGTATAGTGCAGACAGTGCAGGTGCTGCTGAGGTGCACAACATAAACATTTCTAAACAAAATAAAGTGAGAATTCAAGCAAATTGACACCTTTTATTGACTAACTAAAAAGATTACAATTTGCAAGCTAACACGGTACAACACCTGAGCACTATAAACAAAATAAGGATAGCAATCTCTACATGGGCCAGCAATAATACACCCTGACCACTAGAGGGAGCCCTAGGCACTTGGCTTGACCACCTATGCCCAGAAATGACCCTGATGAGATGGTAAAACGGATTGAAATATGAAATTCCTAAAAATATATATCTGTTTAATTTAAAGTGACCAAAAAGTGCCTGAAGACAATATCTTGAACTTGTACAATGTGGGAGACCACAGGTTGGTCACAGACCTCGCTGAGGATCTCATAGTCAGTTGTTGGGAAATGGACCAGGTGACTTGTGATCAATAGTCAAACACTTCAACCACAAGTATACAAATATCATTTCTGTATCAGTTGCTGCTAGCAATATCTAAACAAATAAATGAAAGGACTAGGAACTATCTTTATTGGACAGCTTAAAGGAATCAAAAGTGTAGCAAATCATGTATAACTGTTATAAAAGGTGTTGCTGACATAAATGAATGTGAAATGGCAAGGGAAGGAGTAAGACTGTAAACCAGGTGCTAATACTAAGCAATGAGATGAATGTGCCTTCTGACTAATAATTAGGCCATCAACTACTGGGTACAGCTGAAGTGTAGAATAACCCGGCAGTTCCAACAAATCTTAACACTTCATACTGCATTGTAAAACAGAGGTTTAACCATTTTCAGAAGCAAGCACTCATGTGCTATTTTGCACACAGATCAGCTTTATGACACGTATTTGTGTAGGAAGAGCCTTTACGTAAAGCCTATAGACGTTGAGCTTAAAGGTATGGTACATAAGTATTGATGTAAGTAGAAATATTGTTTTCCTGGCTTAAATGCATTCAAAAATTCAGCCATGCCATTTCCATTTCAGCAAAAACTTTATTTAATGATTTGGGTTTTGTACTATAAATGCCTAGTCCCAGAACAGCACTGGTGTAGCAGAGGAAACCTTTCATAAAATGTTGCTAACAAATGGGATTTAACACACAAGAGGCTCTGATGGCCTATTAATTCTGGTTTGGCTAGCTTCCAGAATGATCCAACTTCTCTCCTAATTCATGGCTAATTTCTATCAGGCGTACCAGGAGACCTTTTTTTTTTTCAAGGCAGGATGCATCCGCATAACTTTAATGGATTCATTCAAGGGCTGCAGCACGAAGACATTGATTGGCTTGCCTCTGAGGCCTGGCTGTGAGTAGCTTGACATAGGCAGCAAATGAAATGTGACCTCTGGTAAACAGGCTTGAGCTTTGAGGCCCCAGTGTAATCCATTAGCTGAGAACCTTTTTCAATCCCATTTAATTAATGAAGTGATTTGAAAAGAGGTGCAATTACCAGTGAAAAAGAGAACAAAAAAATGTGAAGGATTAAAAAAAAAATGAAATGGAAAAGATTGATGAAAAAGATAACAATAAAAATACTAAGAGATCCTGCTTGGGATGATTACTGCTCCATTTTTCATAATTAAAATAAGGTTTTCCAATTTAATATGGTACTCCTTCTGTCTATCTGTGTGTATAAGTCAGAAACCGTCATCCTCTAGGAACAGATTTGAACCATAATTATAAGATGGGCAGCATAGTGGCATATTGTATTAGTGCTGCTTCCCCAAATCTCCACGGGGCAGGGTTCTGTATGGAGTTTGCTTATTCTGACCTTGTCCAGTTGGGTCTTCTGTGGGTGCTTCAGATTCTTTCCAAATCTCAAAGATGTACTGTACATGTTAGATCAATTGACGTTCAATTGACTCTCCAAGAATGAGTGAATGTGAGCGTACATGACTGGCCTCCCATCCATAGCTGGTTCTGATCTGCCACTCTTATACTTCTTAGTATTTCTCTGTAATCTATCAATGTATAGTATCTTTGATTGAGCAGAAAGACAACTGGATAAAATACGTTCACAAAATAAAATTTAACATGCACATTTTGAAATTTATAATTAGGAGGAGGAGGAGTTTGGGAGCATACACTGATACAGTGTGTTGCTGCACCCACCACAGGATCCCAAAGTACAATAAGAAATTTGACAAAAGAGAATTAAAGTTCATGTAGTATCTAGTACTAGTCTACTTTGACACTACAGTGGAACCTCGAGATATGAGTTTAATTCGTTCCAGCACTGAGCTTGTATAGCAAATTTCTCGTATCTAGAACAAACTTCCCCATTGAAAATAATAGAAATCCAGTTAATCCGTTCCACACCCCCAAAAATATCAACATAAAAATCAATTTTCCTAACAAATAGCACTGATAAATAATATATACAAGTGGAACCTCGGTTTGCGAGTAACTTAGTTTACAAGTGTTTTGCAAGACAAGCTAAATTTTTTAATTCATTTTGACTTGATAAAATGAGCGATGTCTTGCAATACGAGTAGTATGGATACACTTTGTCTGCTGAGCGTCATGTGATCATAACTGAGCTGATTGTTCTCTCTCGTGCGCATCTCTCTCCTTATCTCTCTTGCTCATGCATGCGTGCGTGCGCGCGCCTCTCTCTCTCTCTCTCTCCTCTTGAGGGCAATCGTCTCTCGTCTCCGTCTGCATGTCCGCGATATTTTTGGATATGCTTATATGGCGAACTGCTACAGCGAAACAATGAAATCACAAGCGCACAAACGCGTAGATCCTCACGTTACGGGAGAACAAGGAACACTGAGTGAGCTGACGGGCTGGCAGTGTCAGCTTGGGTGAATCCCTGAGTCGAGGCGGATCGGGAAACGCGTCACGCATACCCACAGCCTGGCTCACGGCTCATTACGCGAGCCAATGCTTGTATTTAGATCCGAATTTTTCGCTCATACTTTCCTCGTATCTTGAATTTCTCGTATACAGAGCTGTTCGTATCTCGAGGTTCCACTGTATTATGTTTTTATATAGAAGAAAATTATATCCGTCCACTGTAGCATTTTTCACATTGTTTCTCATAATTTCATTATGAAATTATTCATTATTATTTTTATTATTATTATTATTCATTATTATTCATTACGGTTCGAATCCCGTAAATGCCAAAAAAAATGGGATTCTGCTTTGTTGGGCCCTTGAACAAGGCCCTTAACTTTCAATTGCTGAGCACTTTGAGTAGTGAGAAAAGTGCTATATAAATGCAAAGAATTATTATTATTATTATTCATTGCATCTAAAATGGTTCCAGTAGTATAATATCATGCTATGGTCTGTTATGGTTTGTATTGAACAATCTACAATGATTTTGCATACATTTCTGCATACATGCATACATTTTTTTCTTCTTATAGTGGCACCAGCTTGTAAGCAACCTTTTTTTTTCTCAGCAGTTGCCACCATTTTTGGTTGCCAGTTTCACAGGTGTCACCAGGTTGTTGTTGGCAATGTCATTATTCACTGTCCTTTTATGAGCTTCCTCTTAGCTCTTTTTGTCCAAATCCATTTCTTCTTAGTCCCTTCTTGGCTGCACTCTTTGGCCACAATATGGACACTGGACAGTACTGTAATGCTGTGCTTATGTCCATATATAGTAATGTCCAAAGTCATTGTTCTCATTTTCCATAAATAATATGAGCCATGAAAGAAGGCTGGCTTGCTTGATTCTTTCTGGAAAAAAAAAGTTTCCATGTGTTTAAATAATTTCTCCTGTGTTTACTGTAGTTTTTTAGCACGTCGTTTTTTGGGTCTTTGTATTTTTTTTCCCTGCATAAAGGGATAGTGTGCTCCTTAGCTTCTACTTGGTTAAGCAGACTTTGTATTTGATCACAATCAGCTGAAAGAGCAAAGCAAGCCATTAAAAGTTGCAATATAAAGTTTCTGTTGTTTTCTTATTATTTTCACTTAGAGTCCAGACCTGCTAAGAATTCTAACACCATATATTGTTTATTTTTTGAGTTACAATGCAAAAATACCCAAGTAGCCAAGTTAATTCCACTCCGTTGAACCCTTGAGCAAGACCCTTAACCAGCAATTGCTCCATCCTGGGCATGACGATAACCTGCATCCAGCACTGCATGTAGGCCATCCTGGGGAAACTTGGGGGTTGGTGGCAGAACTGGCACTCCAACTACCACAAAAACCTCACACTGGTTCCATTCCATTTGAACTAGTGTTGTGCTGAGGTGTAACCTGTTGCATGATTGCACTGGAGACCTAATCTGGGATCCTAAAGTGGTTTGTTATGTGGTGGGTGCCCAATATGTTGGATCAGCACCTGCTCCTAACCTCTCTCTCTCTAGCTGAAATTAATAGTGACTTGATTTACTGTGGCATATGCAGCTTGAATATGTTTAACTAGTGTGGTCCACTAGGCTGGCATCGCCAGCTGAACCCGACACAGACACGTGTGGGACACAAGTTCACAGCACACAGGTTTTATTTTTTCTTTTTCCCTTATGGGAAACACCTTCCCTGCCCCCCATAATTATAGCACAGTTCCAGCAAAAGCACAGCACAATACCATACGTCCCTTTCTTCTCTTTATCTTTCTCCACCTTCACTCGACGGGTCAAGCTTCGTCACTCCTCCTCCCAACTCTGGTCTCCCGAGTAGTGGCTGCTGGCACCTTTTATAATGCACCCGGAAGTGCTCCAGGTGCTTGATTACTCGTTTCCAACAGCACTTCCGGGTGTGGCGGAAGAACTACCCATAAGGATTCAGCAGCTCCTGCTGCAGCACCCCATGGTGGTGCCTGTGGATCCCAACAGGGCTGAACCACATTCCAACTCCCATGCAGCCCTGCGGGAGTCTGAGGCACTGCTGCAACCCAGGGGGTTTGCCAATTAGCGTCCCGGGGGAGGGAACACTCTGGCCACACTTGCTCCCCCGGTCTTCTCAGCGTGGAGGCGTCCCAGCTGGGCAAGAGCTACACTAGCTTTTCATAAGCTTTATGCAAGCTACTATAGATGCACATTTGGGTATCTTCTCACAGCCTTGGATTTTTTCAAATTTTAATTAACATCAACAGAAAATTAACTAAAAGTAGAGGCAAGAACTAAGGCAGAGTTAAAAATGGAAAAGAAAAAAACACGAAAAGATCCTCAAATATAAAGATTTTGTACAGAAAAATGAAAAGATTAAGAAAGAAACAACAAGGCAGCAACAATGAGGAGCAAAGCAGAGTTTGCCAAAGGTAACCAAATCCAAATATACACCAAACAGAAACAGCAAATGTAAGGGTCAAATGCCAGAGAATCCAAAAATGCACAAAAAACCAAAGCAAATCAGAAAACAAAATCACGTCTATTATACTGAAGGTGCTGAATACTCAAAAGCTTCAGCTTAAGTATTGCTGGACCTGAGCACCAGCTGCACAATTAGGTGGTCCCGCCTCCCTGGGCACCACACACAGGATGTGGGGCAAATCAGAAACAACACTGCATACAAGAATAATAACAAGGAAAATCATACAATAAGAAAATAAAAGACAAAATAAAAACAGAATTAATATTATAATGCACAAAATATATTTAAATAACAACATTAAAACTAAATAAACAAGAAATAAGCTTGAGCCAGGGTAACAACACTGACTGCACCATAACAAAGTAAAGAGGAAATAGATTTAGTTGCAAATACTTCATCATATTATGTATGTTATGATATGGCATGAAGCAAACAAAGGAGAGGGAAACCATCTAAACCCAGGTTCAAAGAAAGAATGAATAAATGATTATTTAATTTGAATTAAAATATTAAGAGTGTGATATATAGCCGGCCAGTCATCCTGGCAAATACCCCCCGGCCGCCAGATGGAGCTCTCCCAGCAGCATGGAGGTGCCCCGAAGACCAGCAGGAAATTATGGACAATGGAGTGTTCATCCACAGCCCTGCTGGATACCACAGGGGCTGTTAGAGGAGCAAAGATTATTTTCCCCACGCCCCGGAAGAACGTCCGAGTCACATGGAGAAGAGGAATGACGTGCTTCCGGGGTGAAGAAAAAGGATTTGTATCTGACCCGGAAGTGTTCCTAGTCACGTGGACAGAGATGGCGAAACACTTCCGGGTTGAGGACTATAAAAGACTGTGGGAAATCCCCAGACGTTGAGCTGAGCTGGGTGGAAGGGTTGCAACGCGTCTGGGAGTGGTGGATTGTTTATTGTACTGGACAGTTGTTATTATTTAATGAGTATTGTGGAGAGGATGGAGCTTTGGGCACTTTGTGTTAATAAAAAGTCAACTATTTGGACTTTTACCTGATGTCCGGCGTCTTGGACAAGGGTTCAAGGGAGCAATAGTGCTCCTATCTGTCACAAGAGAAAGTCCAAAAATGCCAAATACAAACCATTTTTTCAGAAATATGATCTGATAATTATACACAATGTACTTTATAGTCCAAAATCCAAGGGACAAGCATAAATTCAAAAGCCACAAAATCCAAAACAAAAACAGGTCAGGAGATAAACTGATAAAAGAGCGGGTCAAAGCAGATCAAGCAGACCAAGCTAAGCAAATGACACACCAAACAAATAAATTAAAAAGGCTGCTTAAACAGAGCTCTACAGGTAACATCTGCAGGCCCTAATTGAGTGACCACAGAGAAAGGGAAAAAAGAAAAATTAAAGCAGAGGAGTAACAGGGTAATGGGAAAAATTATAAAAAGCACAAAAAAATGCTAAATGGCAAAATGTAAAAACAGAACTGTATTACTGTGTCATGTTTTCTTCCCAGACTCATAAAATTTCAGTACTGTATTTTAGTAAAACATGACCTCCCTTGTCTGCACCCATGCTGACTGTTTAGTAAAACTCCTGTTGTTGCCATGTGTTTGTTAATCGTTTTCTTAATACCGTGTATATACTCACGTATAAGTTGCGTCTTGAAACCTGAAAAATCGATCATAAAATCAGACCCCAACTTATACGCCCGTTCAAAAATGCAACACTTTTTTTTTTTTACATTTCCTTGCCTCCTCCAATCTCACACCAGTTTCTCAGACGCATTGAATTTTGTTGCAGCAGAACAGTTACCAATTTCTTTTGCTACTTCAACGACGTTTAATTTAAAACAAGCTTCATATTTTCTTCTGATCAAATGCTCCATTGTAGATAAGGGATGCTCTTATGATAAAGGTGTATGAGGGTGTGAGATACAAAATACACAAATCAGTGCAAACGTAGATTCGGAATAGTTCAGGTATTACCGTGTGGTCATGTAGGCACAATGCACAAAAAAATGGCCTTGTGCTCCGTGGTTACTCTCTCAGGTGGGTGTTAGCATATCATAATCCATCCATTTTCCAACCCGCTGAATCCGAACACAGGGTCATGGGGGTCTGCTGGAGCCAATCCCAACCAACACAGGGCACAAGGCAGGAACCAATCCCAGGCAGGGTGCCAACCCACCACAGGACACACACAAACACACCCACACACCAAGCACACACTAGGGCCAATTTAGAATCGGCATATCATAATCTCTTGAATCAATAGCGTGAGTTTTCCACATTCGACTTATACGACTGACATACCAGTACGTTTATACGGTAAAATCAAGTCCTGACTTATCAGCGGGAGAACTTAAATGAGAGTAAATACAGTTGTTCCTTTCATTAATTTACCTGTGATGCTCATTAAACTTATTGGCCTATAGTTGGCCTGTTCACCCTTTTTATTTCTTTTAGACTTTGCTGCATCTGCTCAAAATTTATTTGCTTTACCAAAGTTAAACTTAACAGTTTTAGGCTTTGCTTCAGTGCTCTTCCAAAACACTGAGAACAGCATTATATTGTTGTCACTTAACCCTAACTGTTTGATCACTCTGCACCCTGAATTCTATCCTGGTTATTACAAAACTCTAAATCTAGATAGGCTTTCCCCTGTGTTGGTTTTTTAATATACCGCATTAAAAAAACAGCCGCTGAAGCAGTCTAAAAACCCTGTTGTACTCTGCTACTTGCAAAGTTAGCCCAATTAATATTTGGGTAGTTAAAGTCCCCTATGACTATCATATCACCCTGTAAACTTGCCTTTTTAATACTTCTAAACATGGGCATTGAAATTACTGTCTGCATTGAAGGGTCAATAACACACTCCTAAAATAAGATCTCTTTCCCTATTACTTTCCAGCCGAATCCAGACGTCCTCACTAAGACAAGGCTCACCATCCAACTGACAAAGACTTGAATATAAATTCTGTTTTACATAAAGGACACCACCTCCCCACTTTCTGTTCTATCCGTCCTTCAATAATGTTTACCAATCTTTGTTACACTCATCTTCATCTTTGTTGTTTAGCCAAGGTTTTGTTATTGCTATGTTATTATAGTTATGCTCCTCAACATACAGTTCCAACTCACTTGTTTTATTTTTGATGCTTCTAGCATTTAGACAAGCTGTTTTTTAATATATTACTTATTTTATTTTTGCACTTAAACTTTAGGTTAGAATTTATATTACTATGCATATTTATTTTTACTATTTTTCACCCCTTCATGTACAATTGTAAACCTGGCCTGTCATCAACTACCTGCCCTCCTATTCCCTAGTTTAAATAATCCTTGATTAACCTACTTATATACCTCCCCAACACATTGGTGCCCCTCCAGTTCAAATGTAACACAGCATGGCAGAACAGGTCCCATCTTTTCCAAAAGGGGTCCCAATGTCCTATACCTATAACCTTCTATTCTACACCAATATTTGAGTTACATGTTAAGCCTTTTTATCACCTCTGCCTTACTGACAAGTGGCACAGGCAAAACTTTGGAGAAGACTGCCTTGTCAGGTTCTACTCCTCAGTTTGTCACCTAATTTAAATTTTGGATTGCAGAACTGACAACCTGCTCTGATGTATGCCATTTGTTAAACCATGGATAATAACAAATTGGTACACCCCCCGCTATGGCCAAGAGTCTATCCACCCTTCCAGGGAGCTCTTACTTCTATGCACCAGAAGCAAAACACACTTTTCAAAATTCTCTATCTTCGGAGCAAACCTGCATTTTAATCCCACTAATGATCGAGTTCCTCCATAATCACGACCTCTCTCTGTCTAGGGACTGTTTTGAGGTGGCTTATAATAACAAGCACAACTCTTCTTTCATCGGAAGAGTCTCACTTCCATTTCTGTGACATTGTTAGTTATGTTACAATCACCAAACACTGTCTGGAGAATATTAATGCACTGATCATATGGGCCACATCAAGTATGCATGTGGTTTGGTTGCTGACTGCACACGTGCTTAGTGTTGCAGTCTGCGCACATTCGTCATGTGGTCAGAATAAAGAAGCCTTTACCTTTTCTAACACCTTTACAAAACACTTAATACCTTTGCTCCTGCATAGGGTAAAAAAAAGCAAAAAAAAAAAAAACATTTCTCAAGTGAACAAAAAGCTTAAAGATCCCTAGTACCTCTACTTTGCAGCAAACAAAAAGCAAAGGCTTTTAGGGGCAAAATCTGTAATTTAATTATCTCACACAGTTGTAACACAAAACCACTCAGCACTCCTTCTTACCCTTCCACTCACTAGGATGATGTCAGTACTTAATTCACAGTCTTCAATCATGTTGGACTGACAATATAAATTGATATCTAAAATTAAATATGCATTCACCAGAAATTGAAGCCAAATACATCAGTTTTCTCTGATTTTATTCAAAGAAAGCACATGAAACAGATACAGAATAACAACATGTATTAGCCTGGTACCAAAAGATGTAAGCATTAAAACTGCACAAAAATTATAATGCTTCTGTCCTCCGTGAAAAACCATATTGCCCAAGCATATTTCAAATACAGCCAAAGTCATTACTTTGGTGCTACAAGCATCTTATCTGCTCCACTTATATTATTTTTCTATTTACTTCTGTGTCTGACATTTACGTTCATATCAGATGCAGTCAATGCAGTACATCTAACCAAAGTGCTCTGCTTGGAACCGGGGTGCAGACTTAACAAAAATTAAAGAAGCGCTGAACCTTTAGAGATTCTAAAACAGCATATACTTTAAGAAACTGTATTACCATTTAAAAAATATATATATATCTCTATAAACTCTAACTATATATATATGTGTGTGTATGTGTGTGTGTTTCTTTAGAGAAATGTATTTTTTTTCTTCTGGTGTTTCAGCATAATGTTTTTGTGTTTTAATTGCATGTCATTTGCTGTTATTTTACTACTATACTGTATTCATAATTAGCGCATAGCGAGTTGGGCTTTTAAGTGGAAATGCACTTTATAAGAATAAATTGAATTGAATATCTGCTTATAGACCATGAAGCAGACGGTTATATAAAACTCACAATTACATTATCAAAAAATGAATTTTAATTTAGTCTAATCAGAAATTTTGCTAAGTGAGAAATAAATAACACTGCAAATCATCAACAGCTAACTGCCTTGCTGAAACAAATGTACCAATCAAACATCGGCAGCATTTCTAAGTATTCTTTATCACAAGACGCACAAGGCAATCTCTGCCACAAGGCATTACCATGAGAACAAAGAACATGTCATCTGTTCGTATAGGGTTTGAAAATTTGAAAAAAAAAAAACAGGGGATGAAGAAATACATGAGAACTGACACGTTTACCCAGCCTGGTATGCAGGTGGGCTGGACAGGCAAAGTTAGTGGGCTTTGAACCAAAAGGCTGTCAGTTTAATTCCTGCTTGTGACCCTGAGAAAGCCTCTTAAAGGAATATCCCACCCAAAATGATATTTTTTATGTGTTACTTACCTCATGTAGTTTGTAGTGATGACTAAGAAAAATTTTTAATCTCATGTTTTCATGTAGGACTGAGAATAAACAGCTTCTAAAAGAATACAAGTCTATGCTGAGCAATGTTAGACAAAAACAAACAATATCAGAACTTCAACGACAAAATCTCATGTTGCTCATGTTGCATAATCCACATGTCAAGTTAGTCTGTAGTATGCTAACAACACCCTGAAAACCTGTACTTTTATTAATGTGTCTGAACAGGAAGACCCGCTTCCTCTCGCAGGGCTGCCAGATTTGAAAGACTCTTTATTGCCCATTCATAGTCGAAATCTCCCCCAATCCTACAAAATCTCCCCCAATATTGGTCCATTTCAAGCAAACAAATTGCCACCCAAATTCCCTCCACCGGCCCCAAACTGCAAAAAAAATCTTCTGTGAATTTCACTCCTCTGACTGGGGACATTGTACCTAATTAGCATGAATGGGCGGGGCTATGTAGATACATTTCAAGGGTAATTTTCCCAAATGGCTGAAGTCTGCCAGACGATACAACTTACAAAGCAAAGCCTTTAAATGGATTTCTTTAAATAAATATGATAAATGGTAGAAAAAAATAATGACGACAGCTCATTTGGCTTTATCTTTTCAATTTTTTTTTTCTTTCAGGGGAAGCAGTATAACAAAGTTAATGAAGATCTGTGTCAGTGTGCATCTGCAAAAGAAAAAAAGATAAAGGGTATTTCCACAGTGAAGAGGAAATAAAGTAAAGGACACCAAATGTCAGCTGTATAGACTTCATCAGGTGTGTCACCAAAGAGCCTTCATCAGGTGTGTCACTGAAGCGTTGCCTCTCTTACCTTGTTTCCTCTTCACCATGGAAATAATCTTTAAGAGAAATATGTGGCACCACTAAACCAAAGCAATACAATATCAAATATGGTGAAATACATTACTTTTTGTTCATATAGCAACCATTCTTTAAAAAAAATATGCTGTCATAGTTTAATGTATTATTATAAATGTGGCACTCAAAATAAGAAAGGATTAGTTATCAAATATGTTACAGCTTTTACCCTTCATATTGGCTCAAAGAATAGAAGCAATTAAATGTTTTAAATTATGATTATCTTCCCATACCTTCCAATACTTTTCTTTCCATATTTTTTGAAATATTTTTTGATTTTCCCCCAATGTTCACAAAATATGATTTGACAGTAGCAGAGTTACTGCAAAAGTAGTTTCTTTACTGGAGTTATCCCACCTCTGCCTTCCTGTTTTAGACACTTATGTGCTTTTGTTTTTTTTAGATGAACTGTTTTATCAGCTGTGATTGGCTGATACCTACTGCATTGTCCAATTTGATCAATAATTATGTAGCAGTAGTCGTGACTGTAAGATCAGTGGCTGAATGAACTGGAACTTTGCGTAAAACTGACATATTTTAAACTTTAAATGAAAGGAGTTGGGTGACATTTCACTGTTATAGACAGGAAGAAAAAGAGCTGGTTTCGTAGGCTGAAGGGGCATAAAAATGTAAATTTGTTTTGTCTTTACAAAATTGCACTTACTTAAAAAAAAAATAGCCAAAAATGAAGAGTCATCCCAATTAAATGTGATACTAACCAATCTGGCAACCATGCCCTTACCTCGTTCATATGTCAGGATTCCAGTAACGGCTTACTCATTGGCTACCATATTGTTTGATGTGACATCGAATGTTCACTAAGAGCCATGTACAGCTAAAGTTTAAAACTTAAAGAAAAGCAAGGGAAAATATTATCAGGAAGAGAATATGCCTCAGACTTGTGCATATCTGCAATGCTCCTACAAGTAGAAGGTCAGTTCACCAGTACAGTTTCATAGACTGCTATTAAATAATCCTGAGGCACTCTTAATTGTGGATATAATTATAAATGTAATGTCAGGAGGTGAGTCTATAATTCGAATGTTGGTTCGTATCTTAGTGTGTTTAGTTTTAGTTCACAGGAGCATTTTCCTGGAAGTGACTTAAATACTATTTTAGTAAAAATACATGTGATTAGGACATTGTAAGCATATGACCGGATGACGTGACATGTAGATTATGCAACTCAAGTAATGTGACATTTTCAAGGAACTTTTCCGTGTTGTTTTCTGTTGTCCAATGTTGATCATTTTAGGCTTGTATTCTATTAGAAGCTTTTTATCTTCATTCAGCTTTGAAGTTTTTCCTCAGCTATCACTACAAATTATATGGGGTAAATTGGAGCATTCCTTTAATCTGCTTGTGCTCCGGTTCTAAAATGTGTATTGTAACAAAGGAGAACAAGGAGACAAAATATGAGGCTGTGATAAGAGGTCCATGGTGTGTAGGCTCCAAATGAGTATGGGTGTGCGCATCCCATTGCTGCCCCACGGTTGACTGGGGAGCTTGGGTGGTCATGCATTTACATTAAAATGGGAGCGGATCAGTCAGGTGCCTAATTCACACTTTGCGGTAGGCAGAGGACCACACCTTGCACCCTATTGGGCCGTATAAAAGAAGCCTGCATGGCAGAGAGAGGGCAAATTAAAAGAGAACATCAAAAAGATCGAGAGGATCTAGGAACAAACACAGTTTACGAGGTGAAAAGAAAGACAGGATGGTGAGGAGCCTGTGTCATCCGGAAAGGAGGAAAGAGGATGGGAGTATGCCCTGAGGGAGCTTGAGTGCAGGGCTGGACTAGGGGCGCACCTTAGAGCAGCTGCAGAGAGTAGGAGCTGCCCCATTGGACAGTGTCTCCCTCTTGACCCTGATAGACTGGCTGAGAGACCTGGGAGTGGGCTTTAGGGGGTCTCCCACAGATACTGACGGAAAGGTGGTAGGACCTCGAGCCATGTTAAATAAAAGACTACACTTGTCGGTGAGCGTCCCTTTAGGCTGAAAGGTCCTGATAGGATAAGCTAAGGTAACGCCACATTTTAGAGAGAGACATTTGAGCTCATGTATGTTTTCATTTTTTTGTGTGCTGTGATTTTAACCTCAGTTTAACTGGAATTCTTTATTGCTTTTAACCTCCACTGCACGCTTTGAGTTTTATGGATTATTTAGTTATTCTGAAGACTTTGAACTGCACTACTAAACACTATTTGTTTTGGATTGGATTTTATTAAAAGTACTTGACACTTTTGCAGCAACCCATTGCTGAATGTGTATGTTCTCATTTGCCCAGCTCATCTCAGTTCATGACTATCGACGGTTCAAAAGGCTCCTGGAAGTAACCACGGAGTGTGGAGCTAACCCGGAACATTACAGAATGCCAGTGAATACAACAATCATCTGGGTATGCTGCACATGGTCAGAAGTGGGAGAACTGAGAAGAGAGTGGAAAGACATGGAGATGGAAGAAGGGAAAAAGAGTGAGGGGTAGGAGAGCTAGTAACATTCAATGAAGAACATATTGACGGTATCCTGCAGGTTTGTTGTTTTGGTGGCATCCTCTCTGGCCTTCAGCCAGTCTAACTCTTGTCTTGTTTATTTCTACTATACCATGTATTACCTTGGATAAAGGCATCAGCTAAATCTATAATGATTAGTTTGATTTATGAACTTTTTGTGTATTTTCAATTTAGCTAGTAATCCTTCCATTTACTGAACCTACATAATCTTTTTTTTATGGTCACGGTAAGCCACAGTCATGGAATCATCACTCCCACAGAAAGTCCCTAAACTGGATGAGGTGTAATTCCGTTGCATGTAAACTGATGGGTAATTTGTGCCCATCAAATTCCTCCCACTTTCAAATGTGCATATAAGGTTAACTGGCAACTCTAAACTGCCTGCTTTGATTGAGCGTGTCCTTAGATAGACTGATGTCCGACCAAGCATTGATTTCTGTACTGTGTTAGGGTTGCTAGGACGAGCTGTATTGCCCTACAACTCAAGTTCAAGTTCAAATTGTTTGTCATGTGTGCAAAGTACAATGGCATTCTTACTTGCATGACTCCCACAGATGGAATAAGAAATTTAAAATCATGGGTGCATATATGGATGGATATGATGTGTTGCATTCTACTTCACCTCCTACCCAGTACAATCCATTCATTTGCAGACTCAATTAACTGTTAGTTTGAATTCTTTAGCAATCTGGTCAAACTTTATGCCCTCCACATTATTTCTTTCTGTCAAGCACAGTCAGGTAGATGATAAAGAATGGTGTGATACAATGTGACTTTTATTAGACTTGTACGAGATAATTAAAATTCTGCATCAGTGTTAGTTAATTACACCTATCTCCATAGTTTTTAATTTGGTGTGCATAAGAAAACCTTCTAATTATAAACACTACAATAATCAGAGTGCGACTCTTTAAAAGTTAAAGTGTGGATTAAAAGTACGTGTTCATAATGTTAATTTGATTGCCTGGATAAAAAAGAAAAAAGAAAAATGTTGTGCAGGTATCCTAATAACATTCAGATATATCCATGCAGAATTGCAGCTCCTATATATTCATTATTGTTTTTAGGTGTAGTCAGGTATAGGTGACCTAATTTCCCATTCAGTAAAGCTTTTAATTAAAAAGGCTACATGATGATCCAAAATTTAAAATATGTTATCGGGGCCCCACTTTGACATGCAGGGATTAGGGGTATTAAAATTATAGTATATTATTCACCTAATGAATAATGCCTTATTTAGTCAAATGAGCAATAAATATTACATCTTTATTGTATTATTTTATTTTTTAGGTTTCAGGGTGTATAACTTAATAAGTACATAACTGTTGCACAGCTTAATAGTTTTTTTTAACTAATGAGTTATTTACTATAGTGCCTCAATTTAACTAACGTCACCTCAAAAATGCTTTATAAGTGCACAATTCTGGTACAAGACTTTGAAACTAAAGTTCAGGGAAAGTCAAATGAGTCTCCTGCTTGGATAGTCAGTGACAGCATCTGAACTGGCAGTTGAAGCAAACGGAGATTAAATGGAATGTTTAAAACTATGAAAGGAATTAGTACAGCAGATCCAGGCGGTTACATTAAAACAAGTTCAACAAGAACATGGGGACACAGTTGGAAACTTGTTAAGGGCAGCTTTGCACAGATATGGGAAAATTTTTCTTCATGCAAAGAGCCATAGACAAATGGAATAAATGGCAAAGTAGCGTGGTGGAGAGTAGGACTTTAGCGGCTTTCAAAACTTAACTTGATATTACTTTAGACAATCTTGGTGAATTTAGGATGGACAAGCTTTTTGGGCTAAATGCCCTGCACTTGTCATAATTGTTCTAATGACACCAGTAAGAAATGGTAAGATTTGTACACTCGTACAGTGGTGTGAGAGACTGTGATGTTGAGATTGTTGCTGTATTTCTGATCTTTAGCAATTTGAAACAAGATTGGGTATTTCAAGTAAGTGGTTATTTGAAGTATGCATGTAGACATCTTTCATGGCTAATGTGATGAAATTTACAGAGTTGCAGATGGTATTTCTTTGGATTAGGGGTGCTGATGTTCTAGTAGAGGAATTTAGAAGTAATGAATAGGAATTTAATCAGAACGATGGTAATGTTGAATTTTGTCTTTCTCTCATATTGCTTGCCAGTGGTATTGCTTAATACATCAAATTAACTTCCAACCCTTATGCTAAAATCCTTTAACATGATCAATTTGCCCTTTTTGAAATCAACAGCTAGTGCCAAGTTTAAAATTAAGTAATACTGCAGTGTGATCTTCTCATAAGCAGCCATGGATGCTGATGATGGTCGGTGAACTTGAACTTGAGGTTCATGCTATTTCTTATCTGGAAACTTTATCTTAGCTTACTTGATAAAAGAGATCATTTTCAGAGTGCAAAAAGCCAAGTAACATGGTTATGGGGTTTATTAGATCTTCTAGGTTCTTTCATTGTGGTATGGTACTCCAAAAAGAGTACTTAAGAATTATGGGATAATGAGGAATGTAAAGCTCAAACGCCTGTACAGTGCGTTTAAGGACGAAATAACCACTTGTAAACCCTAAGCAGTGCTTCAAAATACAGATGCTTATTTTGGTAAATAAGCAGGGAAATCATAGCAGGTGGAGATGCTAATCTGAGACATGATGCACAAACAGATCAGGTTAGTACCTTTGATCACTATTACAGTGTATATTTAGATGTCAAGATGAAGAGAGTCCCATGCCATCTCTGCAATTAAATTATGTTTGCAGACAGGAAAGTGACATTCTTACTGCTCAGATCATCATGTAGAGTGCTGCTATTTAATAATGAACAGTTGTTACTTTGAATAGCACCTTACTATAATGATTTACAGGTACTATATGTTTACTAAGATAGTTCTACATTCAGATGTGCAGGTGGTCTGCCATGCTTAGGGTCAAAGAGTTAGTCAATTATGTGAACTAAATGTAACTATTGAGCAGGACACTCTTATCATTTTTGCAGCTGGAAAATTTACAATAGCCTCTAAGTAGTCAGCATACAGTGCTTAAAAAATATTCACTCGCTTGGAAGTTTTCAAAGTTTATTGTTATAAAACATTGAATCACAGTTTATTTAATTTGGTTTTTTTGACACTGATCAGCAGAAGAAGGCTCTTCAATGTCAAAGTGAAAAGAGAATCACTCCAAATATATAAATAACAAAATAATTGATCTCGTAAGTATTAACTCCCTTTAACATGACACATCTAAATCAATACTGGTGTAGCCAATTGATCTTAGAAGCTCCATACCGTATATACTCACGTATCATTCGGGTCTTGAAACCCGAACAATCGATCATAAAACCAGACCCCGACTTATATGCCTGTTCAAAAATGCGACACTTAATGTAATTTTTTTTTTTACATCTTCTTGCCTCCTCCAATCTCGCACCAGTTTCTCATTGAATTTTGTTGCAGCAGCGCAGTTACCAATTTCTTTCACTACTTCAATGACATTTAATTTAAAACCAGCTTCATATTTTCTTCTGATCGAACACTCCACCGTAGATTAGGGATGCTCTTACGATAAAGGTGTATGAGGGTGTGAGATACAAAAAACACAAATCAGTGCAAATGTTGCTTCAGAACAGTTTGAGCAATACCGTGTGGTCACATAGGCACAATACATAGAAAAAAAAAGCAGTCACGTGGGCATTAGAATATCATAATCTTTTGGACCAATAGCGTGATTTTTCCGCATTCGACTTGTTCATCCAATATTATAAAATACCAGAAATTATACAGTAAAATCAAGTCCCGACTTATCCGTGGGAGAACTTATCCGCGAGTATATGCAGTAATTATTGCAATGGTGATCATCTGTCTGTAGTCAATGGGTTTCAGTTTATTGTAGTATAAAAGCCCCTGTATCTGGAAGGTCCAACTTGTGGTGGCTCAGTATGGTGGCTTAACCTACTCAAAGAAGACAGGCTCCAAGCAACTCAGTGAAGTCAGGGGCTGGAGACAACATAACTTCTAATTCACTGAATATCCCTTGGAGTCCAGTTAAATCAATCATTAAGAAGTGGAAAGAGTATCACACAGGTGTAAATCTGCCTAGAACAGGCTGTCCACTAAAATTGTGTGATCAAGCACGAAGAAAACCTAAGAGAGGGGACACCAAGAGACCTTTGGGAGTTCCGAAGGAGTAAGAAGCCAGAGCAGAATTGATGAGACTGTGCAGAGAATACTGATGGCCAGGGGGCACCTAACATTTTAGAAGAAGTTACGTGGTGGATTCTGAAGTCAAGAAGATTCTATGGTCTGAGGACACCTGTGCACACAAACTTCAGGCTCACATGGCTATCAAAGATGCTTCTACTAAATACTGACTTGACAACGGTGAATACTTATTTAATTAATTACTATGTGCTTCAAATTTGCTGCTTAATGTCCATGATACCTTCTGCGAAATAGGACATTATGAAAATTTTTCACTTTGTGCAAACATAATATTATATGCAGTACTCAACAAAGCAGTATGGGATACTGCAGTTGTACATGTCTTGAATAAATGCAGAGAGACAGTGCTACAATGCTCCATATGCAATATGCATGGTAGGATGCTGATACCTATGAGTCAAAGCATCTGCTGTTATACAGTAAATGTTTTATTTGTAAGTAGGGAAAGTTCATGTTAAAATAATGATAGAAAGTACATTAGAGTACTGTCAGCACACTCACTTTGTATACACAAAACATGAGATACATGTGCTGCGTGTGGAAAGTTACTGTGTTCATTACATCCAGTTATGCTCTCTAGAGCATATTACAATCTTATGTGATCATGGTGGTATATTTGGTCAGAAGATGCCTGAACGGACTTTATGCAGCACAATTTAGATTCCAAAGCTTTTGGGGCAAATATGCCAAATGCCTGGTCAGACACTTCCTTGGCAGTATGTTAAAGTGAAGAAGTCTAGTATCCATAAATATTTGGGAATCATACAATGGTCTGATGCTAACACAAGAATTGTCCATCTCTCCTACCCATTCTGAGGTTTTTAATAGAGCCAGGAAGGATTCTGTGTTCACAGTAGTATGGTAAGACACTAAAAGGAGAAAGGTTAGCAACAACTGGCCACAGTGGTCACTTCAATAATTGAGTAGACAAGAAAATGGTCAGTCAGTAATGCAATAAACAAAGCCACACAAGAACCCCAAAGAAAAGTTATGTTCTTGTAATGAGTCTGCATCCTCTATTTAAATAACTAATGGGACATACAGTACCTCAGATTAGCAAAGGTGTCATTTCAGAGTTTGAGGGCCTTATGTTTTATGCACAGTCAGATTCAGAACAATAAAGTAATTCTTCCATGCCCCACTCCCTTATAAATGTTTTGCATTGAAATGTAATGCTTGGAAGATGATATTACATGTTAGTGTTGGATTCAGATTAGTGGCTTTCTTATGTGTCTGATTATTCCTTTATTTTAAGATTGTTTTGCCATATACTTAATAATAAAATATGTTTTATTATGTTACCACTGGTCAAGGGTGTAACCATTCAACTAGTTCTGTGGAAACAAACATGAAGGGAGCACAGGAGTGCATCGTAAGGGTCTGTCTGTTTCATTTACTGTAACACCAACCTGACTCTGCCCACCTCTGTCTCTTCTGACATGTCCACCATCCCCTTTAAAAGATGGCAACAACTATGACTGTGCAAAGGGCGTTGCTAGTGATGTTTCTGAACCCCTCCTCCTGCTCCTTCTCCTCCAACCTAGAAGCTCAACAAAGCAATAAACAGAACTTTTCCCACTACATATAAAACATCACTTACTTTAATGTTATAATGACATCAGTTACATAAAATTTGATTTGTTAAAGCTAAAAAAAATCAATTTAAACATGCAATGTAAGGATAACAGTAATCATCATTTCTACATTTTAAAACAACCAAAACACTTTTGAACAAATTCATCAAATATTGTAGATGACATTTAAAGGAGTACTCCACTGAAAAATGGTATTTTTATTTTTTTACATTTTACTTACCCCATTTGGTTTATATTGATGACTCAGAAAAAGAAATCTCACGTTTTCATAGAGAATGGATATAGCAATGTTTCTGATAGAATTGGAGCCTATTGTGACAACAACAGCAAACAATATCAAAAATGTAGGTGAACAAAATCTCCCTTTACTTGTGTCAAGTAACCCCCATGTCAAGTAAGTGAGCTGTATGTTCAAAACACATGCATTTTGCGCAGAAATATTGGTAAAAAAAAGTACCTCTGGAAAATTAAAGTAGGTCACAAACAGGAAGCCTCTTTACGCAAGGTTGAGCATTTGAATTAAAGACCCATGTCGTCCCCTCATTGGTCAAGTGCCCTGCCTTCATTGAACCTCAAACTCTCTACCATCTCTAAAACCATTGAAGTATAAAGGGGAAAGTGATTGTTTGTCTCATCTAAAGACTAAGTTAATTTCTTTTCATTTATTGACAAGTAATTTCTGATTATTACATCTGCACCATTTGACCACCTCATACCTTTATGTAGACCCATCATAATTATTGTTAAGAACCACCTGACCATTCTTAGAGAGCCTTCCTAAAGCACCATACAAGTAGTTGAATTACATTTATTTACATGGATGTTCTACAAATTAAGCACCAGTAGGTAATGACCTGTTCAGGGTCACATTGTTAAGGTAGTGGTGAGGATGTTTAATCTATAACCTTATTTTTTAAAAACTTACTGCATTACCCACGAAGCTGCACTGTCTACTCGAGAGAATAAGGATTGTACAGAATTCTAAGAAGGAGAGGAAGTTAAAGGTGCTGTTTCAACTGTATCTTAAAGGCAGGCACTTTAGCCTAGTTGCCCAGGCATTAGACTTAAAACCACAAAGATGCCAGTGGTGCACTGCTACAAATACTTGGCAGTCCACATCAAGACAGGCTGGACTGGTCTAATAAGGAACTACATAAGCAATAAATATAGAAATGTATAGGATCTCTGTGATATCTAGGGAGATTTTCTATGCTGTAGTGTGCTGGGCAGGTAATAGCACTTCAGGAAGTCCCACCAGTTCAACAAGTTAGATAAGAAGGCATACTCAGTTATGGGAGCCACTGGAGGTAGTAGTGGAGGAGAGAATGAAGACAAAATTGATGGCCATTATGAACAAAGCAGCACATCCTCTCTGTGGCACACTAGCATTGAGTAAATTCAAATTGCAAATTACTCATCAGAAGTGTGTAAAGAAATACTGCTGGGGCCCCTTCATACCAACAGCAGCACATCTGCATAATTAGGGAATCCATTCCCGGAAATTCGGGAATCCCGCATGTCATTCCTGGGTTTCCCGGGCATCCTGAGATGACACAGTGCACGGGCATCTCACATGTGAACGGTTTTAGAATGACTGACACCTATTTTTAATAAAACTACTGCAGTATGTTGACACCAATAAAAGATTAACCTTATCTACAAGCAGTTCATGCTGTCATATAAGTACATGTTTCTAGTTCAGGGGTGCCCAATGCGTAGATCGCGATCAACTGGTAGATCGCAAAGGTAGTGCAGGTAGATCGCGTTGCTTTCAAAGAAAATTTTTTTTAAACGTTAGTCTATCATATATCCTCCCTATGGCATTTGCCACTTGATTGACATACAGGGTGGCCAGTCTGAGATCTCCTTTCTTCTAAGACACTGGTCATCCCGCACGCACAATCAAATGCGAGAGCTACTGCAAAACTCCGGCTGTGATCTAGTAAGCCTTCCAATTTATATCGACTAAAGAATGGATTTTTAAAAAATTGTTTGTGGAGGATATGGGCTTAATGTGTAATTAAAAGAGGATTTTTTTCTCTCACAATGTCACAATCGAAGTGCGTTTGTCTGATCTGTCAATCTATCATTGCTATTCCTAAGAAGGAAAATGTGAAAAAGGCACTTGCGAACTGTTCATAAAAACTACAAAACTGACTTCCTTCCGAAAAGCGATCTAGTGACCATAAATGTATTGAATTGTTATTGTGCCATAAAGGTTATTCAGTTATGCAAGGTATGACAACATATATTTTATATATAATATGGTTGAAATAGTTTTACTGTCAAATAATGCAAAGAGTAGGCTACGCGACACGTGTTTCGCCCTAATTCTGGGCTCATCAGGCGTACACACTCACTGCACCCCCTCTCGGGAATCGAACCTCTGATGTCAGCGCTAGAGGCGAATATATATACTTTTTAATGTAGGTAGATCATTTCGACTTGGTTATTTTAAAAGTAGCTCACAAGCCGAAAAACTGTGGGCACCCCTGATCTAGTTAGTTGCGGTAGCCTAATAAGAGCGTAGAAAGCATAACTTATCCAGCGTGCAGTCGTCCAGGCGAGAGCGTACTTCCTGCAGAGTATGCCAACTGCTGAGAATGCACGCTTTGCCTCCACTGAAGTAGGCAGCACAGTCATCAGATACAGATACACTTGTTTTAAACAACACCCGCGCTTGCCGTTGCTGTGAAACACCGCCATTTCAACTGTTACTGATGTATCCAGTTTCTTGTCATCATTCTGTGATGGCAAGTTTCTTGGCACAGATAATGCAATTTCAAGTTGCTGTTCAAAGCTGTTGTCTGACAGACGTCAATGAAGTCTTCAGTTTTCAACTATAACTCTTTTATTTCTTTATCGATTTTTACACTTTTATACGCTATATATGCAAACTTGGCTGTTCCTGATTTCCCGAGAATTACAGCAGTTTCATTCCCGGGAATGCAGGAATGAAAAATGTCCGGATTTCCTATGTGTAATGCCTCAGTGTGACTGCCACACATCCTTATGATGAAGATATCTACATGATATCTTTACATATATCTTTAACCAAGTCAGTAGTTTTCTTCTTTTTTGTAATTCGACGTGTTCATTTGAAGGGAGTTGCTGTTGTTTGTTATATTTCTTGAGCTTTCTCTTGGATCAAGCAAAGTACTAAGTAACTAGCTACATATAGTTTGTATTTGTAAAGTATATTAGAATGGTGTCCTCTACTGAAAAGGAACAATTAGCTAAAGTTTGTTTGCTAAAATACCAGCAGTATTCATACACTGAAGCTATGAGACAACTTATCAGGCCAAAAACAGCATTAACATTTCCTTGAAAGGACAGTCACTCCTTTTCACCACTGAGGCCTTATGTTAAATAATGTAAAATAGTTCAAATAAATCCTTCTCAGAGACGACTTCTGTTTTTTTGATTTGTACTTGTTTATATAATTTCCCCAACCCCATTTTCTTACCATAACAGCTGCTTTAAAGCACACAAGATTCATTATTGAAAGAAAAGATTTTGCAGCGTTGTAAAAAGAACGTTTGGATTAAGTAGAATTAACTTTGCCTCGAGCTGCACATCTTGAAATATTAGAGACAAAGCATAAAGTTTCAATAGAAGGTTGCTTTTCCATTTCATGTAATATGAAGGTAGTCTAAACTCAAAGGCAAATTAAATTTCCAAGACTGAATGTGAAAGAATCATCTTTTTAATTGATTTAATGTCAGAGGTTTAATAATTAAAAGACAGTGAGGCACAAACACATTGATTCTGTGTCTTAATAACTATTAACTACCTTGGTAAGGCTGCTGAAATTTAAATGGTCTTTTAGACAAGTACTTCTGAAATCACAATTGATTCTCCAGACTGTATTGCTTTCTTGCGGGGGGATTGGGTTTGTCTTATAAATCTATATATATAATTTCCATTGTCAGTAGCCAGTAAAGCAGTATTTTCAAGTACTGCAGTCTTGGTACAAATCTGCCGTTGGTTAGGCCCAGTGGAGATCCTTTTCCCTGTTCATCAGATGGGAGTTTTATCATGTTATGACCATAAACCTGTGCTTGTAATCCAGTCAATCATTTCTCAAGCTTCATCAAATATAAATTGAGGGGCTCTGATGCCTTATCTCTGCAACTCTGGACACAACAAGTGGGACCAACCCTACAACCCAAAATGGAGGACTGATGGGTTATAGATATTTGAGATCACAGTTACTTTATTAGACTTAATTGTCATTATTAGTAGCAAAAATCCAATCACCTGTCAATTAAATTATGTATCATTCTGATCTTTTCCATAAGTAATAGGCACACCAGGATCGACACATGAAAAACTTTTTAATAATTTCCATGTCTGTCTGGAGTGGGAAGACAATACAGTGGTGCAGTGGTTAGCATTGCAGTCTCACAGCCACAGCTGAGGCTGCATATTTTCCCCATGCCCCCTTTGTTTTAGGCTTATGAATAATTCATGTGTTAACAATTATATACAGCATATAGGAATCTTACCGGATCAGGATGTACTATGTAGACTAAGTGAATTGTCTAGGGTGTCACATGCGTGCGCGCATATGGGAGACAGCTTAAAGGCTTTGGTGATGGGAATTACCTGCCGAACTAGGGGTTAACACCATGTACTAAAGGCATCTGTTCATCTTCCTCTGCAAAACACAAGATTGACATCCACTCCATCGTTGACATCACTTCCATTGGCATCCATCACATGACCACATAACCCAGAAACCAGCCATCTTCTTTACACTTCGATCTTGTGCTTGCGTCTGGAAAGACGTCTCTGAAATTGTTGTGTGTCTTTTTTGTTTTCAAAACCCTTAATGATACGGGATCACCATGATGGCACCCCAAGTCTGTATCTTTGTCATCCTCCTCTTTTCCAAGGGTCACAAAGTGAAGCAGAGCCACGGACTGATATGAAAAACTTGTGGTTTAAAGTAGCACGCAAATGAATATGACACTGAAGCAGCTGGTCAATTTTAACATTCAGTTTCATTTGTTCCTGTGCCTCCCCTGTTCATCACTCATTGTCAGTGTTTGGGTATAAATAAAAGATAACAGTCCAAAGAAAAAGCATAATTAATAAAATGGTTAAATAAAGTTAATTATATAAAGTTGTGACAAAAATACAGATTATTGGTAAATATAAATATATTAGAACACTTTCTTCATTGCAAAATAAGGGAAAAACTGGCAGTTAATTAAACTATTAGATCAATTAGAAGTTACTTAATGATTTATGAAGCTGGCCTCGAATAAAAATCCTTCTGACACAGAGTTACGTCAGGACTGAACTTGAGAACCTTTGACTTATACCATACTACCTATCATATAACAGTCTTAATAGGTATTATGGCACCTGCATAATAACGTTATGGAATGCAATTAAACAGGAGGTCAATAGCAGGAGAGAACTTTATAGACAAATTAAAAGGAGCTGGAATTATTAGAAAATGTTTATTGAAGCATTCTAGAGGGGTTTTAGTTACATGAGAAATCATCCATCTACAGTCTTTCCTTATAACCAGTAGAGAGATAGTTAGCATGTGACAGGCATGTGATTTCTTGAAAATATACTGGAATTTTGAAACAGGCAGTTATTCTCAAATTAAAAACTCGTTGGAACATACGGAGTAAACCGATGCGCACACAAAGATGGACAAAAGCTATGCTTGCTGACTGTGCATAGGACAATGTCACTCCTGCTGTCTTGAAGAGGATATTGATGAATGTCAAAAGCCCCAGCTGTTATGTTAGTGCTATCGTTTTACCCCTTGCTCAGTTTTCTTCTCTTTACATTCAATAGTTTGGTGTTTCTCGATTTGTTATTCGTTAAATATTATTGATTATGGTTTTGTTTTCTCTTCTTATATGTCTTGATTAATGTTGTTTGTTAATTGATTTTGTCTATTCTGTTTTAAAAAAATATGTGCCAAAGCATTCAAGAAAGTGTTCTAGTATACTTACATTTACTAATAATTTGCATTTTTGTGATAACTAGAAATAATTAACTTTCCTTAACCATTTTCATTTTAATTAATTAACCTTTACAATTGGAATGCAAGCATAAAACTTGTGCTTTCTGGATGGAACATCAAGAGGACCGCCATGACATCACCGCCGAGTGACTATCCTCAGTCTATACAGTATACTTGGTTGATAACTAAGGTCCTACAGAGTGGTGTGGTACAGTATTGTCCCCGGAATCTGAACGCCCCAGAACTCGAACAACTTGGAATCCAAACGAAAAATTCGAGCAAATTTTGCCCCAGAATCCAAATGCTGCTTTGGAATCTGAACGCCCAGCACATTGTTTATGTGTGTTTGTGCGTATATTTCCCCACCGCTAAGGGCCACCCAATATGCTTTGTCATTCAGTTCGTTGTCGGAAGCTGTAGTGAAAGCATCTTGTGTGATTTTTGCTGCTATTTTCGCTGCAATTTTATGCTTTTGTGCCTGTTTTGTATTATTTTATTTATATAATAATAATAACTTAGTGTATTCGCCATGGGTCCTAAAAGGTCCTATTATTATTTGTTAATATTTTACCTTAAAATCCAGTGTATTTACTGGTAAAATCATTTTGAAAATTCAAGTTTGTGGGACTCAAGATCTGATTAATCTAGTTTCTGTTATTTTAAAGTGGAAAAATTGTCTTGGAACTTGAACAGGGTTCTGTAATGGATTAAGTTCGGATTCCAAGGTAACACTGTATTTGGATCAGCTGTATAAGTATTGTATTGATTTTCTGTTTTTTGAGATTTGTTCTGTTTGATTGGACTCTGTTCTTGGATTATGGATTGGAATTTTTGCTTTCTGTTTAATTTTATTTTTTCCCTGCCTTGCCTTTTCTTTCTGCTTTTTTGATTAATAGTTAATTATTGAATTGTAACAAACTGTGTTTAGTTTATGATCTAAAGATCAGAGGTTTATTTCTTATTTTGAACTTTAAAAGTCTATTTTGAACATGAGCAGGCCAGATAGCCTGCCTTTTGAGTTTAGGATCTGGCTACCTGAGGTGAAGTTTGTTTCTGGAAACTACTGGAGTAATGGCCTAGCTTTTTGCTTATTTTGTGGCCTTCACATCTTTTTGCCATGTTTATGTTTTGAGATCACAACACCAACTATGACAATTTGTGTCAATAACATGTCCTACAAATATTATGTTAATTATAATATTTCTTTAAATATTATCATTTTGGTTATAGCGCTCCCAGACCTACAAAGGCTCATGGGAATTGCAGTCCCTCTGCAGTACATTTGTATGTGCTTGGTGGATTGTGGGTGTTTCTGTTTTGCTTTTGCTTTTTCTTTGTTTGTACTGGATTTTTGACCTTCTTGCTCTGTTGTTTTTTACCTCTCTTTTTGGATTGCGTATTGGGACTGTTTGTGTCCAGATTGCCCTTTTTTGGGAAAACATATTTTTTTGCTCTTCTGAGGATTCTGTTGTGTTTTTACCTTTAGGCCTTGTTCACATGGGCGTTAAAATTGAGCGTTTTTTTTTGCGTTCGTAGCGTCCGGTGAGCGCGGATCAAGCGGCGAGTGTTTTCTACACGTAGGAGTCAATGAGAGTGTTCACACGGGCTTTGGTGACGTCGCGTTTGTCCGGCGCGCGCTTATACGGCATCAAAAACATTGCATGCAGCTTTTCTTGGCGTTCAAAACCCAACGAACGCAAGGAAACCGCTTCTAGTTCGTTTTCTGCGCGCTTATTTTACACGGCGGAGCAGAAGGGGGCATTTCAGTGCATAACACCGGTGTAAGCGCACACTCGACTACTGTTTCCTTACCTCAAAGTGACAAATAGTCTCTCTTCGGGGCTAACACCAAGTTGCATATTGGTTGATCGGTGTGCAATGTGGCATTGCACCAACTGCAGCAAACAATCAAAAGTGGAAACCGACATCCGACAGTAATTAAAAAACTTGAGCGGAAATTTTCGCATTTCTTCATAAAGCACAAAAAAACTTCCTTTAACCCGACGTTGTGCAGTCAGAGGATGAACCCAGTAGCGGCAACGATTTTTTCTCTCCCTACGTCGCCGTATTACGAGTATTTTTAAAACAAGAAGATTAATAAATAACATAGCAAAATGGTCCATGTTGAAAGGAGGCACCTCAAATAAAACGACAAGGGCATTCATATTCAGTTCCCGACACTGCCTCCACAGGTTAACACACAAACTACAATTTGGGCTGCAGGCTGGCGTTAGACAGAGACAAACGAACGCCGGTGTAGAAGTCAATCGATCGCCACCACAAAATGCAACATAAACGTCTAGGACGTTCAGAGCAAGTTCGTTTATCCAAAAACTTAACACCCGTGTGAACAAGGCCTTAGTTAAAAAAATCTTAATTTTATAAAGACTCCTTGTCTCTGCTCCAACTGGAGTTACACAGTTCTCCCCTTGGTGGAGATGTTTTCAAAAGTGTGAGTCTACTGTATATGCTATTTTTAAAACATTTTTAAGGTCTAATGAGGCCTTAAGCTTCACATTTTCCTGGATTAGGCTTTCCTTGGATGAGATCTGTTTTTTGGGCTTTTTAGAGGCCTCACCCCTTTCTATTTGGTGGACTCAGAGATTAATGATGGTTACCAGATCTATACCGTTGCATCCTTGACATGCACTGATAAGCGATGCCTGTGATAATGTAACACTTCTAAAGAGTGTCCTATAAACAATGACAAACGACAAAGAAAAAAAATAAATAAATTAATCAAAATTAAAACTACACTTCAGAAACACAATCCTAATAAAAAAAGACTGCTACAGGGACAGAAATACAGGTTAAAACACACTAATATCATAATGGTCATTCCATTTTTTGGTTGTGTTCAGTTGTTAAGGAATTTGATTTTATTTTATGGTAGAAGTAATCAAGAATGTTCAAATGTGCTTTAGTTATTTTTCATTCTTTCTCTTGTTCTAAGATTGTAAAACTGTTAAAAAGCATCTTCTGAATGATAAATGCAGCATAGATCTGTTAACAGTTTACCCTTTTTATTTTTTTATTATACTTGAACTTCTGACCTCTGTAACAGTAGCAAGTCTTAACCACAGAAAACATGCGATGTTTGTAGCTACAGACAACAGGCTTGTAAAGAAAAAAACTTTCCACTGTAAGAAGGTCATTTTGCAGACAATTGGATGTAGAGAAAGGTCAAACTCTTAAAAACAGCAAAATGGTCATTTTTGCTAGACATCTCACATGCTTACTGTAAAAGTGTGACGCTTGAATTTTACATGCGCTAACATGGTCTGTCAAACGTCATTGGACAGAGATGAGGCTAAGGTGCTTTGCCTTGGCCTTTACAAGCTTTAAAAAGTCAGCGGCTTTTAAGGGGAAGCAGAAGAAAGAGCTGCAGCAAGACAGAACAATGAGGTCTTGTCATGACATTTGAGCAGCAGCAATGCAACCGTAAGAGACTGAACACTAACATACATTGGGTGTGTTGGCAGGCATCATCTATGAGAACTGTTGAAATACCCAGGTTGTATGATCATTATCACATCCATTTGTTTTGTTTATGCTTTTGGTACATTTAAGAATAGTATGAATGTTTAATGTGTAATAAGTGAATAAAAGACTGACACTGTGTGACCACAAGCAAATCACTTGACCTGCCTGTGATGCAATTGGAAAACCAAAAAGAAATTTAACCAATTGTATCATAAATGTTGTAAGTTGCTTTGGATTTTGGATATTTTCAACATATTATTTGTATGAAAATGTGCTATATAAATAAGCATTGTTTTTGTTGTTGGATAAAAGGATCAGCCAAATAAGTAAATGTAAAAGATTCTGCCTGTGTCCCTTGCCTGCATTAACCGTTCCTCTCTTCTGTCTGACCTGGTAGATAGGAAAAGAGGCGACACCCTGTGACAGGGAAAATGAAGGACAGTAGATGTCAGTCCTGGGTGAACAATAGGCCATATTCCCAGGTTCAAGTGTATTGTGGCTACAGACTGTGTCTCCTTTCAGGCCAGGTGGGTGCAACAATAAGAAAACAAGAGTTGGGGTGGATTCTTCATAACAAAGAATCACACCTAGGATTAAAGAATCTGTTTTAATGTAGGGTGACCCCAAAACCTTTCCAATATAAAATGTCACTGCTAACACATGATAGTATGCAATGTTGAGAGTGATATCAGCTTACTGTGACCATTTAAAATGCCAGCATGCAGTGTTTCTTGTCTAGGATATTGGAATCTTTAACCGATTTCATGGTGATCGCTTCAAAATTAAGTGTGTTTAGGGATAGGAATTCTTAGTTATAATTAAAAGAGCAGATAGTGTGTTCAGCCTAATGTCGCACAAATGGAAGTGTACCACTTGCAACTTTTAAGATGTGTTATCTGCACAGTCGGCGTAGTCCACTTCTATTGCTTAAAAAGCAGAGGGCTTCTATCCAACACAAAGCCCTCTGATTTATTACTGGCAGGTTGAGCTTAGCCATAGCACCACAATTACTGGACTGATGCAAAAACCATTAAGATCTTTTTTCCACAACAATCCTCAATTCTGATTTCTGCCTCACAGTTCTGGATTTGAAAACAGCTCTTCACACATTCTTTACATTTTGGTTTTTGGACTCAAACATAAATTTTCTGTTATTGGTTATTTTCTCATCAAGCTGGGATAATGTGCTTCTCCATTGTCTCCTTTGGCCTCTTTTAAGTTAACAGTGTTATCCAACATTGAAATAATTTAAAAACAAGGTAGATACATTCTTTTTTGCAATGTGTAGTTTTTTGAGTGTGCATGTGTGTTAATTATACACTGGAAATGGATAGTTCAGAGAAACTACACTCTGTCTTACACTCTGTGCAGGTGGGATTTTGGGTTCACCTGTAATAACTGTACAAAAAGCAGTTTCAGAAAAATTGGTTGATACAAAATATACGGCTTGACTGACACACGTTTCCTCTATCAAAACCTGAAAAGTCTTTTGATCTTCTCATCTTCTGGTGTGAACTTGCTTATTGTTTGTGATGTTATGCCCCACCTTAATTTACAACACTAGACCGCTGAGCTATTATCCAGAACTGACATTTTGCTCCTTTTTTCCCAATGTCATTATCAACTACATCACCGGTATATGATTCAGATCAGAGTTCTGAAAAACCCCTGGAATACAGTGGTGCTTGAAAGTTTGTGAACCCTTTAAAATTTTTTATATTTCTGCATAAATATGACCTAAAACATCATCAGATTTTCACTCAAGTCCTAAAAGTAAAGAGAAACCAGTTAAACAATTGAGACATAAATATTATACTTGATCATTTATTTATTGAGGAAAATGATCGAATATTACATATTTGTAAGCGGCAAAAGTATGTGAACCCTTTAGGATTAGCAGTTGCCGTAGTTTGGAGGTGAAATTAGAGTCAGGTGTTTTCAATCAATGGGATGACAATCAGGTGTGAGTGGGCACCCTGTGTTATTTAAAGAGCACTGATCTATCAAAATCTGCTCTTCACAACATATGTTTGTGGAAATTTATCATGGCACGAACAAAGATTTCATGAGGACCTCAGAAAAAGAGTTTTTGATGCTCATCAGGCTGGAAAAGGTTACAAAACAATCTCTAAAGAGTTTGGACTCCACCAATCTACAGTCAGACAGATTGTGTACAAATGGAGGAAATTCAAGACCATTGTTACCCTCTCCAGGAGTGGTCGACCAACAAAGATCACTCCAAGAGCAAGGCGTGTAATAGTCACAAAGGACCCCAGGGTAACATCTAAGCAACTGAAGGCCTCTCTCACATTGGCTAATGTTCATGTTCATGAGTCCACCATCAGGAGAACACTGAACAATGGTAAATAATGTGCATGGCAGGGTTGTAAGGAGAAAGCCACTGCTCTCCAAAAAAAAATTGCTGCTCATCTGCAGTTTGCCAAAGATCACGTGGACAAACCAGAAGGCTATTGGAAGAATGTTTTGTGGACAGATGAGACCAAAATATTACTTTTTGGTTTAAATGAAAAGCACTATGTTTGGAGAAAGGAAAACACTGCATTCCAGCATAAGAACCTTATCCCATCTGTGAAACATGGTGGTGGTAGTATCATGGTTTGGGCCTGTTTTGCTGCATCTGTGCCAGGACGGCTTGCCTTCATTGATGAAACAATGAATTCTGAATTATATCGGAGAATTCTAAAGGAAAATGTCAGGACATCTGTCCATGAACTGAATCTCAAGAGAAGGTGGGTCATGCATCAAGACAACAACCCTAAGCACACAAGTCGTTCTACCAAAGAGGTTAAAGAAGAATAAAGTTAATGTTTTGGAATGGCCAAGTCAAAGTCCTGACCTTAATTCAATCAAAATGGTGTGGAAGGACCTGAAGCGAGCAGTTAATGTGAGGAGACCCACCAACATCCCAGAGTTGAAGCTGTTCTGTACGGAGGAATGGGCTAAAATTCCTCCAAGCCAGTGTGCAGGAATGATCAAAAGTTACCGGAAACGTTTAGTTGCAGTTATTGCTGCAAAGTGGGTCAAACCAGAAAGGTTCACATACTTTTGCCACTCACAAATATGTAATATTCGATCATTTTCCTTAATAAATAAATGACAAAGTATAATATTTATGTCTCATTTGTTTAACTGGTTTCTCTTTATCTACTTTTAGGACTTGAGTGAAAATCTGATGATGTTTTAGGTCATATTTATGCAGAAACGTAGAAAATTCTAAAGGGTTCACAGACTTTCAAGCACCACTGTACTGGGTTGCAGTCATCCCTGCAGTCCCATTCTGTGTTCCTTGGCCCACTGCACCATGAAAATTAGTTTCCATTAACACAGCAGTTCCCAATCTTTTTTCTGTCCCGTACCCCTTGATTAGGCTTTTTATTTATGAGTACCCCCACTCTTTGTTACCCCAACCCATTCCTCAAAAAAGTTTTTTTTTTTTTAATTTTCTTAGGTTAGCTAAAAAATCAAACAACTCAGATCAACCTAATGACATTTATAGGTTTTTATTTTTGATTTTGCATTTTATAATTTATTTCAATTTTTTTATAATAGCAGCCTAACATAAGATCAAAACAAACAAAAACAGCATTAAAATATTTTTTACCTACATTAACATATGATGAAAGTACATAACAATTATTCATCTTGATATACAAGTCTTCCAATGTGGCTCTTAATATTTTCTATGAGGTCTTTGAGCTTGTTTCATGGATCTGAGTTTTTTTCAATATCAGGTTCAAATCAAGACAGATATAACCTCAAATCAGGAGCTGTGTCAAGCTTATTGCAATATTTATTCTTAATATATGCATAAGACGAGAATGCTCTTTCGACAAGCTCTTCCGTGAATGAAAATCCATATCTCAAGTATTCAACAGAATATTTTTTCTTAATTAGTGGAGCACTGATGTTTTCAGTTTTTTTAATAGTGTTAACTTTATCTCTTGCAAGAACAAGCTGATCAATCGCTGCACCCTCGTCCCCTTGCACTTGTAAATCATCAGACTGCTTCGAAGTACTTGCAGCTGCCGAATCAGCCAGTTGAATTTCAATGCTAACTGCAGCTCTCTTAAGATTTCCAGTTTTCAATCACTTATCCATTTTGGGGCATAAAGCAATATCAATAGAAAGTCACTCAAAACAATAAATAATAGCTAAATACTTCAAATTAAGCACTCATAAAAAAGGAACAATCTAGGCCTATTAATACACATTACTCACTTGACGCCCAATCGAACACTAAAATGATGGACTGCTTTCAATCACAGTGACAGTTTTGGTAAAGAGGAGGAGGACACATGCGCAATTGCGCGATATGACTAGTGGTGGGCGCGTCTAGTCACAACTTTCACATAAGTCTCTCTCTCTTTGTAAACCAAAACTCTATAACTTTGTTTTTGTGTTTTTATTTTTTTTTTTTGGTGCTTTCTGCTATTGACAATATTATTTTTGTGTATTCCCAACCAGCCTGCTAGGTTGGGAACCGCTGCGTTAACAGAATCGATTAACTCTAAATGTTCATGTTGAGCCCAGAATGTAGACAGACTGTGTCCTAATATTAGGCTCCTAGCACACTTCGTCACTACCCACTTATGGGACAACTTTTATACATGATGGGCTACTTTCTTCTCTTGCTGTTTCTAAACCAGCCATCTTCCACAGACAGCATGGTCTCACTTTACTTCTCCTCCTGCTGTCTGCTTTCTTGGCAGTCTTTTATCCTTGGGCAGCCACAGCTAGGTAAGCACCAGACAGAAAGATTTCCATGACACCCTCAGATGAAACAAGAGCTTTGGTAGCAGTAAAGGATTTGTGTCTCCAGTTATTAAAAGATACTGTCACTTAGTAGCTTCTTTGTAATGTCATCATGTTTCAGATTTGAGTCCATCAAAATTGCATTTCTTGGTCCTGCTTCTCTATCTGGCAATGTGAAACAGTGCCTCAGTGGAAATATGATTAGTGCTACAATGCACATAATAATAATAATAATAATAATAATAGTAATACTACTAATAATAATAACAGCCTTTGGCTGCTTGTCTGCTGGCTTCTGTGTGCTGATAATACTGATAGGCATTGGTACTCCAGCTGGACAGCCAGGTATACATTTTTCATAGTGTGTTAATAAGGTGTTCATTAGTATGTGCCCACTAGTTGTCTCCTGCTGCTGTTCTGACTTTATAAGAAACAATTCTTAATAATTAATAAGAAAAAATCTTGTACAGCAAGAATGGACAGACAAGAATAGTGATGAAATATAAATCATCAGTAGCAGAGAAGCAAAATGTTAGAGCAGATGTCCCCTTACAATTAATGACATGTAAGATGTAAAGTAATAATAATAATAATAAAAAAAAATCTGGCAAATAACACACCTTATGCATTCTTATAATTTCAAATGCAGTCTAGGAGGGCAAAAAGAAATCGGAAAACTGAAGTAGATCGTCACACTGTTGGGCCCAAATGGCATTTTGTAATGACTTTTTTTGAGCAAACCCAAAAGACATTGTTAAGATTTACATTTTCAAATATATGCTGACCTTTTTTTCCTTCTCTTCTCAGTTCACTTGTCATCAGCATGTAATTGAATCAATATATTTCCTGATCAACCCAAAGATTGAATAAGGTCACAGGAAGCCATGTGTGGACATTAAAAATCATTATTCTACTCAAATTGAGCAGAGATGGCATAGACCATTCAGAGTTCAAAATGAAATTCTATTAGAGTCTATTACACTTTTACAATTATAGAGACGTTCCACTATTACAACGGGAAATGAAGTCATAATAAAAAGCCCAGGGGTGTATTACAAAGATATGGCCATACTATTTTTCTATTTTGAATCCTTATTAAATTGATGAAGGGAACTTGGTGACTTTCCGGTCACTGAAAAGTGACCTTGTTCATAAAAAATGCAGTACTACATTCACTGGCTCTTCCCTCCCTCCCTCTGTTTCTTATAACATCCATACAGAGCCGGGCTTCTGAATACCATCTCAGAATGGAATAAACCTTTCTTCTTTCAATGTTCAGATTTAAATCATTTTCAGGGCTTACATTAAAAAAGGCTGGCATAGTGGCACAGTGGGGCACGGTGGGGCCCAGCACCTACAGAGACCTTGGTGTGAATCAAGGCCTGGTCACACTAAAAGAGAGGGACACTTGATTAATGTATGAGTTCTAATTAACCTTTTATGATTGATTGTGTATATGAGTACATATGGCACCATGTCCTGACTTGCACCTTAGGCTGCTGACATAAACTCCAGCTCATTGCAAGCCTGTACTTCAGAATATATGGATTTGGAAAATGGATGGACATTAAAATAAAGGTTACCCACTTATTTTATCATGCAGTTTTGATTACACTTACTCATCTTTTATCTTGGATTCGAGGAAATGAATATACAGCTCCATAATCAAAATATGCTATTCCAATGGAACTATAAAACATCTCTCCAGCAAACAAACAGACAACAAAACTACTACAATAAAGCAAAATGTGAATGTTATTTTCCCACTAGCTTTATATGAGTATGTTTGCAGCTGCTAAAACCGGGGTAGACCTCCTAACCTTTTTTGTGTGCAATCCTGTATATATTACATTGCCTATGAAAAGTATTCACACCCTCTTAGAAGTCTTTACATTGTATTGTTATACATCATTGAATCACAATGGATTTAATTTGGCTCCAAGTATCTATCTATCTATCTATCTATCTATCTATCTATCTATCTATCTATCTATCTATCTATCTATCTATCTATCTATCTATCTATCTATCTATCTATCTATCTTTGACACAAATGAACAGAAAAAGATTCTTCAATTTCAAAGTGAAAACAGACCTCTGCAAGGCAACCTAAATTAGTTACAACAGCGTTTCTCAACCTTTAAGTATTTGCGACCCGAGTTTTCATAACAGTTTTAATCGCGGTCCCCCTAACATTTTTTTGAAATGTAGATGCATATTTGATTATACCTATTTAACTTTTAACTCTGTATTTATTGTTCTAGTATCAGAATGTAGTTTAAGTTAATTTGTTTTAGGTTTCAACAGATTTTTTTTTCATATTTTTGATTCTTGTTTTCTTTTTTTCACATTTTCACGCCCCCCTTTTTGTTACTTTGCGCCCCCCCCCCTAGGGGGGCCCACCCACAGGTTGAGAACCACTGAGTTACAAATAAAAACACATTGATCTCATAAGTATTCACCCCCTTCAAATCAGTATTTAGTAAGTACGCCTTTGATAGACAGGACAGCCTTGAGTCTGTGTGGACAGGTCTCACTCTCTCTTTCAGCTGAACAATACAGTTATTTTCCTGTTTCTTCTTTGGAAAACTTGCACAAGCTCTGTCAGGTAGCATGTTGATTGTGAGTGAACAGCCTTCATCAATTTAAACCAGAAATTCTTAATTAGACTGAGATCTGCAAATGGAGCTGGCATCTCCAGGATATTCATATTGTTGTTTTTAAGTCATTGCTGTGTAGATTGGCATCTATGCATAGGGCTATTCCAATCTTCTTCCAAAGTGCAGTTTTTTGTAGTCTGCATCAGGTTTTCCTCCAGGATTTCCTTGTATTTTGCTGCATTCCTTTTACCCTCCACCCTCTCAAGCCTTTCAGGGCTGACTACAGTACTGTGGAACCTCGGTTCACAAACATCTCGGAACACGTACAAATCAGTTTACGACCAAAAAGTTTGCTAAACTTTTGATTTTGTTCACGACCACACATTCGGTATACGAACAAGCCAGTTTCCCTTTCGGTTTGTGCATGCTGATGATTTCCGCACGTGTTCAGTCTCTCCCTGTGCATTCCCTGTGCAGCGAGAGAGGGAGAAAAAGACACACAGACAGAAAAACACACACACACACACACTTGAGCGAGTGAGCGAGCAAGAGAGAGAGAGAGAGAGCGAGAGAGTGAGAGAGAGCGAGAGAGAGAGAGAGCGAGAGAGAGAGAGAGAGAGAGAGAGTGAGAGAGAAGGCAGTTAAAAAATGCACTGGGCTTGTTTTTAAAAAGACAGATTCGAGCATTGTTTTAACCTCGTTGTATTTAATGAAGATTTTTTTCTATTGGACTTTAACCACCACTTCACTTCGGTTTGTAGCGTGCATTGTTGCAATGTTACTTTTCTTGGTGGTTTATTAAATTATGGATTTTTCAAATGTTCATTTTGATCCCTGTGCTTAAAACTCATTAAAAAAAAGTGTTTCTATCGAGCGTTTCGTAGTGCTATAACGCAAACTCTTGCAGTGTTAGTTTTCTCTGTCGTTCAAGGTTTTCTCAGTGTTATTCAATGTTTTTACATTTAGTTTACTATTACCCTGTGCATTCTATGGTATAATTAACTATATTTGTGCTTAAAAATCTTTAAAAAAATATATTTACATACAGTTCATACGGTCTGGAATGGATTAATTTTATTTACATTGTGTTGTATTTACATACAATCCTATGGGGGAAATTACTTTGGTTCACGACCAGAGTTTTGGAACAAATTATGGTCGTGAACCAAGGTGCCACTGTATTTGGCTTATGTCAAACTTGTTGTTTAGTCTGATGGTCAAAAAGGTCAATTTTAGGTTTTATCAGACCACAGAACCTTCTTTCAGCTGACTTTAGAGTCTCCCATGTTCCTTCTAGCAACCACCAGTTGATTTGTCATGTACATCTCTCTATTATAAAAGAAAATCTTGAGACAAAACAAGACTATTACCAAGAGATTTTTTCAAGTTCCGCCCTCCTCTCAACCATTTCCGGTTAACAACCCACGCCCACGGTCCTCTTACCTCTCATTCGTGTGAATGCTTTTGTCAGACACAGTTCCTATGTGCTCAGCTCTTATAAATGTTTACATTTTCCTCACATTAAGTTCCCAATAAAAGAAGACTGATTATGTCCAAATTTTATTGAAGAATTTCATCCCAAAGGGTTATCAACAGAAGAAATGAGTACATGACAATCCTAGCACTGAGAAATGATGAAGTCAAATGAATGAAGACAAATATTGTCGATTGGTTACATGGCAAATCGGTTAAAGGTGTATCAATAGATTATGCTGAAACAGTTGGTGGTGATGGTGCGGAAGATGAAAACATCAGCTTACAATATCCCGTAGAATATCTACAACAGTCTTCCACTGGCTGAATTACTGTTGAAAGAAGGATGTATCGCAATGTTATAGCATAATTTATGTATGAGTGATGGGCTATGCAATAGGACAAGATTAGTTGTATTCAAAATTGGTCAAACAATTCTGACATGTAAAATTTTAATAGGCGACAAGAAAGCTAATTGGTTTTAGAAGACAAATAATTAGCTGCACCAGTGATGATTCTGGTGCATCATATTGAAAGGGGTGAATACTTATGTAATTAAATACTTTGTGTTTTATATTTGTACTAGCAAAATACCCACGCTTCGCAGCAGAGAAGTAGTGTGTTAAAGAAGTTATGGAAAAGAAAAGGAAAAATTTTTAAAATAACGTAACATGATTGTCAATGTAATTGTTTTGTGACTGTTATGAATGTTGCTGTCATCAAGGATTTGATTATCATTATTTCTTTCAATCAGGTTCGTATTTGGAGGATGTGTTGTGTTCAAGTTACATTCCGTGTTTGTCAACCGTTGTAAAGATAACAGGTTTCATTCATCGAAGTGTTCACTACCCAAATCGGTACTCATGAATCTAAGATGTTTAACAGGCATTCCCGGTATTAAGTTGTGGATTTGCCTGCGAATATTTAGCGGCAGCGTATCTATGAACTTAATTTAAACTTAAGCTTTACACCTTGCTTTCCTATTGATATTTCTACAAAGGCTTGTTCAGATTCAGAGGGTTGTTCCTTTCTTACTGCATCAATAAGCAGCTCGTCTTCCTCTTTATCTGAGACATCACACACTGCATGCACGGGTTTACCTTTCCCAGTCCTGCAAAATTTAGGGAAGTGGTTCAATTTACCACATTTTTAACACTGTCTTCCTTTAGCTGGACATTGACTTTTTCCGCAATAGCTGCACTTATGAATATGCTTGTATGCGTCACTTGCTTCATATTCTTTTGCTGCCTTCTCAATTGTGTAATGCTTTTTTTGTTCAGCGTTCTTTGGATCTCTTGCTTGTTGTCTGCGTACTGCGTTCACAGTCAGTTGACGTGAGCCGCTCGGAGTACATGCATTGAAGGTTCTCAGCTGTGCTTGTGCTATCTCGTGCGATCTTGCGATGTCCACGGCTTTATTTAATGTTAGCTCAGACCCGGCACTTAAAAGTTTCTGTCGCTCTAAATTAACTTCCATAATAGTAACCTTGAGGTCCCTTTTTCCGGTGCCTTCCAGATGACATAGGTGCCTAAACCATGCCTGATAATAATACATTTCAATGACATATAAATATTACAGTGATCACCTCGATAGACATCTCACCGCCCAAATCGCTACTCGTGAATCTAAGATGTTTAACAGGCATTCCCGGTATTAACTTTTTGATTTGTCTGCGAATATTTAGCGGCAGCGTGTCTATTGGATTGCTGCTGACGGACGGCGTTATATGGGCAGGCACTCAATTACGTGGGAGGCATGGGTATGGGGGACGCAATATAAGCAGGCAGCCAACTATGTGGGAGGCGTGGTGATGATCACCCGGCGACCGAGCTGCAGGCTATGGCCGTGTATATGTACGTAAGTATGATTCAGTTATGACCGTTATGCGTAGAATTTGAAATGAAACCTGCTTAACTTTTGTAAGTAAGCTGTAAGGAATGAGCCTGCCAAATTTCAGCCTTCTACCTACACGGGAAGTTGGAGAATTAGTGATGAGTGAGTGAGTGAGTGAGTCAGTGAGGGCTTTGCCTTTTATTAGTATAGATTTAAGCTAGGTCATTTAGCAAAGATCTGTTTTCACTTTGATATTAAAGAGTCTTTCTGTTGATCAATGTGCAAAAAAGTCCAATTAATTAAATTGTTAATCAATGTTGTTTAACAGTAAAATGTGAAATCTTCCAGGGGGTGAATACTTTTTATACTTTATACATACAGGATGGCACACAAAAAAATAGCCCATCGCATGCTAAGGAGCTCCACCCAGCAAACATACTCAAGTGAAGCTAGCGGGAAATCACTATGCACATTTTGTTTTGTTGTGTTAATTCTGTTATCTCCTTGTTTGCTGGAGAGACGATTTGATGTGACATAGGAATAGCAAATCTTGATTGTGGAGCTGTATGTTAAATAGACTTCTTTGAGTTGACACATAAGGGATTTATGGAAGAATATCCCCATGGCATGTGTTTAACCAAGTCAACCAAGAAACCCTTTCGCCTGAACCCAGAGGTCTCCTCTGACATTGCAGATTGTATTAAAAGAAGTGTTTAAAAGTCAACGTATGTGATTGTTACATTACACAGATGTGTCATGAAGGTCAAGTCATCTACTTTTTTGTGTACTACTCAGTATATATATTTTTGTTTAATACTAGGCTTTTCGTGTTCAGTATTTTTGAGCCATAATTGGTAGTCCAGTTAACAATAAATTGAACTAAAATAATGACAAGTATGCAGTTACACAGAGCCTTCAATTCTTTGAAAGATTTCACTTATAAGATACAAGTGTATTTATGGGGGCTATTTAGGCAGTGTGTGGGTCTTGTTGTATTTGTAGTGGTTTCCATTTGGCATTCTCATTCTTTCATCTACCTTTAGTTTTCTTCCACCTCTTTCGAACTATGCCCATTTAATTTAACCACTAAACCACAGTTGGGTGCCAGCTTTCCCTTTTAGGTAAGGTGTAGACACCTCATTTGTCTGTAGTGAATTAAATAAAAAAGCCAAGCAAATAAAGCAGTCACCACTATGGCTCTGTGGTATTCATTTTTTCCTTTGGCAGTCTTTAAAGCCTATCTCCATTAAGGCAGCTGGCTATATGGCCTTCACGGATGCTAATTAATCATGTCCAGAGGCAGTATATTAAATTCTAAAACATCTTTCAGCTGAATATTCATTTTCAGCTTTACATTTGGCTAAATCTTTCATTTTTGTTCATTAAAGCTCTGGTATGTACCATTCCGTCTGAGGTGTGTGTTCTAGATTGGATGAGGCAGACTTTTATTATCGCAGAGGGAAATTTGTTTGCAGTTATAAAATACAAAACATACAGTAGTGCATTTTTACGCAAATGCAAGAAAATAAGCCAACAGATGACAACCATTGTTATACTCAGTATATACACCCATAAGATATCTACAAATACAGTAATTGTAATTAAGTTTATCAGGACTCAATAATAATACAGAATTACAAAATCTAGCAGGATCTGCAAAACCACTAGAATTACAAATTTTTATAGTATAGGTCTCTGGACCTAAAGAGTTCTTTAATCTGTTGACCCTTGAGAATCTAACCATACAGTCTGATGGCAGCAAATGAACCACAGGAAGCGGAGGATGGCTGCTGTCTGATAGGATTGAGGCGGCCTTCTTTTTAACTTGTTTGTGATTAAGCATAGTGGGAGAAAGCTGGCGTAAATCAATAATTCTAATGTGGCACGTGCATGTGGGAGGCAGCTTGAAGGCTCTAGCAATAGTCATTACCCACTGAACCAACGGCTGGCCCTTTCTTCTGATGCCGTCTTTCTTCCACCCTCTGCGGAATGAAAGATTGGGCGGCCGTCCCACAACTTATTTCACTCCATTTGGCCCTTAACCTGCAAATACTCCGTCCTTGGTACAACGTTAACCTGCCCCCAGCCCCGCAAGCAGGTCCTCCAACTTTCATGGAAAACTCGGGGGTTGGTGTCAGAATTGGCACTCCAGCCACTGTAAAAAAAAAAAAAAAAACCTCACACTGTTCCACTCCATTTGAACTAGTGTGGTGCTGAGGTGTCACCCGTTGCATGGCTGGGCTTGGGTCCTAATTTGGGATCTTGAGGTGGTTCATCATGTGGTGGGTGAGGCAACACGCAGTGTCAGTCCATGCTCCCAACCTCCTCCTCCTCCTCCTCCTCCACCACTGACATCAATTTGGTTGCCCGCCCTCCTGAGCCTGCCTCTTCCTGCCTGAAATCCCTATCACTGGAAATTCAGTCATTCAATCAGTTCTGTTTTAAGCTCTCATCTGAAAAGATACATCTGCAACGTGTTGCGGGTATTTTGGTTTGCAACTATTTTTAACTATACGGGGTCACCATGGTGGTGCCCCAGTTCTTTGATGTTGTCTCTGCTTTAAATATGTTGTTACATTTTTTGTTCAAACAGTATTTTTATTTGTGTCCAAACCAATAGTGAGAAGCGATTCCACAAAAGGCTTATAAAAAACGTTTCAATATATTTTTGTCTGCCTCAGGCTTCCTAAGAAAGAATAGCAGCTTATGTCCCTTCTTGTGAGTTATATTTGTTCTGTATTGAGATCTGTAGTTTTTATTCAGTGTTGAGATATTTGTAGTGCCCAAGCCTCTTTATTTGCCCCACTTTTATTATTGTCAAAAGATTGGAATACGTAACATTTACAGCCATAGCTTTGTTCTTAACACCCCAAAAACAGGCTCATGACTGTCCTTGATATATTTTGGGGCTTTTAATAATAAATTGAACTTTTAAAGTCTGGACCCAATTTTTGGACTTCACAGGCTGAAAGCTACCCGTGGAATTTGATTGTTGCAGCCTGGGGTGAGGCCTAGTTGAAGGTCTTTTTAGGGGCCTCACACCTTTTTTCTTACTTGGAGTGCACCCAGGGCCATCTTAACAGAATTATAGGCCCCCAGGCAAAGCCGTGCACTGGGACCCTTACCTACACAACCACTAAGCAAGTCGCAAAATACATAGGTTAGCATGGGACCCCTATGGTTGTGGGGCGACCAGGTAACTGCTCAGCATACCCATGCGTTAAGAAGGCCCTGAGTGCACTAATAACATAACAGGACCCAGACTGGCAGTCCACAGTTCATTCTTAGACTTGTCCTTAAGCTTTGACCATTTGATTTCACGTTTCACTTTTTCCTGCAGTTTTTTTTTTTCTGTTTGGTAAGAATTCCACATTAAAATGCTCTAGTTCTTGTGTGTAGCAGTTCTTTTAAATGTTTAGTAATTCACAACTTTTTGTAAGGATATATCTTGACTGATTTAACTGGGGTTATGGCATTCCTCTCTAAAACTTACAGAATACATCAATTTTTCAAGCCAAGACAGTTGTTGATTATTGATCCATGTATTGTGATTACAAACATAGTGTAAAATAGCTTACACATGTAGTTCTTGAACAAAAATGCACCAATATTATGAAATTCATTCACTTATTAAGAAAACAAGCAGTGAGCGACACATCAGCACTTCTAGTCATTCACTAACCTTTGGTTTGATGCACTTCTGTATTTATGTGTGAACTCACACAAGTGAACAAAGCATATATCCTGTCCTTCAGACAAATAGTACCAGGAATATGCGATAAAATGATTTTTCCCAGATCCCTTTTGTTTTCACAACCATACATCAGAAACACAGAAGGCATGCTTTCTTTTATTGAAACTCGAAGAGGATGCATTTGGCAAGTTAGGCTTTTATTTTCTGGTGGTGCTTTATGCCTCATTACCTCAATTGTTTAAGTGGCAGTGCAGGCAAGATATTTTTTTTTAATTTATTGAAATGGCCGGACTTTTGGAACAATATTTAATGTGAAAAATGCATATATACTGTGCTTGTGAAAAAATCATTTTGACGGAATGTATCCTTTAAGAGGACACATGATTAGCTTTACTCATTTGAACACTAAAGGAGTGTAGTCCATTCTTCTTCTTTGTAAAGCAAAACACATTGTTCTCATCATGTAAAACAGAGTCCCTTGGTGAAGTTGGCAACCTCTTCCATATTCTTGAGTGTACTAGATCACTTTAGGACATAATGAGGTTTTTATCAAACTAGATAGTGATTATGCTCCCGTTCCAGTCATGACTTTTAGACGGATTTCTTGCTTTTTTTTTTTTTTACTTTAAAAGACCCTTAAAATTGAAAATGTGCAGCTCTTTATACATACCAGCATGAAAGCACATACAAATCAACCTGTCCAATACTTTTCTGAAGCCTCAAACACTTTCATTTCTAAGAGGAGCAACTGCTAGCAGATCCACAGAAAATCTGTACCTTTCTCATTATTAAAATTGTGTTGGTTAGAGCAATTTCACTTAGGGAATATATTTGGCAGCTGAGCTGTTTACAAATAAAATTATGCTGTTGTGTTGAGAGTCTTTCATCAGGCGAACACAATCTGACCTTTAATTCTTAGTTTTCAAAAGCATGTACTTACTGCTTAGGCAAATTCTTTTGGGCTTTTTCAGGTCCATTATGGTCTTCAATTTTTATTTATAATGCATCTGAAAACACTGTCTATCTGCAAATCTATTTGCACAGCAACAAACATGCGTATAATATTTTAAATCACAGAAAATTACTTTGATCATAATAACACGTTCTGTTCTGTGTCTATATTTTGCCTGCAGTATTATTGTATAGCATGCAGCCGGTCTGTAAGGTAGTCACATTAAATATTTAAAATGAATCTGTAGAAGAGTATGGATGGTAGAGTTTCTTATATAAAGTTGAAATAATTTAAAAAATATCTAAAAACAACCTGCTCAATAGCTTATGGTAAGTAACAATATGGTGTATGTGTTTATTTACAATATACACAAGTCTGTAAAAATGTATTCACCCATTTTGGATTTTCTCATTTTTTGCAAACCTTAAATGTTAAATAAAACAAACCTAACTAAGCAAGCAGCATCAAATTTTGATATATATTTATAAATCAGATTATTAGAGACTGCTCATTATTATGAAAAACTGGTTGTGCTAGTTAATATAGAAATATATTTATCATGAGGAATGTTGCTACCATATATGAGGTTAATCGGTCACAACGTTGTGCAACAAACTTGACTTAATCTTCCATTAGATAGATAGATAGATAGATACTTTATTAATCCCAAGGGGAAATTCACATAATCCAGCAGCAGTATACTGATACAAAGAAACAATATTAAATTAAATAGTAATAAAAATGAAAAAATTAAAATAAAATTAATGTTAGCATTTACTCCCCCGGGTGGAATTGAAGAGTCGCATAGTGTGGGGGAGGAACGATCTCCTCAGTCTGTCAGTGGAGCAGGACGGTGACAAAAGTCTGTCACTGAAGCTACTCCTCTGTCTGGAGATGACACTGTTCAGTGGATGCAGTGGATTATTCATGATTGAATACAAACGTCACCACTTAAATATCGTTTGAGGATCGTCTAGTATGGACTGTTTATTCTAGGTCTTGCTACATCATCAGTATAAAGGTTTGATTTGGAATTTGTCTCGGATCATTTCAAAATATAACATTTCTTTTACATCAATTCACCTATGGATAGTGACAAGTCAACTGGTAAATGCAAAATTGAATTCACAATGGAACTCAATGTGAGCCATTCCTTGAATCATTAACACAGAAGAAAAGTGTTTATTGTTCTGCATTCATTTTGCATGTGTCTGGAACCTGTCATTTATCATTTAAAGATAAAGAAGAACCATTCTGGAAAAAAAACAACAACATGTGATTCATTTCCTGTCACAATGTAGAGATTTTCTAGAGCAATCAGTTACATGTTATGTTTGTCCCAGTAAGGGGATACCCACTTTGTCAATTATGATGACAATGTTGACAAACACAATCCTAAAGATGCACCTGAAATGACACAGAAATGAAATTCAACGCTCCTCACCACACAGAGCTTGTGATCCCTCCTCTGCTGTACTCAAGAGCAGTAACGATCAATTCCTTCTACTTCGTCTTCACTGGATATGGTTATGGCTGCTATAACAGTAGCATACTGCAGCATTGCACACACAACCATCAGTGTTGGCACCACTGAGGTGAAAATCTGATCCTACTTGTCTTATGACTGGAAGTGCATGTATCCATACAGAGTACCTATATTACCACGACATTACGAGTTTGCTGATGTGCTGCTGTAGATTAGCTACAGATGTAAATAAACGTGCACAAATCTTTTGTCATCTGGCAGCCATTCACTACTAAACTCACTGTTTCTTGCCCAGAGTAGACTGGCCGGTCCCGTGGCCTGGAACCCCTGCAGATTTTATTTTTTTTCTCCAGCCGTCTGGAGTTTTTTTCTGTTTTTTCTGTCCACCCTGGCCATCGGACCTTACTCCTTTTCTATGTTAACTAATATTGTCTTATTTTAATTTCTTATTTTGTCTTTTATTTTTTTTTTTCTTCAGTATGTAAAGCAGTTTGAGCTACTTTTTGTATGAAAATGTGCTATATAAATAAATATTGTTGTTGTTGTTGTTCTAACACATTCACAGATTGGCCTAAATGACGGTATCACAGGTACTCCCAGGTCATTTTGCCCTTTCCTTTACATTGGCATAACAAAATACATCACTCCAGTCAATCCATGCTTCTTTCTATCTCCACAAGTCTTGCTGGTCTCAGCCGTTACAATAATACGGAGTCAGCCATGGAAACATCCCAGGCTGAACACAGGACACAAATCATTTAATTAACTAACGTAGAGAGAACCAAATGTACAACTTTGGTAATGTCTTAGCTCTCAGCTGTAACTTTAAGGCCTGGCTTTGGTTTAGATGTTTTCATTTAGTAATCTTTCAGGTTGTATGTTTTGAAATGTAATTGTGACTGCATGGTTTTTCTGTCTCAGCAGGCCAAATAATACAAATTATAGGTGCAACAATTATATTCTGATGTGTCAATCTGTCTGACTTTTCAACCAACATTTTAAAAAGACAAAATAGATGAAGTAAGAAGAGGCACCCAGCAAAAGTGACGTCAGGGTGGCCCTGCCTCCTGCAGAGCCAACCTAAAAGTACAGGAAATGGTAGCATAATTAATGGAATGGTGCATAAACAACAAAATTAGTACTTAAAATTTACAAAAGTAGCATAAAAACATATAAAAACAATTAATTTAAGAAAAAAAAAAGAACAAACCAAAGAAACAACCCTGGCTGTAATACAGCATTGGAAAATTAGAGCAATTTTGATGAGAACAAGGTATTCAGATCAGCAATCTTGTTCACTTTTTTCAAAGTAACATTCATGTCCCGCTAATTTTTTTTATTTCTATGACATCCTGTTCATGTATAATCAGATGTCAATAGCTGAGTGCCACCATCTTACATAGATGGCGTTAGTACAACTGACCAACAATGGCTGTGATAAAAACAAACAGTATGGCTGTGGCCATGCAAGACCCACAACAAGAAACTAAATACCATTGCCAGAATAGAGATAAGAACATCAGGAATATAAAAAACAGGAAAATAAGGATGGTAGAACCAAACATGAATGATGTCCAAAAGGAACAAAAAGTGATTGTGAGTTTTTTTAAAGTGGACTGAATCGTTTGTCTTTGCTCACCAAAAACAGAAATCCAATCAGTCCAATCAGTGTTGCAATGTTTTGTAAAAGTGAGAAAAAAGAAACAGCATTTAGAATGTTTTAACTGTTTCATTTTGAGACAGGTCTTTGTCTGACTTTTACATATTAGAAAGCATATTTCAAGGTTCTGTAGTATCTTTTAATCACATGTAATCATGGTTGAAAGAATGCCTTCCTTCAGTTGGTACGTGCCTCCACCTGTGCTCATAATTCTAGAATTTAGTTGTAATTATGCAAAAAAATGTATTAAAAACAAAAGATAAGACTGTTATGTTCAAATGTGGGTGTTTGTATGAATATCTCTTTTGCTGGAAAGATTCATTTCCCAGATTCTGTAGTATTTTCTAAAAGGAGTTGCTCAAAAACAGCAATGTTTTCTCAATCCTTTCAAGCTTATGTGGACTAATAAACGTTTATCCACACATCATTGAACTGCATCTAAAAATGCATACTGAAGGTGGGCTATGGCATCGTAGATCCAATCAGGATTTTATTTTTTTGATTTTTTAGGTGCGCTCAAATATTATACATCTATTAGGATAGTCCATGTCTGTCTGTCTGTTTGTATGAAACAAGTCAGCCCCTTGTGGCCAAATTTTGTTGAAATATTGCGCACTTATTCTCCAAGGAAATTTGTCAGGACAGTTCAATTAATATTGAGTTTTGCTGAACAGATCACACTGTACACAGTTTGAAAATCTCTCATTGAAAATCAACTTATCCATCTAACAACAGAGAAACATTCTGAGTGACTTCAACTGGGAATTAGTTTATTTTAATTTTACCTTTACAGCGGTAACACCAAATGGTAGATTTTATATATTTTGATCTTTTTCACTTCCAATAGCCAATACTGATGTCAAACAGATGACCAATACAAGTTAATGAAACACCAGCAGACGGCACACATGGAGCTGCAGTCCTCAATTGTTATGTCCATGAGGATGTGTGCATGTAGAAACCTATGTTTGGCAAGCTGTTTCTGCTTTATGAAGACTGCTAAAGGGTGTCCATGCAATCAGAAAAGAACAAGGGCATGAGCACCTCTGTCCTACCGATTCTTAAAGCTAAATGATCTTCCTAACTGTAAAAGTACAAATTGCAGTCAAGAAAAACAAAAGGTTGTCTAGATATGATTTTCCCTGTGATGTTATACACAAAAGTAAATAAACATTTATTCAGTATTATCCTTACACCTAACCTGCCTTTTAGCTCCATTATCTTCAGAATATAATGATTCACTCCTTCACTGTCACTATAATTTACTAGGGTGGCCAGATGTCACGGTGACAGGGACAGTGCCAGTTTTAGGCTATGCATCCTGATAAATAATTGATGAATATCATAATGTCTCTGTTTTAACAGTCTCTCTGTTTGTGGTGGTTTCATACACTATTGAGGTGTTTTAATAAAGAAAGTTGAGGGTGCCCTCTTTATTCAAAAGGCATAGAAACCGAAGATCTTCCTGTCCTCTCTTTTGTGCACTGCTGCCACAGGCACGTTACTGAATACAAAAAGTCCAAACTTTATGTGACACCATCTAGTGAAACAAAATAAACATCTCTCTAAATTATTTACAAAACTCTAATTGGTAAGACCATATCTCCACCCTATCCTTCTCTTCAAAGTAACAAATATATAATAGTGCAGTCAAAATATCCAAGAAGGGAAAGGTTGATTGTAAACTTGTGTTAAATTTGAACAGTATTGCCATTAGAACCAAGAAGCAGACAAAAAACAGGGAGTACTGCGATTTATTTGTTTCCACGTCAGCCTCTGTGTAGAATCAGATTTGTTGACTTGTGGATGTGTTTTTTTTCCTGTGCCCTGATCTCTCTCTGATGATGATGTGATTAAGTAGACATTAAACAAATGAGGATGGCGTTTGTGTGTCCCAGTTTGAGACCTTGAAAATCTGGTCACCTTATAATTTACCATCAGAATGTGATATTCCCTTGATATCCAAAAATGGTCACTTGTTGTATAACATTTGCCTTTCAGTTCTGTTATTCCCTAGCATTTGTCATAACTTCCAGCAACCCTCGACCCCCTACTCTATGCTTACTGCCGAAATCGGTCCACTGATGATGCAGTCAATGCTGCCATCCACACAATCCTCACACACCTGGAGAAAAGGGACACATATGTAAGAATGCTGTTCATTAGCTATAGCTCAGCGTTCAATACAATACAATACATTACAATTTATTTTTTGTATAGCCCAAAATCACACAAGAAGTGCCGCAATGGGCTTTAACAGGCCCTGCCTCTTGACAGCCCCCCAGCCTTGACTCTCTAAGAAGACAAGAAAAAACTCCCAAAAAAACCCTTGTAGGGAAAAAAATGGAAGAAACCTTGGGAAAGGCAGTTCAAAGAGAGACCCCTTTCCAGGTAGGTTGGGTGCAGTGGGTGTCAAAAAGAAGGGGGTCAATACAATACAGTACAATACACAGAACAGAATAAATCCTCAATACAGTATAAAAATAAAAATTGTAGAAGTACAGTCCCATGGAAACTGTGCATTAAACTTGTCTCCCTTGGACTGACATCATCCCTCTGCAGCTGAGTGCTGAATTTCCTTACAGACAGACCCCAGTCAGTCAGATTGGGATACCAAACATCAGGTACAAGAGCAATCAGCACCGGCTGCCCCCAAGGCTGTGTGCTGAGTCTGCTGCTCTACACCCTGTTACCTGTGACTGTGTCGCCTCTCAGAACAGCACCAGCATCATTAAATTTGCTGATGACACTACAGTCATAGGGTTGATTACTGGGGGGGTGGAGGCAGAATATAGGACAGAGGTGGCAGGACTCGTGGCCTGGTGTCAGGAAAACAACCTCTCCCTGAATACAGATAAAACCAAGGAGATGATTATCGACCCAAGCAAGAGGAAGCTGCAGCACACTCCCATTTACATCGGTGAGGCTGAGGTGGAGAGAGTAAAAATCTTCCAATTCCTTGGAACCCACATCAGCGAGGCAATGACTTGGTCTTACAATACACAACAACTCATTAACCGAGCACACAAAAGACTGTTCTTTCTGAGGAAGTTGAAGAAATTTGGCATGCCAACCGAAATTCTCACTAATTTCTACAGGGATACAATAGAGAGTGTTGTCAACTGCTCTGTTATTGAATGGCATGGTAACTGCTGCTTGCAGGAATAGAAGGCACTCCAGCGTGTAATTAAAACTTCACAGCACATCTCTGGAGCAACCTTCCACTCCCAACAGGACATCTACACTAGTATGGTCATCAGGAGGGCGCGCAACATAATTAAAGACAATACTCATCCTCAACACACACGTTTCATGCTGCTTCCCTCAGGGAGGTGCTACAGGAGTGTGAAATCACGCACCACAAGACTGACGCATAGTTTCAATCCAAACCACAACTCATAGCCTCATAAATGGTACTGACTGCTGCGGTATGTCATCAGGCACTGTGCACCTTATTTTGTAATCTTATCATTTTTGTTTTTATACTTCTTTTTGTCTTTCCGTCTATGTATATGAAGGTAAGCTAGCAAAGTAAGACTTTCATTATATGGATTTAACATGGGTTTTTACTGTGTATATGACAATAAACTTCTTGTATCTTGTATCTAAATGAAAAGCTATGAAAGTCCCAATCAGAAAAAAATACTATAGCCAGAAATGCTAAAGAAAAGAAGAATAAAGGTTCCTTTGTTTTTCAATTAAAGGTTATGTTAATTGGCAGTTGCAAATTGTGGGGTGGGTGAGTGTGCGTGTGTGTTTACTATATGTGGGTGTGTGAGTTAGAGTGGTCTCTGTGATGGGATAGCCTGCCCAGGCCTGACTTCAGCAGGTTTCGCATCCTCTGCCCAAATAAATCTCACTGCAGCACGTTGTTCAACAATAGTGCAATCTCACATGGCTATTTGACCTTGGCTTCATTAAGGCTGCAGCATGTTGCGCTGTGCGTGTGCGAACTACCCATAAGCCATTGCAAACGTGTTACATTGAGGCAACTTTTATCCATAGCGGTTACCGCGTAACTTTCAAATTGCCTTTACTTTTAGATTTGCCCCTTGTATTAAAACCAATGAGACTGATTTCTGTCTGTTTACCTTAATGTGTGTGTATGTAAGATTTTGTACTTTAATGTTAGTATCGTATAGTGGGGTAAGATCTTTGTGCCTGTAATAAAAATAATAATAAATTTATATACTGTAACATATTTCATACATTGCTGTCAGCTCCTGATGACCCAGTATTGGATAAAGTGGATTTGAGATTGTTACATTATGTATTAAAGTTATAAATATGTGTAAGCACACTGAGTTCTTTCGTAGCAAAGAGTGTAACACAGAAATTAACTGAAATGAATTATGCTCAAGTGTGCCGAGGTCTAAAATTGGAATAAGTGCATTTAGAGAAGAGATGGATGTTTCCGCCCATAATATCATCTTATATTTTCTACAGAAAATGTATTCATTTAAAATTAAATCTGCAACATAATCATTTGTGCAGAAAGTGAAGGGATCTGAATGGTTTCTGAATTCACTGTAGACAATAATAGACAAAGAGCTTTAAAAAAAAGGTTGACGGAAGTAAAATATATACAGTACCCACAAAAAAAAACAATCTGATGGTAATTTTTAATTTGAAGCTGTTTATTCATCGTATTTTACTTGCCCTTTATATCAGCGGTGGTAAGAGCAGAAACAACTATTACTGTATGTCTTCTCACAGACAAAATACTTTTCAGCTTTAAAAAACAACAAATTCCCAAGTGACAGAAGCCTGTAAATTGAAGTATTACAAGTAAAGCAGCTCATTATTTGTGTCCCTATTTATTCTGGAACTCTCAGGCTCGCTTTTTTTCACTTTGTAATTAATCACACTTTCTGTTTTTTCGACATACTTTAGATCAACAGTTTCATCCGTTTTTAGAACTTGCCTTAATTCACAGTTGTCAGCTTTTGTATTGGCATTCCATCTTTCAGTTATTGTCTCCCTATTTTTAGCTCATTATCTTTCAGGAATAAGCAAGGGTGGCCTATTTTGTATCCTCATTCATTCATTCATTAATATGTATAAATGGATTACAATTTGCATGAGAGTAGTTTAAATCTTTGTGCAGCAACAGACTATAAATAAACACCTTTAAAAAGTTGAAGAAACATTGTTTAAATTTAAAATGAATTGGAGGTTATCTGCCATAAAGTGCAATAATATTTATGGCAATCGTAAATAAAGGAAGGCATCACGCAGATCTACATTAAGTTCTAGAAACTAAATAAGGAGAGCTCCGTGTACTTGGTGTGCTCTGTGGCCAGCTGAGTTCATGAGCAGTGTTGAAGGGTGTAGACTATAGTTAATCTCATCAATAAAATTGCTAAATCCTAAGTGTGAACTTGAACTTGATCTTGAAAACCAAAGGAACAAAAAATATAAAAATAAACCATTACAGTATAATGGAAAGCAAATCAGGTAGTTAAACTCTGAATTCAGAAAATCAGGATTCAAATAATTGCTTTCAGTTACTGTGACCTAAACAAAACCTCACTTTAACAGAGAATATTTAAATATTTACATTTATAACACCCTCTGCATTAAAATCTGACACTTCCACTCTTTAATTGATCTCCGATGCTCCATGATTACATACTGTCACGTGAGTGCGCGCAGAAGACAGCTTAAGAGCTCTGGAGATGGAAGTTACCTGTCAAACCAGGGCTGTGTGCTGAAGCCTTCTCTCTTCCTCCCTGTTCCACTTCTCTTGTCCGTCTTCCAGGACCCGCCCCTTCCTACCTGGAACCCATATGACCGTCACTTCAGCCGTCCTTGTTTTCAGTTCTACATTGGACTCCTGTCTGAAAAGATGACAAAGCCTTATATGTAAAAAGTGTGTGCTTTTTTTTTTTTATTTATTTACAGTATATAGTACAGGGGTCTCCAACACGGCGCTCGTGAGCTACCGGTAGTTAACAACCCCTTTTCAAGTAGCTCGCCAAAGGGTTAATGAATCCGGCATAAATTTGAAAACTTGATTAGTCAATCAAGTTTTCAGTGTGCGATCTTTCCAAAAAATCATATCACGATCCACAATCTGAATTGCAATCTATCTTTTCAGTGTTGGATACACTTAAGAGAATATTTGGACTCAAACTCATTTAGACCTAAGTAACACTTGTTTTAAATATCAAAGTTAAATTCAATTGTTCTCTTGTTTGCTAGCTAAGCGGAGTTAAGGAACACGCCCTGAAGCTGGCGAGTGAGTGAGGAAGGCCCCTCTCCTTGGCCCGCTGTGTGTTTCTCGGATTTGCACAAATAAATCAGGATCGCAAGTGAACTCTGATGCGTAGCGAAATGAGAGAAGATGCAAAATCAACCGGAATGTTCAAGCAAATTCTAGAAAAAAACCTGATCGAAATCCGTTAAGTAGTTCTCTCGTGAAAAGCGGACAAACATACAGACACTGGATTTTATATATTATATATTAGTAAACCTTCAAAATAATGCACAGTTAAATGCATTCTCAGCATTTCTGGAGCACAGTAGAGCCAGATAACTATAAGAATCTTCACCAAGCAGCTCCAAAAATGTCTGCTTTGTTTGGGTCTCCATACCTCTGTGAGTCTGACATGAATGTCATGAAATCAAAGTTCAGAACAAGCCTGACAGATGAGCATTTAAATGACTCCATAAGAGTGAACCTAAGTGGCTCCACTCCACCATACACCTGCCTCTCTTGTTGACTCCATGCAGTGCCAGTCATCTGACTAACTAAAAAACACATCACACATGTAACTGGACATGTGAATAAAGTGAAACAGTGACATGGAACAAAATGACAAATGAATAAGTCATATCTGTGTATTTGGAATTGCATTGTTTTGTTTTGACAGCATTCATGTTTGAATTCAGTAGTGTGAGGTACACTAGAAAATGCATACAGACATACAAAATGTACTTGCAGGTGAAATAAATATTTTTTGTGATGTTTTAATGCAAAATGTGAGTTGTGGACACCAACATTTTGTAAATGTTCAGGCAAAACAAGCTCATTTAGTTTGTTTGGGTTGAAATAAACTATGAGAATAAACGTTAGAAAACATGAGAAGCTCTCGGCCATTCTCATTTTGTAAAAGTAGCTCTCAGGGGAAAAAAGGTTGGAGAACCCTGATATAGGGTCACTGACATGCCCCCAAACCTTCTTGCTTGTCTGCTTCTAGCTTTACAATATTAATATACCATCTTCAGGTTTCCAACACATTCCTCTGGCATGTTTTATCTAATGAGGTCAAACATCCCAATACTTTTGTCAGAAAATACAAAACCAAATGAGATATTACAAATTACCTTAGTGTAGAGTGAATGTTGTCTATAATAGGTTTAGATGTACTGTAGATCATTTATTCTAATCTTATGGATGAGTTCAGACAAAGCGTAACATAAAAATAGCATAACATTCACAAACATGGGTCAATTCAGTATCATAGAGAACCAGTGTCAATCCTGGCAGCTTCAGGTATAAGGCAGGAGCCAGCAGTGGATTGGGGGGTAGTCTATAGCAGAGCCCACTCATACACACACCCACATCAACAATGGGCCAAATTAAAGTTGCCAATCAAAATGACACACATATGTTTGGGGTGCTGGGAAAAAACTGACACTAGGAGAGAGAGAAAATGGGTAAATTGGTAGTGACTGTGTACAACATTCAAAGCCAGGACACTGGATCTGAGAGAGAGCAGCATGCACTAATGTTTTAATTACTGCTGTTTGTCACACTTGGGGAGCTGAAATGACGTAGGAATAATATGGCCAAAGAGTGAAGGAGCACAGTTATTGACTCCGTCTCCCTCTTTATCTGTATAACAAAGACGTTACCCCTGATGTCATTCTTGTTCCAGACTCGGAAGTCCTGTCTGTTCCACCCCATCACAGATTCAAGAGATCGAGGAACTGGAAGTCATCATTCACTCTCGAACCCACAACTAAGGAAGGCCGAGATCTAATTTCAGAAATGTCTCCTGTTTAGGATTTTTTAGTTATACACCATAATTTGTCCTTTATTCACATTTGTAAATTTCCTCCAACTGATAGTTAGCTGGAAGTGAATCATGTGGTATCCTGTGTCATCAACAAAGCATTGTTTTTTTGTAATATAGCAATCAAGATGCTCCCACAGCTGTAGGTAAGGGCGTGGGCATTTCAACAAGCACTTATGATACTGGGTAGCCTTTAGCCCACTATGACTATTATAGTCATTTTATTCTATTCTTTTTCCTCCATTGTTAATTGTTCTTGTCTCAATTAGTATGTTAAAGGAACTTTATATTACCATAACTAGCTTCTGTCGTAAGGCCCTGTCACATTACACAACGTTTCCAGTGATTTTCATTAGTAGACTTCATTTACATAATCAAGGCTGGTTGTATCAAGTTTGTATTTTGCCACACCTATCTAGTCAGTCCAATCGGTCAGTGACTTGGCCTGACAAAATCTGATTTTGTCATGAGTTGTAGGGGCGGACTCTGTGAACTCCTCACAGTAAGGAGATCATGGGTTCACAAATTCCGGGACCTCCATGTATGGAGAGTGCTTTGAGTAGTGAGAAATGCTTTATATAAATGTAAATAATAATTATTATTATTATCATGAGAGATGACAACCAGTGAGCACTCAACTGGAAGAACAATGGATAGAAGGCAGCAATGAGGAATAAGGAATGTGGGTGTTTTGGACCTTACAAACAGCAGAGAGGCACATCTGTGTTATGTGTTTTATATACAAAAAGAAAAGAGTTGAAATTGTGGCTGGACACTTCTTACCTGCTATTCATACGGCACCAGCTCTGTGTGGCATTCACAGTCACAAAAAGGGATGAGCTTGCAACACTTTGGAAATTTGAAAGTGTGCTGGAATGTCATTGCAGAGTCCCAAAGCACCTAAGTCCAATTAAGTTCCAAAAGCACTTCTAATAATAGCCACTAGAGAGGAATATCACCATCAAGCCCTGGCTAGGATTAAGAGCAAGCACCGAACCTTTATAAAATAAAGTAAACACAAGAAGCTCCGTAGAACACAATAAGCAAAAAGGAGTTGCCAGCAAGGGTAACTGAAAGTGTTCAAGTCCTAAAATGGAAATCCAAGGTAAAAAACAGAGCAGTTAGCTTGAAAATACAGGAATTCACAGAAAGCACAGAAAAAGCCACAAGAACTCACCAACACCAGAGCACATTTACAATGAATCACCATGAACTTGGAAACCCTCTGGATTTATCGGGTGCAGAGCAGTTTATGGTGGTGATCGGCAGATGTCCTCGCCTCTTGGCAACCACCCTGAATACAAACTGAACATAGCAAAGTCCACAGATTGTCAGAGGTGGCTGGGGTGGCGACCCGGCCGGGATGCCCAGGAGGACCGGAGGAGGGCTTGCGCCTTCCCCAGACCATCTGGGGAACTGCCCTGGTTCCTTTGGGGGCCATGGGTACAGAGCTTCAAAGCTCCACCCTGTAGGGGCCCGTGGTCTCTGCCAGGGGGCGCCCCCATGCCTTTGGAGCCCTGGATCTCAGCACTTCCGCCACATCAGGAAGTGCTGGGGGGAAGAGGAGCAGCAACACCTGGAGTGCTTCCGGGAATACAGCCAGCGCTTCCACCACACGGGGGCATGTCGGTGTGGAGATTGCTGGGGAGCACTTGGAGCACATCCGGGTGTGGGTAAAAGGGGCCACCTCCCTTCATTCGGAGCAAGAGTCGGGAGCAGAGTGGACTGAGCATGCTGGAGGAGGCAAGGAGGCGACCTGAAAAGGAAAGTAAGGCATTGTGTGGCCAGGACTTTGGGGGTTTGTGTGGCACTTATGGAAATGATGTGAAATTATGTGAAATGAACGTGTCTGCCTGTCTTTGTTCGGGCCAGCCTCCACAAGATATACATAGACAATGCCAGAAATAAAGAATGGTGTACATAATCAGTAAGTTAGTAATTTTCTAACCCACTTCATCCTGAACAGGGTCCCGGTGGGCTGGAGCCTGTCCCAGCTAGCATAGGGCGCAAGGCAGGAACAAATCCAGGACAGGGCGAACACACACACACATACTGTGCATACACCCCAACCACACACTAAGGCCAATTCAGTATCACCAATCTACCTGACCTTCATGTCTTTGGACTGTGGGAGGAAATAGGAGGACCTGGAGGAAACCCACACAGACCCTGGGAGAACATTCAGACTCCAGGCAGAGAGGACCCGGGGCAAAAACCCAGGTTTCCTTACCGTGAGGCATCAGCGCTACCACAGAACCACCATGCTGCCCTGAACAAAGAGTTGCATATACATATATACATGTATATGTATTATAGGTATCTCTCTATTATAAAAAAAAATTCCTGGAGAGAAACATTAGGGCAATGATACGTGATCTTCACATTAAGATCACGGAAGACACTTAAAAGAACCGTAAGACTAGAAAGATTGGCCACGGAGTGTTTCGCGGGGACCTCAAACATGAGACTTTGTGCCAAAAGATTGACCCTGGATCATCTTGCGATGACGTAGAACATGAGATTCTTACAAGACAGGCACCATTTACAAATAAATAAGAGCAAGGGCAGCCAGCAAACACACTCAGTCATATTTTGGCTTTTAGCACACACAGATCCAGGGATCTCAGTGCATATAAAGCGTATAAGGAAAGTACGTTATAAATGAAAAAGACAACAAAGCAAAGAAGAAAGCAGCACAGAGAAAAGAGTATGGCGTTATTTCAGTGCCACTATTCTGAGCGACGTAAAAAATATTGCAAGTGCAAGTGTTGCATTTTGAGGAGAAATTTATTCTGAGCGTACAAAAGCTGAATTTGAGTGAACAAAATTCATTGCTGCGTGCAAAAATGTATTTCAGTGTTTGCACTTATCCATATACACACACACAATAGCACCCCTCTCGCTCAGTTTTTCATTTGCGCTTGCTCGCAATGTGTTGCTTGCGCTCACAACATTCTCTGCTGCAAGCGCTCAACTCTCTGTACACCGTTATAAGTGTGCCACAAAACCAACCAATCACAGACTTGGTTTCAAAAATTCTGATTGGCTCTTACGGTCTCCAATCAGCTCGCTAGCTGCTGAATTCGGAAACAGTCAGTTACGGTTGTATAATGCAACTACATTATACTACACCAACGATAGTCTTAACAAATAATATATTTTAAAATAAAATAATTAAAGATATTATCCCAAATTGGGGTTTATTTGAGTTTAGCTGGATTTAGCTACATTTCGGACTGTTTCCGAATGCAGCAGCTAGCGAGCTGATTGGAGACCGTAAGAGCCAATCAGAATTTTTGAAACCAAGTCTGTGATTGGTTGGTTTTGTGGCACACTTATAACGGTGTACAGAGAGTTGAGCGCTTGCAGCAGAGAATGTTGTGAGCGAGAGGGGTGCTATTGTGTGTGTGTATATGGATAAGTGCAAACACTGAAATACATTTTTTGCACGCAGCAATGAATTTTGTTCACTCAAATTCAGCTTTTGTACGCTCAAAATAAATTTCTCCTCAAAATGCAACACTTGCACTTGCAATCTTTTTTTACGTGCGCTCAGAATAGTGGCACTGAAATAACGCCATAAAAGAGACTCAAAATTGTTGGAGAGACAAAAAAGAATAATCTAGATGCAAATGCAGAAAATAAGGAAAGTAATTATCAGCCTGGAACAAGTGGAATTGGATAAAAGCACGTCCAATTGGGACGTTTGCGCTATACACATGCAGAGCAGGTTAGAGATTATGAAAGCAGTGGAATTCGAAAGGCTCAAAAAAAAAATAGTTGGCGTGATACACATGTGGAGAAAGTTAAAGAATATGAAAGTAGGAAAATTATAAAGTATAAACAAAAGAAAGCAAAAATAGCAGGAGAGCAAACAAACGGAAATTATTACTCAAAAAAGGGAAAGTAATCACCACCAGGAAAGCAGGATAAAGCAAGGTCAGAAATAAAAGACAGAATAGAAAACAAAGTAAAACGTCATAAAAAGGTTAAAAAACAAGAGGGCCAAACACATGCAGAGCAGGTTAGAGATAATGAAAACAGTGGAATTGAAGACTCAAAAAAAAACTTAGGCGTGAAACACATAAAGAACAAGAAAGTAGAAAAAAATGACAGTGTCAAAAAAAAGAAAGTAAACATTGTATTAGTGCAAAGAAAGAGAAATTATTACTTGGAAGAATAGCGAAAAGGCAAATAGAGATTGAATATATGGACATACGTGATATGTCAGAAGTATGTAAATATTGTAAGGCTTTGAAGTTTAAGTCAAGAGAATTTCAAAAAAGGAGCTTACCTCACATGCATTTACTTTGCAAAAAATGATTAACTGCTGATGATGTAGATCATTTTGACAGAGAAACCTATCCTAAATTATGGTACAAAGTCATTAAACACATGTCGCACAGACCTCATTAAAAAGATTCAGCATGTTGGGACTGGAAAGATTCAAAATATTGTTTTTACAGAAAAAAAAATATTAAAAGTGTGTATCTGGAAAAACAAAAATGGGAGTTGGCGAGTGAAGCCCCCTAGTACAACATAAATAAACAATAGAGACACATAACGTGAATATGAACCCGAACCTGGCTGAGACATGACATATGTCATTTTCATGCATTTTTTTTTCTCGCTCTTTAATCTGACATCCTCAGGTCACAAGATCAGCAATTACAGTCATTAAGTTTGATATCCCCTCCGACTAGAAGTTATATAATGTGCCACCTGCTTTTTTTGTGATTTTATATAATAATATAATAATAAATATATATTATATTAATAATAAGTGTTCTATTCTTGATAAATTTCAGTCAGGTTTTAGAACAAATCACAGTACAGAAACTGCACTGGTTAAAGAAGTAAATGACTTGCGGGTAAATGCAGACAGAGGCCATTTATCTGTTCTCATCCTATTAGATCCGAGTGCCGCATTTGATACCATTGATCACAATATTCTTAGAAATCGCATTTGTCAATGGGTGGGCCTCTCTGGCAGTGTCTTAAATTGATTTGAGTCTTACCTGGCAGGTAGAAAATTTTTGGTTAGTTGGTTAGTGGCAATTATACTTCGAAGAAACGTAATATTCTATATGATGTTCCACAAGGCTCTATCCTAGGTCCACTGCTCTTTTCGATCTCCATGCTTCCATTAGGTCAGATTATCTCAAGGCATAACGTGAGCTACCACAGCTATGCTAATGACACACAACAGTATTTATCAATAGCGCCTGATGACGGTGACTCTCTTGGTTCACTGACCCAATGTCTTACTTATGTTTCTGAATGGATGAGTAGCAATTTTCTCAAACTAAATAATGAGAAATCAGAAATATTAGTGATTGGATAAATGGATATAATGAGAGTATTACAAATAAACTTGATCCATTAGGCTTAAAAGTCAAGACAGAGGTAAAGAATTTAGGGGTACTTAATGACTCTGACCTAAATTTTTAATCACATTTTAATCACAATACTAAGACAGCATTTTTTCGCTTAAGAAGTATAGCAAAAGTTACATCCCTTATAACTTTGCAAGATTCTCAAAAATTAGTTCATGCTTTTGTTTTCAGTCGGCTAGACTACTATAAAATCACTCCTCTCAGGACTACGCAAAAAAAGACATCAATCTATTGCAACTAAGAACAGAAAATCTGAGCACATCTCTCCAGTTTTGATGTCACTACACTGGTTACCTGTGCCATTTAGAATTGACTTTGAAATACTGCCTATGGTTTACAAAGCCTTAAATAATCTTGCTCCATCCTATATTTTGGAATGTCTGTCAGCTTACACTCCAAATCATAACCTTAGATCGTCAAATGAGTGTCTGCTTATTATTCCAAGAGCTAAACTTAAAAGAAGTGGTGTGGCAGTCTTCTGCTGTTATGCGCCTAAAATCTGGATTAGTTTACCAATAGAAATTCAGGCTAATACAGTGGAGCACTTTAAAAAACTGCTAAAACACATTTTAACATGGCTTTCTCATAACTTCATTTTAGTGCATTCTTGATATTCTGTATATGCTTTTAATGACTATGTTGTTTCATAGCTCCGAAATCCGTACTAACCCCAACTTTCTCTGCTGTTCTTTTTACAGTTTTCTGTGGCGGCGATCAAAGCACCGTGCTATCCCTACATTGATGGATTGAAGGCCAGAGGTCTACGTCATCATCAAGTTCTTGCATGTGAACCCTGAAAACCATGAGGACTGATTTAGATCATTTATGTTAGGTAGAATGCCCAGTGAGGGCTTGGTGGTCTTGTGGCTTCAGAAACCCCAGCAGATTTTATTTTTTTTTTTTCTCCAACCCCTAAGGAGTTTTTATTTTGTTCTTTCTTTCTCCCCTGGCCATCGGACCTTACTTTATTCTTTGTTAATCAGTATTGCCTCATTTTATTTTTATATTTTTTCTTCATCTTATAAAGCACTTAAAGCACTATATACAGTAAATAAATGTTGTTGTTGTTATATATGTAAATGTCACATTGGTTATTTCTTGCTTTATAGTTTTAAATCAGTGCAAGGGCTTATACTCCATGATGAGTGCTATATAAAAATGATGTGAATTCCAAAGAAACATTTGCCATCAGAGACCATGGTCTGTGTTACAGTAAAATATATCATACAACTATTGTTTCTTGCAGTATGTGCAACATAAAACCATTTTTTAAAACTTACTTTTTTCCCAATTTGCTTTAAAATCAGCCACACTGTTTGGAAATAAAACATTGATAAAATTTTAGAACGCATCAGTAAACATTTTATTTATCTGTTCCCATTTCCCTGCCCCACTAAACATGCCTTCATTATCTGCAATATTAAAAGAATAAAAGAAACTTCTTTGTTTCTTTTAGCCCAGCCGAGGGTCGAAAGTCCCAGATTTCCCTGTATGTACAACTCTCTGTGGATTGGATGACCCAGTCTTAGCAATAAAGGACGCGTGAGTAATAAAGAAGGAGTTTAAAGCCGTATTACGCTCGACACTTCCAGATAAGTTCTGAATTGTTTAACTGTCTGACATGTATATTAATAGTTGCCATTTATTTAACTAAATATGAATATTCATCCTCATTTATATTTCAAGGCATTTCCATTCCTTACAGACCAAAGCGGTTTTGACCAATTTCCATCCTTGTTACAGGAATGACAGCTTTCACTCCTGGGTCCTGCCAGAGGTCTGCGGAATTCAGTGGAGGTCTTGTGTGCGGGGAGTGCGCTTCTGCTCCCAGCTGTCCACAAACACTCATTAACAGAGGCAAATATCCAATGGAATCTCTGTGAGAATTTTTAATCACACAAAGGCTCTGCTAATTAGGCAGCTGATGGGGCATGGAGTGCACAAGGACAAATTCTTTAAACAAAGGACTGGAAACTTTAGGAGCTTTAATTACTTGGGCAAAGAGTTCATTCCAGAACTTAAGAGCACATTATTCTGGTAATGAGACCAAGTGGCAGCCCATATTAGTGAGAAATAATGTGGAAAGTTCAATTATATTGTGCTGTTAGGGCCCTGCGCTCCTTAAAGCTTCTGATGCGCACACACATGTAACGAGAGTGGGCCAGGGACAAAAAAAAAAAAAAAAAAAAAGAATGAAACTGGCACTGGTATCTTACTCCTCACTTGCTGTTTGGCAGGCTTGATCATCCTAATTGCTCATTAGAATGTATTCATGTTTGAAAATGAATACCATTAGCTCATTTTTTAATGCATTTTGGTCAGTTTTATTACTGATTTGTCAGCTTGCCTGCAGAAAATGTGGAGCCTGTAATGCGGTCTAGGGTGCAAAAAATATATAAATCAATAAATTAGTCTAGACATGAAAATGTATTCTGTGAAAAAATCTTATATGGCATAGCGGTGAAAGCACTGGACTCTAGATGACAAAGCTGCTGTTCAAGTCCAACATTCATTTGGCCCTGCAAGTAACCTCCAGCTGCAAACCAAAATACTGTTGTTTTTGTAAAGTGCCTTAGGGGGATGTTTGTTATACAGAATAATGGTATGTGCTTATCTCTGATGCAATTGGATCCTAGCTAAAATTGATAATTTTTGTCAGATATATAATCCATATGTAGCTTTGTGGTCAGCACTTTGGTGTAATAACCTGGGATGCATGAATAGACTGCATTTTAATAGTAGCCTAGTTACTGTCCACATCGAGTCCATAAATATTATATGTCATTTCCATGTGGCTTGTCAAGGGTATTTGTATGGGAAGGATGTTTGATAACTTCAAATTGTGGGTATTAGTGTCCCCTATATGGCCTTGTGGCCTGTCCAAAGTTGATTGCTATAGATAAAGGATTTGGATTGTGAGTGAAAAAGTAGTCAGCATCACTGCCTCATAGATCCAGCTTTCTTGGGTTACCATCAGTATGGAATTTGCATGATCTCCCCTTGTCTGTAATGGTTGTTCTACAGAAACTCCCTTTTCTATTGTTATTATTAAAGATTAAAGATGCCTTTATCTAAGGTGACTTACAAAGTAAGAATACAAGAAAGATTAGAATAGGCAAACATCAAAAGCAACAGAAAATAAGATAAAAAACCAATCATGAGTGAGTGGTACTACATAATTACACCTGAAGCTAGACTAAGACAAATGTCAGCATCCTCTTTGTCAGTATAATGGCACCTATCCTGTGTAATAGACACTAGACAGTGTGACAGTAGATGGAATTATACTAGCGCACTCTTATAAAAACACAAGCTTTTTATTATTCTACGCTCGTGTGGAATGTCTTCCCTGTCCCCACGAGCTCACAACACAGTCCAAGCACTAAACACAATCACAATACTTTACTTTTTCTCTTTCTTATTCTTTCTCCTTCCTGCCGCCTCCACTTCTCTCTCGTAAGCTTTGTCTCCCTCCTCCCGACTCTGGCTCCTGAAGTAATGACTGCTGGCTCCTTTTATAATGCCCCCGGAAATGCTCTAGGTGCTCATTGTCCTACGTCTGGCAGCACTTCTGGCTTTTCCGCCCAAGAGGGCTCAGCAGCTGTCACAGCACCCCTGGTTCCCAAAAGGGCTGTAGATAACTCCAACTTCTAAGAAGCCCTGCAGGAATCCAAGGTTGCACCACTGCAACCTATGGGGGCTGCCATATAGCGTCCTGGGAGAGGTACTGTTCTGCCCACGCTTGTTCCTCTCTGTGAAGAGGCGTCATGGCCAGATAAAGACCTCAGCCGTCTGTGACAACAGTTCCAAAATATTAACAAATCTCAAAAGACACCTAAACATGTGTAAATTGGGTGCAAGTTGAATATCCAAAGGGAGCTCATTCCATGGCAATGGAGTAAGAACGGAGTAGTATTGTCCAGTCTTGGCTTGTCTCGCAAAAGGAGGGACGGTCAGCAGACAGACAGAAGCAGAATGAAGACTTCTTGAAGGGTTATATGGAGAGACCAAAGAATGGAGATATTGAGAAGCAGAACCATTCAGGGAACCATAGATCAAGACAAGACTTTTGAATTGGTTCCTTGCAACAAACAGGAAGTCAATAAGGGCCCCGAAGCAGAGGAGTATTCATGGTGAAATGAAGAACAGAGAGCAACAGTTGAGCAGCATCTGCATTCTGGAGGAGCGCAAAAGGTCTAAGAGAAGTTGAAGGAAGCCCCTCCAAGACAGATATGAAATAGTCCAGCCAAGAAAGAACCAGTGCTTGAACAAGGAGTTATGTGGCATAATTAGTAAGGAAAGGTCAAATTGTCTGAATATTATGAAGAAAGACATTTCATGATTCACTGAAGAAATATATTTGATGAAGGAAACTGAATCCAAAGTCACACCATGTGTGTTGATTGTGACTGATGGTGAAAGGGATTTCCTACTGCATTGCTAAAGACATGCTGCTTAGGTTAACTGCAGTTCCTAAACTAAATCTATGTGGCTGTGTAATATTAATAATAATGAATTTTCGTTATGTAGCACCTTTCCCATGCTCACAGCACTTGACAAATATTTGGAAGGATACTAAAGTAAATATACAGGTAACTACCTTAATAATAAAGAAAAATGGATACAGACTAATATCAAACATTAAATGTGAAATAACAGATGAATACATGAAACACAAATTTCTGAATTACAATAAGAAAACATAAGCAAAAATAAAATATATGGAACACAAACTGCTGAAAGGAAACCATGAACAAATAGAATAATGCATGTAAGCTAACATGTACTGTAGGAATATCAGTATAGACATTAAACAACCTAGAGAAAAAAGAGAACCTAAATGATTTGTCGTCCAGGTTCGAGGTTCAAATTTAACTTTTTTTGTTATTCAAAACCACACACAGTAGTGAACGGCACAACAAAATTGCATCACCCAGCAAGAATAGACAACAAAATAAACAAGACCAATAACGAGAATAAACAAATAGACAACAGAGAATCACTTATAGCACAAATAACTTGTATTTTGCACTGTATTAACAGACTAGCTCTGTATTATCAAACTGATCATTGTTTAAGAGTTCAATGGCTTGTGGGACAAAACTTTTTATGAATCTGGTAATTCTACACCGTATACTTCGGCAAAAGGGCAAACAATCCATTGCAGGGTTGATTACAGTCTCTGATAATGTTGGTGGCCCTGTTTTGGCAGCATTTGCTGTAGAGTTCCTGTATGGAAGGGTGAGACGAGCCAATGATATCCTGAGCTGCTCTCAACCAACTCTGCGGGGAAATCCGATCTGAGTAAGTACAATTCCGATACCAGACAGAGATGCAGGTAGTCAATACACACTCTGTGATGCCTCTGCAGCAAGTGTTGAGGGTGGCAGTGATAAGGTAAGTTCTACTAAAGTGCCAAAGGTAGTGCAGTCGCTTCTGTCCTCTCTTGACTAGGAGGTGTGCTGGGTACAGGAGAGATCATTTGTTACCTCCACTCCCAGGAACATTGTGCTCCTGACTGATTCCACAATGGAGACATTGATAGAGAGGGGAAGGTGTGTGATGTGATTGTTCCTGTAGTCAATGGTAGTCTCCTTTGTTTTACTGGCATTCAGGGTCAGGTTATTGTTGTTACAAAAAGGGAGGTTTGAGGTAGCCAACCCATATACAGTACTTGAAGCAAATGCAAAAAAATCAGCAATCAGACAGACTTTACAGACTGAGTTCAAGAAAGAATTCAACCAATGGAATTTTTTATAGGCGGGTTGGAGGAAGTGAAGCAATGGGGGCCAGAACCGGAAGTGATGTTGACAGGCTCAGGTGGGATTTCTGCAGGAGAAAGATAGAAAGGGTTAGTACACACTGAAATCCCCTGATTCTGCATTAAATTACCATCTATTGTGCTTGTTGGTTGCCTCTGACTCTCACCTGTGTGACAAGGCCTATCACTGTTGTGTTGTCTGTGTACTTAATGATGTTGCTTGTGCTGTACATGGTGGATCATTAGGATGAAGAGTTGTGGACTCAAGACGCAGCCTTGGTGGACACCAGTACTCAGAAGGATGGTTTTTGAATTATTTTTCCCAACTTGGACTGACTGGGGTCTGTCTGTCAGGAAGCCTAATATCCAGTTCCAGAGGGGGAGTTTCCAGGCCCAGTAGAGTAAGCTTGCCCACAAAGTGCTGAGTGATAATTGTATTAAATTCACGACAAAGAATAGCATTTGAATGTATTCATATCTACCCACCAGCTGTGCCAGGCTCAGGTAGAGAGCAGTGGCTGTAGTGTCAACAGTGGATCGATTAGGACAGTAAGCAAACCGGAGGGGATCCAGTATGGGTTAGAGTCCTAATATTATGCATCTTTAAAAAGTCTGTGTGCGTAAATAGATCCTGCAAAGGACTGGTGCCTTGTGTAAGCCTGAGTCCAACTCTGCCAAAGTTGACAACAACCTCCCCTGACCATGAATTGGATTAGGCAGGTCTGAGAGGGCCATGTTTTGTTTATTGGATGGATAAGTAGATTGGCGGCACACATCAGTCTGACTCGTGGTCTGGTCTACCTGTATTCATGTTTCCTACTACACTCTTAAGACCAGGTTTCGGATTCCACGACGACTGGAAAATTTCCACTTGAAAATAAGTGGAATGTGATAAATTGGCATCTCATCCGCGATTGACTCTGTCTTTTCTGCCACAAGGTGCTGGTAAGATTCACTAATGAGAAGTCACATTCTCCTGCATGCCGTGAAAATCTATGTACATGCAAGTAAGAATATCACTGTACTCTGTATAAGTGACATTAATGACTCTATAAACCTTAAAACTTATAGTGTGTCTAGAAAATGGGTTGATGAACATCTGTGTAAGTCAGGGGATTGAAAGGTCTCATAATTGAATGAACGTGTACATTAAATGGTACATTTCTACAATGAGCTCCTTCTCAAGTATACAGTTCTGGAGGTAAGGTATACCTTTTTTTTTTACATTTACAAGGGCACACAGTGTGCCAACTCATGGATTGAACCAGCAGCCTTCTGCCTTACAGTCAAAGGTCTTAGCCAGTAGGCCACACAACCTGTTTAAAATCGTTTTGAACGAATGTAATTTTCACATTCATCTGCAAAGTGAAACATTTTGTATGTAATTCACATAGAGGGCAGGCATAATTTAGCATGCTGAGCAAAAAGTACAAAATGCACTGTAAGCCTTCTTTTCTTTTTGTTTAAAAGCTTTCTTAAGATAAGAGTAGATGTACTTTAACTTGTCTTAATAGATTATGTGTAATCTGGCAATGTTATTCCAGTACTTACAAAGGCTGGAGGTACAATTCCATCTACAGCAATGGCTAATGAACGATATCATTACTGGTTACCGGAGGATTTTCAAGGCTCTTAAACCACAGCCACATGCTTCGATTTATTATTTGCAAACCCTTTCCAAATTATTAGGGCTTTTATCTATACAATTAACATTTGACTGCAGTACTCTGGCATGCTAAAGTGTTTCATGCAATGTCTAAATAAAACTTATTCCATTACATAAAAATGTAAACCTCAGTTTTTCATTTTTTTTTTTTTTAATGATCGTAAATTATGTGTTTCCTTTTAATGAGAATATCTAGGCTCTGTTATAGCTATATTTTTAAATCAAAATATTGTTTTTCTTGGCAAACACCAAACAGCCTAAGTGTCATAGTGTTTCTTTTTAATGAATTTATCCATTATTTAAAACCGCTTTCTCCAATAACCGGTTGCAGGCAGCCATAGCCTTTCTGGCAGAAACCAAACTTGAAAGTGATGCCAGCTCATCACAGCATGATAAATCAAATGTGCAGTAGACATATGGAGAAGGCGAAGTCCTCTACACAGTGTGACCACTAGTGGGCATTGCAGCACACCAAACACTGACAACACCACCACGACACAAGTCCTGATACAATAAAACGGCTTCTTTAATGAACACAATCACAATGCAGTTCTTCTCCTTCTCTTTTCTTCTCCCCTTCCACTCCTCTAAGTGAGCTTTTTCCTTCTTCCACCTGACTCCCAACTTGCCTAGATGAGGCTGAATGGCTAATTTTATGATGGACTTAGGAGTACTTCCATTGCTGGGTCATAGTCCAATGTAAGTACCTCCAGGTCAAATGGAAGTCCCATAAAGTAGGGATGATGGATCCCTGCAGCACCCCCTGGTGGCACTTACAGTACCCAACAAGGGTGCCTTATAGGACTACAATAACCAGTGTGCCTTGAGGGCATCCATAGAGGCAGCATCACCCAGAGAGGCTGCCACCTAGTGTGTTGGGAGAGCATGCAGTGTGGCCAGGTTGTCTCCCTCTGTCATCCATTACTCTGGCCTTGCAGCCAGATACCATTACTTGATCCAACTTTTGCTGGGATAACAGTGTACCTGTCGCAATGACACCTTCTGCCTGTCTCCTGGTTGAGACAGGATGATCCTCACCCTGTTTCTTGTGCCTTTGAAGGGCTGACCTCCCGTCCAGGTAAGGGACCTTGCCAGGATACCCACCCATCACATTTGACAGTGCCTAGGGACTATGAAGCAGCACCCTTAACCACTGTGCAATAACAGTGCAAAATCCGTTCATTTATTTTTTGAACCTGTTTGTTCTATGATAGGGTCATGGATGGTTAGAGCCTTCCCCAGTGGCACTGAGTGCAAAGCAGGGAGCAGCCCCGGATGGAGTGCTGGTCAATTGCAGATAAGCAAGTATTATTTTATATAGCACCTTTCAATAGAACACATTTATAAATACACTTCCATAGTATAATTGTTTATTATTTACAATTAGAGCACGGGGATTTTACATACTTTCTCAGGGTCACACATTCACATACAACCAATTCAGAACCACAAATTACCTTAACTTGCATGTTTCTAGGATGTAGACGACACACAGACAGTAGTCAGGCTGGCTAGGCTGAGCTGAGGACAGTAGAGCCATGAGGCAACACAACTCTCCATTGTGTCAATAAGACATGTCTTTTAAAATTATATCCATCCATTAATTTACTGCTATTACTTATTTAATGGCAGAACTGTAGAGTACTGCAGCTAATGTGCTAGTATTGGGTACAAGATAGGATCTATCATAAGACTCAGTCACTCAATATGAATAATATGTTGTAAATGATTTGTGGGTTAATGTGGACAGAAGCCATATATCTGTTCTTGTTCTTTTAGACTTGAGTGCAGCATTTGATACCATAGAACACTGTGTTCTTATAAATCGCCTTAGTCAGTGGGTGGGCCTCTCTGGCAGCATCTTAATTTGGTTTCAGTCTTACTTAACAAGTAGAAAATTCTTTGTTAGCTGTGGTGATTGTACTTTGGAGACCCATGATATTGTACATGGTATACCACAACAATCTGTCCTGGGTCCACCGCTCTTTTCAGTCTACATGCTTCCATTAGGTCAGATTATCTCAAAGCACAAGGTGAGCTACCACATCTATAAAGATGACACATAGCTTTACTTATTGATAACACCTGACGACACTGATGCTCTTGGCTCTCTGATCCAATGTCTTAGCAGTATTTCCAAGTGGATGTGTAGTAACTTTCTTAAACTAAATAACGAGAAAACAGAAAACTTAGTGATTGGCAACCATGGGTATAGCGAGGGCATTAGAAATAAATATGATAACTTAGGTTAGGCGGAGGTAAAGAATTTATTGACTCTGACCAAAACTTTAAATTGCATATTAACCAGATTACGAGGAATGTGTTTTTTCACTAAAGGAATATGCAAAATTATACCTCTTATACCGCTACAAGATACTTGAAAATTAATTCACAAATTTGTTTTTAGCAGACAGAATCTTAAATAGAAAAAGAAAACTTGAGCGCATCTTACCAGTTTTAGCGTCATTACATTGATTAACTTGTCGTTTAGAATTGACATTAAAATACTATTAATAGTTTGTAAAGCATTAAATAATCTCGCTCCATCCTATATTTTGGAATGCCTCTCCATGTCGTAACCTTAGATCTTATCTTAGAAGCTAAAAAGATGTGGGGAGGCAGCCTTTTGCCTCAAAGTGCACCTAAAATCTCAAATACCAATACCAATCATTCACCAAGCTAATACTATGGAACATTTAAAATAAAACTGTTAAAAACCGATTGTTTTAATATGGCTTTTTCATAGCTAAATTACAGTTGTATTCCTAATAGACTGTATGGGTACAGAATTATCATATTCTTTAAAGTTCTGCAATCTGTACTAATCCCCACTATTCTCTGCTGTCTTTTCCGGTTCTTCTGTGGTGGCGATCTGCACCACCATCACCTGATCAAAGCACTATGCACCCCTGAGATGAAAGAATAAAGGCGAGTGTCTCGGCTGTCCACGAGTTCAGCTTCATCAAATCCTATCATGTGAAGCATGAAAACTATGAGGTTTGATTTATGAACATTTATGTTATGTAGAACGGCCAGTGTGTCTGGGGGGTACTTTGGCCTTGGAACCCCTGCAGATTTTGTTTTTTCTCCAGCCTGACTGGAATTGTTTTTGTTATTTTGTCCTCCCAGCCCTCTGACCTTACATTGTTTTGTTGTTATTTAATATTATTGCTTATTTTTAATTATTTCTTCTTCTTGTAACTTTCTTTTTGTCATATTGTAAAGCACTTTGAGCTAAATTGTTGTATGAAAATGTGCTGAATAAATAAATGTTGTTGTTGCTGCTAATACTGAAATGTGGGAGAAAAGCAAAGCATCCAGAGCAAATCTCACAAAGCCATTGGCAGAAGATGCTAACAATGTTGTTTATCAGCACTTACTTTTATACCTTCCATTTTCATAGCCTAATTATTCCATTGCAGAGATGTGAATCTACCCAAAAATATCACATGAAAGGCAGAAATCAACAGTGGATGGAACCCCAGGCTATCCAAGTGTACTCCAGCATGGCCAGTCTTTGAGACAAATTCATCTGAAAACACTTTGAAATGTCAGGAGAAGAAATGGACACCTGCTGAGAAACTGCACACTCAAACACTGAAAAGATGGACACTAAAAAGCACCATGAGACAAATGCATTTTTAAACTTCCATTCATTAATTGATCTTCTGGGCCCACCTTTTCCATTGGAGGGTTGTATGGAGCTGGAGTCTATTCCATCTGCATCAGGCACAAGGCAGAAACTCACCATGAATGGGACAATAGCCAAACTCAGTCGCACATTCTTGGGATATGGGAAAAAGCCAATCTGAACACAGAGACAATGTGTGAAGTCTATACAGGCAGGGAGCTAAATTGGTGCTGACCTTATTAGAAATAAGATTTATAAAAAAATAATTAAAAGCAGCGACAGGAAATTAGAATAAGTTAACTAGTGCAGACCTACTAATATGTTGTATTAATATTACTTTAGCTTTAATTAGGATGGATCCATTTTCTAAGGAGAAAAATCTAATACTTTTATCACCATATTGTTATATAGAATATAGTATTAGACTGATTTGATGTAGAAATACGCCCATCCATCTATTATCAAACCCACTTAATTCTGAGAGCACAGGCAGCATTAGGCTCTAGAAGGACAATAAACCAGATGGAGTCAGTCCTTGAGTTCGACCAACTTTGTGGTGTCCTCTGTCACCTGTTCTGTTTGTCCCTAAGGCTCCAGAAAGAGCCACTGTTGTAGAAAACATCCTGCATTGTTCCTGTTCCAAAGAACACAGGCACCTCTTCAGCTAATGACTACAGACCAGTGGCACAGCAAACATCATGAAGACCTTTGAGAGGCTGGTCCTGGACTACATAGGACAGATTGGAGAAGAGGATTATTTTGTGTTTTATATTTGTAATTAATTTAGACCACTTTGCAGGGATCTATTTACATTTTGACAGTAACGCGTCTTTTTTGTATTGATCAGTGTCAAAAAAGTAAAATGATATACAGTACACTGCAATTCAATGTCAAATAACAATAAAATATAAAACCTTTGAATGAAGGGGAATGCTTTTTATAGGCCCTGTACATTGATGCTTATATGCTTTCATTTTTATTATTCATTTTCACGTGTATTGTTTTTCAGGTTCCTAATGCATTCATTTCTGAGAAAAGAATGTAGATATGCTTCTAAGTGATTGTTCTGAAACACGACTAGATCTACTGTAATTAGACTAAGTAATTACTTTACAGTAAGAAAAAAATTAGGCACAAAGATGTGGTTGTTTATTTGTGTGACTGCTTCTATTTGTGAGTGTGAGCTTTATTTGTAAACCAATAACACCTCCAGAAGAAATAAAAGTGCATTCAACAGAAACAGGATGGTCACAGACACATTCATTTTGTGGAATTTGTTACAATCTCTAAATCTAGTGGCAGTCAAGTGTTCCAGAGAATGTATAGAGTAAATAATATGTAATTACAATCAAGTAATATGCAGCTTAAAGGGTAATTTATGAATATTTTGAAGCCATAAAATATCATTTTAAGCGACTAATGGAAGACAGTATTAAAAGGTGCACACATACCAATTATACCATGCAGTGAGCAATTTCTCCATGAAAAAAGGCTTAATGAAAAAAGAAGGCAGTAAATGAATTCCCTACAGCTAGTAACCGCTTTAAAATAAGGCACCAATGAAATACTGGATCTAAATGGATGCAATTATTTCATTTTAAGTGAAGGTGGCAGTTAAGCCTATTTGGGCACTTTAGTGAATCATCTAACAATAATTATTTTATTTATTGCATGCTTTTTTTGTATAACATTCCTAAATCAATTAGAAACTTGTGCATGTAGTTCATATCAGCTCTGGGGTATGGAAACTGGTATATCACAGTAATTTTGTTATTTTATTACATACCTCATAGATCATGCTAGTCAGCCTTCTATGCAATTACTGTTGATTTCAGTTAAGTTGCAGAAGGCTCCGAATAACCCAGAAGGCAATTTAATTTTAAGCTAAAATAATTTAAAGTATAATAATTTTGCAAAAACATTTTGTTTCCTTATCTGCATAGCTAAATAATTTATGTTTTTGTCCGTTCAAAGAATTCCTTCTATTGAACATATAGTGCAATTTTACAAATATGTGCACTCAGTGTCTTCTTTCATTGCTGATAATGACAGATAAAGAAGCACACAGGTATGTGATCAGAAAGCGGTCCAAGTTATCCAGATTGCATTTTGTTTGAGCATACCCAGTCTGACAAATGAGAAGGCACCAATCATTCCATCAAGCTTATTTGGTTATTTAGTAATTAAGTTGTCCCATACATACTGTATATCTAGACATTTTTTTAAAAGTGGACAAGGTTTGTCCTTCAATTTCATGACTTAGTAGTTTGCTCCTAATCCTCCACAATCCTTTGTGAGACGAAGTGCTTCCTGGCGTCTGTATTCAAAGCACTGTTACTTTATTCCCATCATTGTTCTTGAGTATGTGATTCACTATTGAAGGAATTCTGACAGATCAGCTTAATCAATGCCTTTTAGACTTTTCAAGACCAGGATTATGTCTCCCCACCAAACACTAAGGAAGTTTAATTCCCTTAGTTAGTCAGTATCAAATGTCTTTTAGTCCCAAGAAGCATCTAATTACTTTCCTCAGCAAAGCTTCTGGTGCTGCCATGTCTTTTTTTTTTACTGTGGTGAATTGAAGTGTACACACTACTCCAGACACACTTCTGTATTATTCTATATACAGTACAATTCCTCTTAATTTACATTCAAAAATTTTTAGACATTTCACATTTCATTTGGCTTTTGAATTATTTAGTTTGGTGTGTTATTTAAAGAATAAGAATGTTGCAACAATGTAAACTCCTAAATCCTTTTCACGGGTTGAAGTTATGAAATTGTTTGCTTAATTGCACATAACAGAACTTCACTATGAACCACACATCCATTCCATTAGTTGAAAAACAGAAACCAACTCTGGATGAACTACAGCTCATATACTCAACACCTTGGAAGGCGGCCAAGCAAGAAGGAAGTCATTTTGGCAGCTGAATAACCCGTATGGAGCAATATTCTGTGCTTTCCAGAAAAACTAAGTAGATAGATAGACAAATCATTTGCAGTAAAGCATTATAAAGGTGTATCGCTGTTAGTATAAAGGAGCCTCATCTGTGCTTTTTGACACACTTCTGCAAAATAATTCTTTGTCTAAAACTACTAAATTGTAGTGTGCCATAGAGAGGATGTGCAGCATTGTTCATAATGGCTGTCAGTTGGGCCTGCATTCTTTGTCCCACTTCTACCTCCAGCGGGTCCATTATTGTGTTTGCCTTTGTATAACTTTTTTGAGTTCTAAAACATGCAAAGGATGTTACAATCCAATTTAAGGGAATGCAGTATCTTATATAGTTCCTCTGAGTTATTTGACCAGTCCAGCCTGTCATTGATGTGGACCCCCAAGTATGTGTAGCAATGCACCACCTCTACATCCATTCTCTAAATAGGGACTGTGATTATGTTGATTAATGTTTAAATGTATACATAAGCAAATTTCATACTTTATTTTTGGTTTTTTTTTCAGAGGTTTCACAAAAATAACCAGTTTAAAACACTAAAACTGGATCAGGAAAAATTAATGCTTTATTACAAACCCAATTTAGCAAATATAAGAAACAAGAATTTTGACAAAGTAGAGGAGACCATTCAGTCCTCAAGCCTGATTGTTAGCTAATAGCTAAGCTGTTCCAATATCTCATCCAGATTCTTTTTAAAGGTTGTCAAGGTGTCTGCTTCAACTACACATCTTGGTTCTTTGCATAAAGAAGTGCTTCCTGGCTTCAGTCCTAAATACCCTTCCCCTCAATTTCCACTGATGTCCGTGAATATGTGATTAACCGTTAAGCTAAAAGAATGTTGCTGGATCTGCTTTATCAATGCCTTGGAGGATTTTAAATACCTGGATTAGGTCTGCACGCTGTCTCCTTGGCTCAAGACTAAGCAGGTATTAATTCTCTGAGTCTGTCAGAGTAGGACGTGTCCTTATGTCCTGGGGTGCACTTGGTTGCTCTCTTTAATATATTTCTCTTATACTATAGAAGTAGTCTGTATGATTCAAACTCTGTCATCCAAATGATGCATGCTGACAGTCTACAGAAATTTAGAAATGTAATATTTGTGATCTCATATCTTTCCAACTCATTCCATTCATATGAATGTCACATTAAAGCAGCGGTCTCAAACTCCGGTCCTGGAGGGCCACAGTGGCTACAGGTTTTCATTCTAACCCTTTTCTTAATTAGTAAACCTGTTTTTACTGCTAATTAACTTCTTTTGAATTCATTTTAATTGACCTGCTCTTGAAGACTTCGACCACTTAATTGTTTTTTTTCCTTAATTAGCAGCCAAACAATAATAAGGTACAAAATGAGCCAAAATATGACCAGCAAACTGTGTCTATCATAAAATATCTGAAAATAAAGAAAGGTGAAGGTCTCAGGAATGTTGATGTACTCAGGGCCCCAAAACATTTTAACAGTGCTCTTAGAAAAGAGAAAATTGACAATTTCGGGAAAGTATGCAATTGCACAATGAGAGCAGCAACAAGCCATGGAATTAAAGAATGGGTTCAATTAACGACAACAATTGGGACCTAATTAACCAACTGGTTGGAATTGAAAGCCCTGACTTAATCGGTCTTCTGTTAGCTCACTCACTTCACATTTCATTTCTGTTTGGGTGCCATTTAAGGAAAGAAATTAAGCAATTCAGATGAACAATCAGGGGAACAAATCTTAAAAAACAAGTCAATTAAAATAAAAGGAAAAGAAGCTATTAGCAGCAAAAGCTGGTCACCAATTAAGAATAAGGTTAGAATGAAAAGCTACAGCCACTGCAGCCTACCAGGACTGGAGATTCAGACCACTGCATTAAAGTTTAGTAGAAGCTTAAGGTCAGTGTTGTCAACTTGCATTAAAGTTAATAAGTTAAAAATCCAATTTCATTTTATTTGTTGTTAATTTAAAAAGGAAGGAACCACAATGCTGATTTGTTATTTCACACAAAATGGCAGTCAAGATGGTGTGACAGACTTCGTCTGAGCTTACTAACTGAGCAAATAAAGTTCATATTTTACTGTATTTTACAGAACACATTGTATATAAATACTGTGTTAAATACAAATTTCAATCATACTGACTCCATTACCAATAGACCTCTCCTGGAATGCTTTTTCTTATAAGAGTGTTGCATTTTTTATTAGAACACTCAAAGTGTGAAGTGTTATCTGATTATTAGATGTCACTTGGACCGTACAGCAACTCAAAGAAAAGAAACAAAAGCTTTAATCGATTTGAAATGATCATTTAACTCAGCTTAGACACACTGCTGTACATCAGCAACACACAGTAGTCCTCTCCAATGATTGGTATAAGTTAAAACATCCAGATCTTAGTTTATGTCTAAAGGGATACTTGGAGCCTTGATGAGACTGAGGCCTTAAAGGGCCTCTTTTTAATTCAACTTATGTTCATTAAGAACATTTTTATTACCTTCATTGGCCTTAATTATTAAAACATGGCTGCATGGTTTTGCTCTCTATGAAAATAATAATTTGGAGGTAAATCACGACTGCGACTTGTTATCAGACCTGTTTCTCAACGTACAGTAGCTCAATGCTTGGGATAATTAAAACATGTGATAACCAGTATCAAAGCAGGAATTATTTTTCCATTTATAAAAATAGACCTAGTTTGGAATAAACGGGTTTGGAAGATGTACCTAAATATAAAAGTGACATTGGTTACCATATCATGTTTAAATTTATTTAAAAAATAAATGTCTCCATTTTTATGTATTGATCGCAATCTCCTTGAAGTCAAATGGAGCCAGAGCCCCTACTGGCAGCGTTGGGTTCACAACAGTAGTGAGACCTTGATGGAACTATCCCAGACGAAACAGATACACTAGGTCAAGTCAGTATGGCCAATTGACCCAAGATGCACAGGCATGGAGAGGAGTTGTCAAAATCTGTGCTTTAATTCCATGGTTTACTAGTTTGTTCCTGATCCTTCACAATGCTTTGTGTGAAGAAGTGCTTCCTGGCATCTGTATTAAAAGCACTTCTACATCATTTCCACCATTGTCATTGAGTATAGGATCAGCTTTATCATTGCCTTTTAGAAGTTTTGAAGACCTAGACTAGGTCTCCTCACATCCTTAGTTAGATTTAGTCTTAGGCAGAGCTCCTAGACCTGAAAGACAGCAGTACTAACCAACGTGCAAACTCTGTGCAAATTTACATGTATAAATTAAAAAAGGAATTTTACTTGGACATTACATTGACAGATGGATAAACTACTTATAATCTATTGTTATAATTTTCTTAACTAGGTGGTAATCTATTAGCAAGCAAGTTCTTTTAATATAGGTAACATTACGTATTTTGCAGTGTGCTCAGGATCAAAGATGTCCTGGAAGACACCATTCCTGGCTCTCAGAATGATCAAATTCTCATTAGAGTTGATTTTGTCTTGTAGTGATTAAGTAGATCCAGCACACTCTTAAAAAATAATGGTTCTTTAATGGCACTTCATGGTTATTTACTGAGTCATCTGTTTTCTCATAGACCCATTGCTCGACAAAGAACTATTTCATTTTGGGAAGAGTGTTTGTATATAAAGTTGGTTCTTTGTGCTTTGAAACTTCCTTATATGCAGAAAAAAATAAAATCTGTAATGTATCGTAGGCTACCTAGCAGGACACTAAAGTATTAACAAAACCCAGACTTAGCCTGCCTTATTGCATGTAGGAAGAGACCTTTTAAAATCATGAGCCATTGGTATTTCACAAATCTGTGACCATCTATTCCTGGTTATTTACTGTATGGAGTCTGCTATGGATCTAAAGAAGCAAAGGTTCTTTCTGGAACCTTCATGTGGATGGGTCTTTTAGGAAGCAAAAATGGTTCCCCCCATTGGCATTGTTCTGGAACCACTCTGTCACCTTTACTTTTAAAAGTGCTGGAAAAGGCAGTATGACAATCACAGAACCACTAAAGCCAACCATTGTTGATGTTCAGTCTTCCAGGCTGCTTTTGAAATAACCACAGATGCACTTCATCTGAGAGGGACACGGTGACCAAATTATCCATCTGACTTTTCTAACATAATTCATTGCCTGTGCACATACCACCAGTGTATGTACTGCCAACTTGCATTGCCAAGTAGAATGTGTGTGTTGCTCTGCACCTTCCTACTCCATAGAACAGGGGTCTCCAACTCCGGTCCTGGAGGGCCCCAGTGGCTGCAGGTTTTCATTCTAACCCTTTTTCTTAATTAGTGACCTGTTTTTGCTCCTAATTAACTTCTTTAGAATTCATTTTAATCAACTTGCTCTCGAAGAATTAGACCCCTTAATTGTTTCTTTTTCCTTAATTAGTTGCCAAACAATAATGAGATACAAAGTGAGCCAAAACATAACCAACAAAGTGTGTCCATCATACAATATCTGATGAATGATATTCACATCTGATGAATGAAATTCACATAAATGTCACATTAAAGCAGTGGTCTCAAACTCCGGTCCTGGAGGGCCACAGTGGCTACATGTTTTCAATCTAACCCTTTTCTTAATTAGTGACCTATTTTTACAGCTAATTAACTTCTTTTGAATTCATTTTAATCAACTTGCTCTTGAAGACTTCGACCACTTAATTGTTTTTTTCCCCTTAATTAGCAGCCAAACAATAATAAGGTACAAAATGAGCCAAAATATGACCAGCAAACTGTGTCTATCATAAAATATCATAAAATAAAGAAAGGTGAAGGTCTCAGGAATGTTGATCTACTCAGGGCCCCAAAACATTTTAACAGTGCTCTTAGAAAAGAGAAAATCAGCAAGTTCAGAAATGTATGCCTTTGCATAATGAGAGCAGCAACAAGCCATGGAATTAAAGAACTGGTTTAATCAACAAAAAGAATCTGCATCTAATTAAGCAACCGGTTGGCGTGAAATTGGTTGGTGTCTGAGGTCCTGAATTAGTTGGTCTTAGTTGTCTCACTCACTTCACATTTCATTTCTGTTTAAGGAAAGAAATGAAGCAATTCAGAGGAACAATGAAGAAATTCAGGGGAAAAATATCTTAAAAAAAAACAAGTCAATTGAAATTGATTCAAAAGAAGCTAATTAGCAGCAAAAACAGTGCACTAATTAAGAAAAGGGTTAGAATGAAACCTGCATGGACCCCTGCCATAGAATTTCTGTTCTTTATGAAGCAACAAAACCGCAATCAATTTTATTTGTTTCTACTTTACCTAGTTGAATTTATGCTAACATGGTAATTATGGGTGTGCCAACAGGGCAATTTTCATATTTCAAAAACTAACAACAGCATAAAAAATACAAATGGAAGACTGTAACAGACATTTTCTGTATGCTTGATGCTCCTTCAGATCAGTTGGAATAACCAATGTCAGAACCATTGCAGTTGTGATCTCAGCTATTATTTAAAGGAAAATTCCCCAACATAGGAACTGACACTATCCTTTGTGGTTATAAAATACAGTTGCAGTCATACTGTATTCTTCATTTTTTGTTTGAATAATGAAAATCACTCACTACCAACAAATTACATCAGTGATTATATTTAAGAGTGTCTGCAAATTGCTTGTATTTGAGAATTTAATTTATTTATTTATTTCTAATTTAATGAATGTATTTCTCTTTGAAGTTTTCTGACTGTAATTTAATATTTGATTTGAAACTGAAATGATATTTTGCTTCAAAATAATATCTACCTCCAGTTCCACTCCTTGTTATGAATTTTTCAATATAAGGGGGTGTCACAAAAAGACACAAAAAGGAAACATCAAATGTTTGGTGCAGCCACCCATATATTATGCCTTGGCTGCAAAATTTGGTAATTTAGTTGAGTTGTGATTGGTTCAATGTCCAAAACAGAACTGATTTGATAGTGAGAACATGGCGGCTTTAAAGGTCAGTACAGGAAGTGATGTCTTCGTGACCGGAACTGGGAGTGATGTAATTAGGACTGGAAGTGACGTCTTCAATAGCAATGGACCCAGAAGTGACGTCTTCAGGACCGGAAATGACATCTTTAATGGCACCTGTACCGGAAGTGATGTCATTAATGGCGCCGGGCAGGAAATTATGTCCTCAATGGCGCCTGTACCTAGCGGGATTTCCCATGGATGGTCTACAGAAGATTGAGAGAGGGAGCTAGTTCAGCTCACCAACACCTGGTCTGGTGTGGTATTCAGGCCCTCTAGCTGCCCCCCAATCACACGTGTGTGACAGGGCCTAATATTTAAACAGTGCATATGCACAAAAATGTTGTGTTCGAGATGTATAAAAACTAAACTTGGCATAAAGCCCCAGACGTTTTCACAGTAGTCTCACACCATGCGTACGCACTTTTCTGCTCAGTTTTGCAAACTGGAGGCACCCAGTATCAAAGCAGTGCTACTGTTTCTGTGTCGTTTCCCTTTCTTTTTCATATTCACATCCATGACACTGGTATTATCAAATACACTAAAATTAATTGCACATCATTTACATTTAATTCACTTGATGGAAATCATTCTGTAACAATATAATGGTGCATGGATTGGCCAAACTATTCCAACTACCATGGCTGCTTTAATGTTGTTAGAAGACATTGAAAATGGAAGAATTAGAAGAGAGCACAAATTTAGATATGATGATGACTGGCTACAGCTATCCTCTTAGAGCTGTGTCCTGAACTGGTGCCGGCTATACAAAAGCAGACTTTGAGGAATTGTGCTCTACCTGCACCTTTGCAAATTCTGTCCACTGTCAGGTTTTTAGCCACCGGAAGTTTTCAATTTGAATTTGCTGACCAATTGGGTATTTCTCAGTCATCACTGAGTCATGTCATGCCAGCTGTATTGGATGGTATTATCCACTTGTCATCCAGATACTGTATATAAAGTTTCCTTACACTGTGGTTGAACTGGGAAACATCAAAGTGCAATTCGCAACAACGTTCTGTTTTTCAAATGTAAGTGGAGTGGTCAACTGCACGCATATTGCTTTTGCAGTGACATTGGACAAGTTACATCAGGTAGGGATGAATCACCAAAAGAATCAGCTGGCATTGCATCTTCCATAGCAGGAGAATCTATAAAAATGGCACCTCTGCATAGTCACAGGTGCTTTTTCCAACTATTGCGGCAAAAGGCAAGCAGTTCTTTTAACACTAGAATTACCAGAGCCTACGAGAAAACTCGTAAATCCGGCCCACCTTAAATCAATTCACACCTCTCCACCAGCGTCTCTTGTCCTGTAAATGTGCCAATTAAGAGAAGCAGCAAGCAGCCGGCTATTCCATCCCCCACAGTCGCAGAACATTCAGTAAGTTTTCCCAGCTCATGCCTTGTTTGATTATCTGGGAGTGAGTGAACTGCTGGAGTTTTAGAGTGGAAATAATAGATCGTTATTTGGAACACATGCATTTCATGTGTGTTCTGTTTCTACAGTAATCTGTGGGCTGCAACATGCTTTTTCACATTGACTTTGATATCTGACCACTTCCTTTTTTATTTGCAGCACTATGTGACTTTCTGAATTTGAACTTTCAAGCATCTCCTCCACGCTGTATCATTCCTCAACTAATGTTTGTTGCTCATACTACTGCTTAAACCAACAAATAGTACATTTTTCCTTGCCTCCACTTCACATTCACTGAAATTCTTCTCTTTCCATGTGCTTTTGCCATTGTTTTTTTAACAAAATACTGAACGGAAGAGGCAATTTATATTGAGTCGAGGTGGGGCTATGGGTGCGTGAGCGTGCGTTAAATTTCAGATTCATTGAGATTTACAAAGACAAAATGTGTGGAACTTGCATCTGGATTTTTTTTTTTTGTCTGTACACCATGTTCTAGTGTGAATTCTATGCATGGTGTTATATATGAGGCCCAAGGTCACTTTTTTCTAAGGTAGTTGTGCCCAAAAACACTGTGACAACTAAGGACAGTGTCTGATTGGATGAATGCTATCCAATGAGATACATTTTCATGGCTTCGGAAAGCATGTGGAATGTGGGAATATTTTAATTTTCCTAATACTTCCATCAACATAGGAATTGTGATACTTGTTGAGTTGTTCAGTGTTGTGCTTATTAGACATTTATTCTTTACACCTCTGCCAGGAGGACAGAAAAAAACAAAAAAAAAACTCCAGTTGGGCTGGAGAAAAAACAAAATCTGCAGGGGTTCTAAGGTCTAAAGACCACCCAGCCCCCACTGGGAATTCTACCTAACATATATAGATGTTGTAAATGAGTCCTCACCTCATGAGTTACAGGCTTCACATGAAAGAATTTGATGATGATGGTCATGTGGACATCTGGGACACCTGCCATTCAATCCAACATGGTGCCTTGATCAGGTAGCAGTGGTGGCAAAAATCACCACCACAACAGAATTTGGAAAGGGCAGCAGAGAAAGTACACATTAGTACTGAACTGGAGAACCCAGAGGAAAATGGTACTTCAATGCCCATAAGAATACAACTGTACAACTGAAATGCAGCTACATAAAAGCCATTTTAAAATAATGTGTTTTTAGCAGTTTTTTAAATTGTTCAACAATATTAGCCTGACAAATTTCTGTTGGAAAAGTATTCCAAATTTTAGGTGCTAAAGGCCGCCTCACCATTTCTTTGTATGTTGTCTCTTGGAATTATAAGCATACCTTCATTTGAAGATCTGATCGTTACGAGTTGGAGTGTAAGGGGACAAACATTCCAAAATACAGGACAAAGTGAGATTATTTAAGGGTTTATAAACCATTTGTGGTATTTTAAAGCCAATTTTAAACCAACACAACAATGCTAAAACGGGTGACATGTGCTCAGATTTTCTTTCTCTAGTTAAGATTCTTGCTGCTACATTCTGCACTAATTGTAACTGATTGATGTCTTTCTTAGGTAGTCCTGTAAAGAGTGCATTACATTAATCTAGTATGTGAAAAACACTGAGAGTAACCATTTATAAAAAGGAAAAAAATGGTCCAATAAAAAAAAACAGCAATAAGCCGATTGATTTTATTTAAACATTTTATAAAAGCAGAATTGACTGAACGTCATTATATTCAAATGCACAAGTTTATTTCCTCTGTCGTCCTTAGTAGATTAGAGACAGCAAGATCTATCTTGAGTTATGGATTATGTTAATTTTTATTTTTTTGGCTTTTAGTAATCTGTTTTAGGTTTTGGAATATGTAGATTCCAATTCTGATGACATTTTTTCCTAATTGGGATTCATTGAATTGGTTGGATTATTTTTGACATCATTTTATTTTTCACAAGTACAGTACTGCCATTTTGTGCACTGCCTGATGTCACCATTCTGTTGGCATAAGGAATATGTCTGGCACTTTCTAAATCATCTTATCTTTACTAAGTGAAAACAAAGAGATTGGCGAGTTCTACATTTGATTGAGTTTTTCAGTTATGAATCTTTGCCCTTTTTCTTGTCCATTTCTTATCATCTGTTCCAATTTTATTAATTTTCTGCCACAGTGTTTTTAGCATTTTCTGATAAAGTTTAGCTCCACAACAATTCATTAATAGAATAAGCAAATTGAGAAAATAGATATATGGACCCAAAAAAAAAGAGTCTTTGTATCCAGTGGGTGATTCATTGGGAGTCCAAATCTCCAGTGTCATTTAATCGTAGAACATTTACCCACCATCCTTTAAAATACTGAAGCATTACTCAGTCACATTACACACTAATACAAAAACAACATAAAACCACAAGTATTTTAGATAAGCCTTTTTCACGTGAATGTTAATGGAGATTTCCATCTGAGTGTCCCAGTCACCTCCATGCTTTTGTCACTTCTGGGAGCCTCTTCATCTCATAACTGTCCAAAGTTGTGTACCAAGATAAGCCAGACAAATGAGGAAACACACATTTTACAAGTGTTTGGTGCAAAAAGTGTCAGTGCTTTTATTAAAGCCAAACAAAAGTACAAATAGTGCAGCACATAACTTTGTTCCAATAAATAAATGATAAAATCTGTAACATGATGTCTTAAAATCTGATGTCTCAACTCTTGACCTATAAGGATCTACTCAGCCCACAGATTCACCTGATGAAAAGCGCAGTAATCGTTCACATGGGCTTACACCCTAGCCTCCACGTTCGATCACTGAAGGGTGCCCCAAACACTACTTGTGTCCCTTATTGCCATCCCTCAACATTTGCAGGAACCCACGAACTGTGCTCCATCTCCTGTCCACCACAAGGCGTTCGGGCAGGAGCCGACATGGAACAGTTGGTTGCTCCTGGTCCTGGAATTCTCAGCAGAAGCAACCCTGACTATGTAAACTCTGGCCACACACCCCTCATGGAGGATCAATTCTGACTGCTTGCCTCAACTTTTCAGTGTGCCAGTTCCTCTCCCGATCCTGCCATCTCTTATCATTTCTTCCTTTACCCTTCATGTCTTTCTGTTTTCTCCTGTTTCTTTTAGTTCTTTCTTTCTGACCTCTTCCTCCTCTGTCATGCAGGCTCCATTTTCATCCATTTTCCCTGACTGGGTGCTTTGCATACTCTGAGGTGTGAATGAAGCACTTGACTGATCCACTCCCATTTGCATGTGTATGCGCGATCAGCCAAGCACCCCAATCGCCCCCTCAGTGAAGCTCTCTTGAATACACCCACACCTCATCGAAGCCCGTACTTCCTGGGACATGATTATTTATTTAAAAACTACCCTGTGCCACGGACCTCACACCATCCCCTTCTCTTGTGCATGTTATGAAAATTCACTTTGACACTCTCGCAAGTGAAGGTCTAGTGTTGTATGGTAGGTTAGAGTTGGGAGCCATAAAGCCATACAAACTGAACTACCCTCGATTAATTTCAATGATTTTCTTAGGATTTTGACATATATTCATTTTCAAATCTGAACTTTAAATAACTGGACAAAGACCTTTGAGACCAGCAAGCTTTAGTCTTCTATATACTCTCTCTCCATGCACTTTACCAGTACACTGCATATTTCTTCCCATGCTTGCATAATGTGCTATGCCATTGAGCTCACAATCTTCATCACCTAAAGAAGTGAATAATGGCAAAGCAACAAGGTCAGATGGTTATTTTAATGTAAACCAAGCACGTCTAAATGCCTAGAAATCACTGAGGTTCAGAGTAAAGTAAAATGATTTGAATCACTTTTGGCCATCATTCTTTCTGCGTTCTCCAAAGCAGCGCAGGAGTAAGCTGCTACTTCGATCTTAATCTAATTCTGAATCACCAATAATTCTAATATATTTTTCTGTGTAGTAAATACAAAGAGAGAACTCACTAAGAGAACGTGCAAACTCTCTAATGACAAACTGGATAAGAAACACAGCGCAGGTCCCCAGAGTTAGGAGGCACTACATACTGTGCTACCCGGTCAGATATAAAATGAAATGTACAACTTTTGCTTGAAGCCCTTTACTTTTATGTGACTTTATTCAAGGACTACTTGACATTAGAAATAAATATTACACATGAAAGTTAATCCTCATAAGGCTGAAAATGCATGAATACTGCCAAATTTGTGAATAAAGGGAGTTGGGAATAAGGACTATAACCACTGGGGTGTGTGGGGGTGTTTTACAGATATAGATAATCAATCATTAAAATCACACCATATCAGAACAGTGGCAAAAGGTTTTATTTTAGATTAAAACCATTAATTTAACAGTTATAATAGTGTGCTTAATATTAATATCATTTATAGACCTGACATTCATCTCCTTTATTTTTAGTACTCATAGAGCTTAATGCTTTATATCGGGTAATTTTATACATCATGCTAGACAAACAAGTTTAGTAGAACAGGAACATTCGCTGTTTTCTTTTAATCATATGTCTTTCACAACATTCTGTCAGGATACACTTAATTAAGGCAGTATATTCTTTTTTATTAGTTGGCTTTTGAGAGCTGTTTATTTGAGTACATTCATGCATTTTTCGATCTCCTTGCCCTGAACTAGAAATAGTATAAAACTTTACAATCTAAAATACGGTTCAATAAAGTAATATTAGGAAATAGTATTGAATGCATAAACAAGTCTAAAAACACCAGCATGTTAGTGATGAATTAAAGAAGAAAAAACCCTTTTACATAGTAAGTAAATTTATTTCTTTTAGCTGGAACACTGTTTCAATTTTCAAGAACAATTTCAAGCAAGATAATGAAAATGTAGCCCCACACTAAATAAATAGAAATGCATAAGGTTGTGCTTCTGTATTAATGCAAATTTCAAAACACAGTATCATTGCGTTTCTCATACATATTATATGTCCTTGGATTTGTGTAAGAGGCACAGACAAATGCTGACAGTTGTAATCAAATAGCTTTGACAATATTCTACAACTCAAAATAATGCTTTACTTGTCTCTTGGCATAAGAATTTTCTGGTCGTGAGATTTTCTTTTTTTTTAACCAAGAAGAAGAAAAAACACATGATGAAGTAATGCATAAGTTAGTTTTTAATTAAAGATCAGTTGGCTTTCAATAAAAAAGCCCATGAGATGAAGAAAGTACATCAGAAAATGGGCAACCAACCAAAGCAAGCAGCAGAGTGTTGTAAATTGCCCTGACAGAGCCCATAAGGACATAGCAGGACTGCATCCATAGGCCACTTATTTTTCACTGCATGGCACTTGCTGGGCAGCCTTGCTGTTTCACTGTTTCATAGTCTTTGGGTTTTTTCCTGTGTGAAGTATGTAAGTTCTCCCACCATCATAGTGGCATTTTTTCAGAAATACCAAAGACATGCTGTTTACATTTATTGGTGGCTCTAAATCAGCAAAGAATGATTAACTGCTTGTATGTAACTGGGCTCTGTTTTGGGTTGCCACCCCATCTGGGGTGGGTTTTACCTTTTGCCAAAAAAACAATTGTTAAAGCATTTCTGTACTTGTAAAACTGGCACATTGCTAATCATGATTTCTTTCATGGATTTTCTCATATTATTTGCTTTTGTCAGCATTGGTCACCATTGACCTCTGTTATTTAAGAAACATTGTAATCTCCATTACGCATGAAAATGTTTTTCTCAGAAATCACTACAAAATACACTGGGTAATTAATATATAAGAAATATCATTTTTTGCGTGGAGCACTCTTTTAAGGCACCTGATGATGTGAATTTAATATTAATTAAAATAAAGTAAGCCAGACACACCTAACCTGATGATGGGCTGGTGCCCAGTCAAGGCCTTCTTCCTCCCTGTGCCTTCTTTCCTGTGCCATCTGTGACCCTGACTTGAACTATGCAGGTTTGAGAATGTAATTGAATGTACTGAAAATGAAGATATGTATATTTATTTGGCTATTAGAGAGGCTAAGGACAACCCCAGGGAGCCTACTGCCTTTGCAGAAACACAAAGTCAAAGTCTATTGGGCGTATACCTACTGGTGCCCTCTCTCCACATTCTGTAATGCACTACAATGCAATTATAGTCTATGATCTGTCACTGGGTCACCTCCCAGGGATGGCAGTAATTCCTAAAGTCTAATTAAATCTAATTGTGGCCCATGGATTTCATAAAAAAGAAAAGTCCACTGGTTATTCAATATCCTCATTCAGCCCATCAAGCTTGTTTGGTTGGTTAAGAGCCACATTGTCTCAATAGCAATCCAAGTGCATGTAAAATGTTGCCCGAGTATGAAGTTCAGCTACTTTAATGGAGAGTTAGTTTATTTGACTACTTCTCTTTAAAGCATTTCTATTAGGTTTCTATTAGGTTGCACTAATTATTATAAACCAGTAACGGCGCACAGCACAATAACGTGCATTGAATACATGCGACTTGAGCATTCCTAGTTTTCATCCTCTTTCTCTGTACGTTTAGCATTCATTTACTCAAAGGTTGATGCGCTTGCTGCTTCCTGAGCAGCTCTTCTTTTCTCTGCCCTAGAGGCCCGTTTCTTCTCTTCTTTCCTCGGCATCTTTTCGCATTAAAACTGTGTCAGTGTTTGTGTTTCAATTACTTAGTACGTTTTCTTTCATTTTTCACTTAAGCTGGCACTTAAGTCTTCAATCTACCTCAAGAATGATTTAAAATATGAAGAGGTAGCGGAAGTGACGGTGAAGGTGGTAGGTAATAAGAATGACACCCGTACGAATGTGCCGCACGTCTGTCCTGCTGGCTGCTGCCGGGAGTTGATTCTACAATAAAATAAAAAGAAGAATAACCTTGGAGGTAAATCATCACCCCAAAAGTGGATAGTAGACGTCACATAGTATATGTGTACAAAATTTCTGGTCAAGAGGTCAAACAGTTTACGAGCTACAGGTGATTTAAAATCCTGGACAGACAAATGATAGTGTATTACATAGAAGACGTATATTTAGTCAGTGGGTTCATTATAATACCCACCAGGGCCACTCCAAATTGTTTCCACATGCACTACCAGAACAAAAATACTTTTGTAAGCTTAGTGAGTTTAATAATGTTAAATTGTGTCACCTTGCAGACAATGCCCAGTGAGAAACAAGTCAATGTTATAAAAATGGCACCAGGAGAATGGACGTCTTAAGCTATAAACTAGAAAGAGATCACTAGCCATTATTATGTCACCTGTATTGTCAAAACAGGCCACACATTGATAACAAACTGTGAAATAACAAATGTAGATTTTTTTTTTTACATTTCTATCAATTCTTTCTTTCCTTGAAAACATTGCAAAATTTAAATCCAATTGATATAAACTTTTAACTATCTGCTAAGAAAAAATAATTTAATAAAAAAAGATAACCAGGAGAATAAATTATAATAACTAAGTGTGAATAATGAAGCTGTCCCTTGAACGGCAATTTACATTGCAGAATGTCTTGTGTTTAAAATGAACAAAGGATTCTGACTATCTAGCCTAGAAATTAAGATAAATCTCAGATACAGAGTCTCTGCTTGAAAAACAATTTTTTTTACTTTACTTTGCCGGCTTTTCTATACTTTTACTGTATTTGGTAATACATCATTTATTCAAATCGATAAGAAACATGAAACAGATAAATAGTGTTGGTGAGCTACAATAACCAGACATTCTGAGAACAAGAGGCTTTTGTTCAGGTTTGCAGATAAGGGGACAAGACCCGAGCTAACAATCCTCCATATTAAGTTCCACATGCTGAGAGCGATTCTGATTTATAGAACATCTTAAAGATCAACTGTTGGGTGGCAATTTTACTGTTGGCTCTGCCTCCCCCTCCTGCCTGCCTGAAAAAGTTGACATCTAAACTCAGAGTAAAGAAAACTGCAAAAAAAAAAATATATATATATAAAAAGAATAAAGGTTTGAATGAAGAATGAAGGTTTTCTTCCACAATATGGCACTATATCTCACTGTTGGAACTGATCAATACTGCTGTTAGAGCTTTTCCTTTGATATAAGAAGGCTGCTTTGTTTATTGATATCGTAGGGTGGTGCTTGTCATGATTTTTCCTTGGCTCCCCAAAACACTGAAAAGAGAAAAACCAGAATAATAAAAAGCATACTTTTAATTCCATTGTTGCCATGGAACAATGAACCATCTTTTTGACCTTACATGGATATTTGAGAGTTGAGGGAATCTATTTGTTCTGTCTACACATAATATTGTGGTCTTCAAAATGATCTATGACTACCTACCACGTGGTACCTTATGGGAGGCCACAGGGCTGCTGGCGTTTACTAATTGGTCCCTGTATTCATGCTTTGTGCTTGCATAATTGGCATTAAGCAGAATAAATTTAAAGTGGAAGGGAATAGATTCCCATCAAATGTGTAACTTGTCTCTCACTCCTAATTCTTATATACGAGACATCAAAGTGCAGCCAGGGCTCACACTATTCATTTAGGGACCGGTGGGTTTAATTTTTGCTGTCTTCTGCTAATGATGTATTCTTTGCTTCATCTGACTGTAATCTCTCATGCACACTAAAACAGTTCAAAGCTGAGATGAGAAAACCTGAAGTCCTGCTTCAGCTTCTGAAGATGATCCATGTCGTCTTTGCAGATGACGAGGTAACAGCTACCCCAAGTGAAGGAGATAAAGAAATTAAAGATCTTGACCAGAAGTGAGGATAAAAAGTACTGTGAGATTTGTTGATGAATCAGTGAAGCAGGATCTAAGTCCTCGAAAAACGAATTAGATTTACTAATTTTAGTAATTTACTTGTTTTATCAATTCTCATCTGTGGTTACAATCTCTAGTTATGAGGTGAAAAAAGTTAATTGAAGGCACAATCATCCTACATGAGACACCCATGCTGTAAGGAACTGGACAGTCAAGAAGGAACTTAGAATGAAGCTGCTGCTTCTCTGGATTGAGAGGAGCCAGTTGAAATGTTTTAGGTGTGTCATGAGGATCGTCTTGTGTAATCACTACAGCAGGTATAACAGGCACATGTGTCTCATTAGCTAAAAATCTATCTCACTGAGAAAGGTGCAGGACACAGACTGGAGAGACTGCAAAAGTACATTGAGAAAGTAGGTCCTGAGGTCCTTCAGGTGCAGTAGCAGCAAGACCCTTCAATACAAGGAGCAGAATTTTATATTGGATTCACTCTAACAGGCGAACAATGTAAGGAAAAAGTACAGGGGTTATGTGGGAATACTTTTGTGCACTAGTAAGTACATGTGTAGGTACATTTTGGATGTATTTGTAACTTCTGGATAGTATTTTAAGGTAAACCAACAAACAGAGTTACAGTAGTTTGAACAGGACAATATAAAAGCATGAACCAGCTTCTGAGCATCTTGCAGCAACAGAGATTAACAGGGTTTGGAAGTATTCTAGAGGTAATAGAAAGGTATATTACACGGGAAAATATAAAAAGTTAGAGTATGGTTAAACATAACACCTAGGTTTGTAACGAAGTAGGATTATGGAATCATCTGGCCATTAGCAGAGTGTAATCAGATTTTTTTATCTGGCATTGAGTACCCACAATTCTGTTTTGCTACTGTTTAGTTGCAAATGGTTTTCCAACAGCACTAACTATTATCCCAGCATTTGGTGGCCTGTAATAATCCTAGATGCCCTTTTGGAGAGGTCTGGAAATAGACCAGCTTCAGTTGATCAATCTATTTGCCTCCTTGGAAGATATATAAAAAAATCAGACGAAACATGCAAATGAAATAAATCTGTCTTTGGGTGTTTTATTGAACTTGCTTAGGCTAATGACAGTAACTACAGTAGCTTTCTAATGTACGTAGTGAGGAAGTGATATTAAATAGACCAATGCTTAGCTTAGAAATTTAGTTTGCAGTCTGAAAATCTTTCTTTCTTTAGACATCTACTCTATTGAAATCAGTCAATGCCATCTTTACCAATGTGAATCTTCTTGCTAGCTGTCACAGAGCAGGTAATTTGGCATCTGTCTACGTTTCAAATGTATGATGATGTTTTTTTTGAGTAGACACAAGGTGAATAGTGGTGACAACAAAAATGTTTCAATTTCTTCTTATAAACTTGACTTCATATCACTGCGATTCAAATTGATGCAAACATAATGAATGATACAAAACAAATTATTATTCTTACTTAAGGGACTTAAATAAATTGTGCAAATCTTTTAAGGTTATTGTGACATCCCAAGCATTAATTCAATAAAAAATAAAGTTCCTTTCATGTAAAATAAATAAATAAATAAAGATCAAAGTAAACAATGGAGGGGTTGAATTGTTATATAGGAAACACTTGCTACTTAAGAAAATAGGAAACAATTACACAGTACAAGACGCTACAACAGTAAACAGCTGAGCTCAACTCATTTCTGCTCTTATTTTTTTCTTCATAGTATGAAGTGGAACGGGTATTTACTATTTGTTATTTCAGTATAGTAAGATGCGTTCAATGAACTTTATGATTCTTGTTTATGTATATAAATGATTCTAATAGAGGACTGGAAAGACAGAGAGAAGGTATTGCACAGTGCATCAAGCTCCAGTGCTAATCCCCACACTACCTCTTTCAGCCCACAGAGAATAAGCCGACCAAAGCACAGTAGCGAGTTAGGAAAATGCTATTGATTTTCCTCCTTAGCCTCTGTCTGCCACTTGCGTTTACTACTCCTCACCCGTCACAGTCATTTTATTTACAAGGAAAAGAATCAATAGAAATTGTTCTTCAATTGCATGTACAGGCTTTACAAAAACACATAGTTTTCCCCGTTAGCATTTAGTGTGTACACATCATTTCTCCTGTGGTTAAAATTATTTTCTTTGAATTGATTGACAAGTGTAATTGTAGATACAGAAATTTTGAAACAGAAGCGCTCTGGCACCCGTTAGGAGACTTTTTGTTAGTTGACAATAAAGGTTACTGAACCCTGAAAAATATATATAAATAATAAATATCAAACTTTCAGAAGTTTGCCTTCTAAAATAGAGCTCCACACTCATGTACAGTACTGTAAATTCAGTTTGTTGTTTAGAATCTATCATTTGGTGCATGCTTTCCATGTTTTTGTATATTATAAATGGCTACAGAAATCTCTTTAACTGTGTAATTTTTGCATTGCTCTAATTTACAATACTAGTTTTATGCAAGAACATTTTAGATAGATAGATAGATAGATAGATAGATAGATAGATAGATAGATAGATAGATAGATAGATAGATACTTTATTAATCCCAAGGGGAAATTCACATAATCCAGCAGCAGTATACTGATACAAAAAACAATATTAAATTAAAGAGTAATAAAAATGCATGTAAAAGAAGACAAAATGTATGATAAAATACACAGTAGAGTATATAGCAAAAATAAAAAAGATACACAGACTGACTTCATAAGTGGAGTTAAATGTTCATCTTCTCATTATAGAAGCATATCATTACATCATGAAGAAACAGGTTAAATAACTATTTATTGTCACTACTTTTAAATTATAAAGATAAAAAAGTAAAAACAGCCACCTTTATAGAGGATGCTGATAGTTACATGGGCATTTAATTAAAATGCAATCTGCTTCATTCCTTCATTCACTTTCTGAATCAAGTACTTTCCATACCCAGCAGAGACCAAACTTGGATAGACAGCCAGTTTATACCTTGCACACGGGTTCGATTAATACTGTTAGATCGGCAGTTCTAAACAGACCCCTTATCAGTAAGCGTGAGTGTGTCTATCTCTGTGTGTGCACAAAAGAGTCTTGTAAGGGATGGGTCCCTTGTTCAGGTTTGTTTCCTATTTTTATGCCCAGTGCTGCCATAATAGGCTCCACCTCCCTGTGAACCTGAAATGGTATAAGCATCTATGGAAAATTGTAAGTAATGTATATGTTATTCTACAGGGGTAGCAGTAAAGTAGAGATGGACCAGAAGAAGAGATGCAATGAGAAATGAGTAGCAGGGTTAGAACTGTGAGATCAAAACTTTCTATTGTCAAAATAATAGTGAGAGTCAAAGATCAAATTTAAGAAATCAATACCTGAAGACTAAATATTGAAGCAATTAGTAAAAGTTTCTTTGGAAAATAAGGTCTGTTATCTAAAATTTTAGACAGGGAAACACATGAAATAGACAATTAATAAACATGCCAATTATAAAATTCTGTTGGTGTATGAAAAACTATAAAAAGCTAACGGATGTATGTATTTTGGGTTTTGCTGCCATTTATTTATTAACAATTATTTTAATTTGCTCAAAATATTTAAATCTTTTCATGTAAACCATGTTCTTTCAGATGTACATGTCATCATTGTTTAATGAACAGTCTGGTAGCCTGCAGTACATTATTAGTCCGTCAGCCTATTTTACTCTAGAATTATTGTAACTAATAATGAAACATATGAAAAATTCACTATATTACTCAAAATCAGTGAGAATTAAATTCACCATACGGGGAAAATTTTAAAAACATTTTCAGTATATGGTGTCTCCTTATCAATGCTGCCCTTCACTAGCACTCTTTAAATTATTCATTGAAAATATTTAATCACAACAAACCTGTTAGTCATTTTATTTCTGATTAATTACCTCTAATAATACTCTTTAGTATTCTTGCACTGTTTTGTTTGGTGGGGAACAAAGATTTGCGTGAGTATAAGGATTTAATTAAGCCCTAAATTTAAAACAATACGTGCCTTGATGCTTTGAATTTGCTATTGATATCTTGACATCACTACGTAAACGTCAATGTAAAAATTCTAAATAACTTAGATACTGTACTTTTCCTCATCAACATACATGATCTATTTATAGATTTAATGTGAAATTAAATTAGTAAATCACTTTATTACATTAAATTAATTTATGAAAGTATAAACAATTTTCACTGTTTCTGGTCCCACAGTTTGAATAAAATGGCTCAAGAATTTTTTTAGAATTTGGCAGGAATTGGCTCATTTTATTATAAACCAAGTTGTTGGATTTTTGCTTGACTTTTGTTGTCATTTTAATTTATCTCAGGAGTTATACCAGGCTCTTCAGTTATATAGATTTTGGGTGAGGATGTTATGCTAGTCCCTTTTTCTTTCATATTTTTTCTCTGCTCAGTACATTTTTCCTGAAGGGTTCTTTATTTTCTGCTATGGTTTCTAATGTACAGAAATCACTTTCATTTCATTTTGTACTTAAAATTGGTTGTTAGATTTCATATTATATGCTACTGTTTATATTTGAAATTGCCGTAACACCATTTTGTTTTATCGTGGATGCCCCCATTTTGTGACGTGGTTGCTATGGCACTACAACAGTTGCTAGCAGATGTGGTCCTGGACATCATCAGACTGATAATATATAAACAGGAGCCACATGCAGATCATTATTCAAGACTATAAATATTGTAAAAACCTTTCTCACAAATTCTAACTTTAATTTCCTGGCAATGAACATAAACCTATTGTGTTTCGACTCACTTGTTTCACATATTGGACTAGATGAAAGATAAGCTTAATTTTTGGTTTTGACCCATCACTAATTTGCTGGTTAAGTTAAATTTCCCTATCCTTCTGAGTCTCCAGCAGTCTGTCTCCAAAACTTCTATTTGCAATTAATTTTGTTTTTTTTTATGGAACAGAATGACCAGACTACTATATTATTTATTCAAGTCCACTGTGAACTGAAATGTGTGATACTGTATGTTCCTTTAATTAAAGTGAAATAATAAGCACACATTGATATAAACTTTTATAAATAAATTAAAGATTATAATAAAAAAAGAATTATAAGCAAGCACAACTCTGAGGAACACCAAAAACCATTAAAAAGTATTCCATTGTAAAGAATGGAAAAAGTGAAATTCTCCGCACTCAGAGGTAGCAGTTTGAAAAAGAAGGACTGACCTCCCTACCAAAAAAGTAAAGGACTGTTTGTATCATGCTATGAAGATGCATTTAAGAGGTAGCGGCTGCTATTCTTCCAGAAAGCAAACCCTGGGGAAGAAGCCTGTGCTGCAGTAAGACAATGATCAAATGCTGCAATGACTTAAACAGAAGAAAAAAAGGTGTTCCTGACTGGCAGAGTCAGAGTTGTAACGTTAATCCAATTGAAAATTTGTGCAAAATCTCCAAAATGTATGTTTATCGTTGTTCACTAACTTAAGTTAACAAAGCTAAAGATATCTTGCCGTTGAAAATGAGGCAAATATTGTTCCATCACTATTATAACAGGGGCTTACCCAATAATATGACTGGCTTTTTTAGTGGTAGGGTCAGAATATTTTTCAAGACGCCTTAAATTTATGTATTTTGTTCTTGGCGCACAGGACCTTAGTCATCTATGCATCATCTCTGTCACTTGTGCATTTTTGTCAGAGGTTTTTAATGCTAATCAAAAAGTTGCTGTTTTGCAGATACTCTTTTGCATGCTGTTTTTTAATTATACACTTTAACAAAACATTTTTATAATGGCTATTCTACTTTGGCAAAAATAATTAACAACAAAGATTTAATTTCATTCTTCTTTTTCTTTTGGCTGCTCCTGTTATGGGTCACCACAGCGGAACATCCTTTTCCATATCTTCCTGTCCTCTGCATCTAGCTTCATTACACCCAGCAACTTCATTGTCTCCCTCTCACCACATCCATAAACCTTCTTATAGGCCATTGTCTTTTCCTTTTACCTGGCAACTCCATGCTTAACATCCTTCTCCCAATATACCCAGCATTTCTCCTCTGCACATCTCCAAACCAACACAATCTTGCTAATCTGACTTTGTCTCCCAACAGTCCATAGCTGGTCTCACTACCATCTTGCAGACCTTCCCTTTCACTGTTGCTTGTACCCATCTGTCACAAATTACTCCTGACACTCTTCTCCATCCACTCCCCCCTGCCTGCACTCTCTTCTTCACCCCTCTTGCACTCTTCTCATTACTCTGTACTGCTGATCCCAAGCATTTAAACTCCTACACCTTTGTCAACTCTATCCCCTGTATCCTCACAATTCCTCTGACCTCCCTCTCATTCGCACACATGTATTCTGTCTTGTTCCTACTGATCTTCATTCCTCTCCTCTCTAGAGCATATCTCCTCCTTTCCAGGGTCTCTCTACTCTCACTACAGATCACAATGTCATCCACAACCATCATAGTCCATTGGGACTCCTGTCTAATCTCGTTTATCAACTTGCCTTTCATCACTGCAAATAAGAAAGGTCTTAGAACTGATCCCTGATGTAATCCCACCTCCACCTTGGAAGGTATCCATCACTCCCACTGCAGACCTCACCACTGTCACACTTCCCTCGTACATATCCTGTACAACTCTTACATACTTTCTGCCACTCCCGACTTACTCATACAATACCACAGCTCCTCTCGAGACACCCTGTCATATGCTTTCTCCAGGTCCATGAAGACACAATGCAACTCCTTCTGGCCTTCTCCATATTTCTCCATCAACACCCTCAGAACAAGCATTGCATTTGTGGTGCTCTTTCCAGGTATGACACCACACTGCTGTTCACTAGTCATCACCCCCTTCTTAACCTAGCCTCCATTACTGTTTTCCATAACTTCATGCTGTGACACATCAATTTTATCCCTCTGTAGTTACTACAGTTCTGTACATCTCCCTTATTCTTAAAAATTGGTACCAGTATACTTCTTCTCCACTCTTTAGGCATCCTCTCACTTTCCAAGATTGTATTAAACAATCTGGTTAAAATCTCTACTGCCATCACTCCTAAACACCTCCATGCTTCTGTCATCTGGACCAACAGCCTTTCCATTATTCAACCTCTTCATAGCTGTCCTTAAATCCTCCTTACTAATCCATTGGGTTTCCTGATTCACTATCAACCTATCACCCAACCTTCTTACTCTCTCATTTTCTTCATTCATCAGCCTCTCAAAATACTCTTCCCACTTGCTGAACACGCTCTCCTCAAATGTGAGTATGTTTCCATCTTTATCCTTTATCACCCTAACTTGCTGCACAACTTTCCCAGCTTGGTCCCTCTATCTAGCCAATCAGTACAGGTCATCTTCTCCCTTCATAGTGTCCAACCTGTTATACAACTAATCATGTCTTTTCTTTAGCTTTTGTCACCTCTCTCTTCACCTCACACCCTATCTCCTTGTACTCCTGTTTACTTTCTGCATTTCTTAGACTATACCACTTTTTCTTCGCCAACCTCTTCCTCTGTATACTCTCCTGCACTTCCTCATTCCACCACCAGGTTTCCTTATCCTCATTCCACTGCCCACATGTCACTTCAAGCACCCTTCTACGTAGTTATTATCCTTATTACTTTTGCTGTAGTTGCCCAGCTGTCTAGTAACTCTTCACTGCCTTTGAGTGCCTATCTTACCTCTTTCCTAAACAAAATCTTACAGTCTTCCTTTTCCAACTTCCACCATTTGATCCTTGGCTCTGTCCTCACTCTCCTACTCTTCTTGATATCCAGCATCATCCTATAGTCCACAATCCTATGCTGCCTAATTATGCTTTCCTCTGCCACCCCTTTGCAGTCTACAATTTCCTTCAGACTGACTCTCCTGCACAGGATATAATCTACCTTTATGCATCTTCCTCCACTCTTGTACGTCACCCTGTGTTCCTCTCTGTTCTTAAAATGCATATTCAACATAGCCATGTCCATCCTTTTTGCAAAATCTACTACCATCTGACCATCTGCATTTTTCTCCTTAACACCATACCTACCCATCACCTCATGATCTCCTCTGTTCCCATCACCAACATGTCATCTGCTACAATCACCATTCTCTCTCCCTTGGGTACACTCTCCACCATTTCATCCAACTCACTCCAGAAATCTTCTGTCTCATCCATTGCACACCCAACCTGCAGGGTGTGTACACTAACAACATTCATCATCACACCTTCAATTTCCAGCTTAATAATCATCACTCTGTCCAACACTCCAAAACACTTTTGACATACTGTGTGGAATAGCTGGTCCACAGTGCTCTCAGTAAGGGCCAATTTTAAATAATCACCACACTCGAGGCGGCTTAGCGAGGAGGCGTTGATCCATAGCAAGCCATGGGGCAATCCACAGTGTGGGCGTTTCTCACCTGTGCACTCGGTGAGGGACTGCCCACATCCGTGATTGCTCCCATGGCTAATATGCTACAGCTGCTATGACCCCTCATATTATAAAAGAAGCGCAAGTCGGTTGGAGGAGAAAAAAGAAAAAGAAAAGGAAGATCAGAGAAGGAAACGGAGGTTGGCAAAAGGAAGCAGTGAGGAGGAGAGCAAGCAAATCGGTGCAGCAGGAAGCAGGCGAGCAAACGCTCGCAGGCAGCTGAAGGCAGCCTGGGTGTTTGGCCAACACCCGGGAGAAGTGGTTGTGGTCGCTACCGCAGCGGTTGTTTTGTAGGGCGGGAGTGACCGGGAAGGTGCAGGACTCTCCGCAGACGGTAGCGGGAGTCGGGACTTGGGACGCAGTGTTTCCTACGTGAGAGCCTTGGTCGTAGGGAATTCCCAAGTCGCTGTCTGGAGGAGCCGACCAGAGCCAAGGATCGGTATGGCAACTGACAGCAGATGCAGGCATAAAGGTCAGCTGCAGAGAGAGCGTCTAGTTTTAAAAGAAGGCACCGGGTTTGTTATTTGTTTTTAAAGACTGCTTCCTAAAAAAACATTTTAACCTCTGGTTTTATAGGATTGGTTTTTGTAGTGGTTTTAATCTCCAATTTCTTTTATGGATTATTTATTTATTGGAGAACTTTGAAAAGCACTGCACTTTATTTATTGAACACTGTTTTTGTTGACTGTTTTAATAAAAGCACTGTTTCACTTTTTACCATCCCCTTGCTTAATTGTTGCCTTCACTGACTAGCTCACTCGGTAACATTATCGACGATGTTGGGTTCAAGGGCTCCCAAACAGATGGGAGTGTGAAGCCAGAACCCGCATCGTCACATACTGTTCCTTCCTGATAACCCCTACCCCATTTCGTCTCCTATCCTCACCATGATAGAACAATTTGAACCTGCCTCTGATACAGTTGGCCTTAGTCCTCTTCCATCTGGTCGCTACATGCACAATATATCAGCCTTCCTTCTTTCCATTGTAGAAAACCAGCCCGAACACCAACAGGCAGACACCAACAGTTCCAAAACACACACGTATTTATTTACACTATTTACATTGAACCAAGTCCCGCACACAACCCAGTATCCTTACACCAAACACCTCTAAGTTTGGGCCTTCCAGTAGTCCTTTATTCACCACCTCCACTCCTCTCCTCCGAGCTTCGTCCTCTTCCTCCCGACTCCGGCTAATGACTGGAGGAAGGCGGCCTCTTTTATCCCCTACTGGACGTGCTCCAGGTGCTTTTTCATGATCTTCCTGGTGTCCATGGTATTCCTTCCGCCAGCACCTCCAGATGTGGTGGAAGTGCTGACGTCCAGGGCTCCTTAATCGTCCAGGCGCCCTCTGGCGGTGGTCATGGGCCCCTATAGAGTTGAGCTTCCATGCTCACTTCCCGTGGCCCCGATACAAACCAGGGCGGCTGCCTTCTTGTGGAGAGGGACTATGCCTCCCCCAGCCGACCACCACTCCATCATATCAGGTAACTCTCTCCCCATACCAGTCATACTGCCCTCAAAATAAGATAATTTTTTTCTTATTAACTTTATGCTGTTTGTGATGTTTTCTGAATGAATGGCTCTAAAGTTGACCACCAAAAAAAGAAGATCACCATACTATTTTGGAAATACTTGCAACTTCCTTGAGAGGATTTTGCAACTTTACCAGGATAATGGCTTTATTAAACATTTGATTTGGTTATTTAGATTTCCTGAGGCAAATCAAAACTTTACCAAGTATTTTAATATTGGATGATAATTGTAGCTGAGGGGGAGCCAGTTGTTTAAACAGAGTAGATATTTTTGACATATTCTTAATATTCAGCATAATGCCAGCACTTGTTACTATTCCAAAAGAATTGCAATCCATAAAATAAAATAAAAAAAACTCGCTTGATTTCTTAAGAATGTGTACTGTATATTTGGCAGACTTAATCTCCAGTCATTAAAATTATAATTCAGTCTTATTAAGTTTGTTTAGGGACATCAGCATTATTTTCAAATAATCACTGTTAGAATAAGAACTTGCTGCAATTCTAAAATAAATCAAACCTAAGAACAATTAATGAAGTTTAAAATATTTTTATATTAAGGGGTTAACACTTACCTATTTACTTCCACATTAAAAAATAGTTAAAGAATTAAACATTAAACAGATCAGGTAATATCTGATGGCTATGTTTGATGTACAAATGTCATACAAAAAGTAAAGCCACAATGGCCTCAGTAGGAAACCGTTAAAGGTGATGCACTAATATCTTCTCAGAGTGTCTCTGAGGGCAACATTTTTTAGGCCGACATTCTTTTCATCAGGACCAGACATAAAACAGGACCTGAATGAATGCAATATTTAAATGCTGCTAGGCAAGCAATCTCCCTTTTTTCTCTATTACCTGCATCTAAAATGCCGAGCAGTGAGTTATGCCAAAGTAGAATTGGGGTGCCGTGCCTGCAGCTGGAAATTAATATTGGTTCTTGGATAGTCACTGGAGTTCCTGAAGCATTTCATTAGTGACAGATACTTAGATTTTTAAATTGCAAAGGTCTAGACAACAAACCCTTACGAGGGCAGTTTACATTCTGTACATTCTTTGTTTTGTGTGATTAGTTCAGCATTTTCCATATGTATTTGTCACTGTATACTCTCACTGGTTAAAAGAAGTGACTTTGCACTGCCCAATAAATCCACTTTACCTTAGAAAATCCCACCCTGTCTGTTAATAGGTGGGTAGCCCTTTACACTGAGTATCATGACAAACATTCTATAATTTTTTACAGACTATTAATAATTCTTATAAATAACTATGTGCCATTAAATGACAATTCTTATATCAGGTGATGTGTTCTTTAACATTTGATTTAACAAATGACTAATAAATTGTGATATTAGTAGTTCTATAGATGAAAGTATAACAATATTTTACACTAGATAAGCTAATTTGTGTTTTCTATCAAATAAAATGGAGTTCTGTATTTTCATACATTTCTATTTATCTTGTTACCTGAGAGTGGACACGTGCTGCATATTGATCAGACAGTCATGTAAGAATTTCACTGTACCCTTTATATGTAATTGTACTGCCTCAACTACTACAATTACGTCCATTACAAATGCTTTTTTAAGTCTATTCAAGGCTTATAAAATCATCAATAGAGCTACCTAAAATGTATCTATTACTTGAGCAGGCTCTACCTACCTACCTCCACCTCAGTAGCAGCATTTTTTAAACAATAAAGATCCTGACTTAACAAAGTCACAGACCCAATACATAATTCCTACTCCCATTAACCCTGTTATACTGTTTACTGTATTTTCACAAATTAGTTGTTTTTGGTCCTAACAGTTGACAGCCTAAATGAGTCCCTTCAGGGTTGTTTCCAAATCCCATAATGCATTGCACTTAGCTTCACAGAGGCACACTTTACAGCGAATGTCCTTATTTCTTTAAGTGCAGGTTCGTAGTTTTATTTTTGCTTTAGTACGTTTTACCTTTCAGCAAGTTTTATCTTATTTTCTATCCTTATTTCAACATTGGGATGATGCAAATTTTGGATGCATACATATACTTTTGTTTCTGATTCTTTGTTTATTTAATTGTGAGAGCAGAGTGCATTTCCATTATAAACAGTTTTAGCACAATAATTATTGAAGTAATCCCGGGCCACCTTAAAGTCCTTTGCACCTTTCCATCAGCGTCTTTGTTTTGCAAATGTGTCGATCAGCACAAGCAGCAAGCAGCCTGCTATCCTATTCCCCACTGATGCAACTGAAGTTCTCTCAGCTCAAGTCTGTTTATCTGGGTGTGAGGTGCCTGGAGTTGTATAGGGTTAATAATGTATCGGTATTTGGAATGCATGCATTTCGTGTGTGTTCTGTGTCTTCGACGTTCTGTGTAAATGTAGGATGTCAGGAAATGCAAGATAAGAAATGCTAAACAAATACGTAAAACAGAAAGTTTTTCCATGTTATAATAATAATTACGTGAATTGTATAATGTGTGAAGACTTTAGTCCAAATATCAAATAAACATGTGCGCTTTTATTCAAGAATATAAGCAAAGGAAAAAAAAGCATTTGATTTACAAGTGGCTGTCAATGAAGTAAAAACTCAAACTGAAATTTCAATCGACAGAAAGTTGATATGTTTTCTTGGATGGTGTACAGCTGGGATCTCAAACTCCAGTCCTGGTGGGTCCCAGTGGCTGTAGGTTTTCATTCTATACCTTTTCTTAATTAGTGACCTGTTTTTGGTGCTAATTAACTTCTTTTGAATTAATATTAATTGACTTGCTCTTGACGACTCAGACCCAATAATTGTTTTTTTTTCCTTAATTAGCAGCTAAACAATAATGAGATACAAAATGAACCAAAACATGACCAAGAAACTGTGACAATCATATAATATCTGGAGAATAAAAAGGGTGGAGGTCTCAGGAATGTTGCTTTACTCAGGTCCACAAAACATTTTAACAGTGCTCTTAGAAGAGTAAAGAAAATATTAACAATTTCAGAAATGTATGCTATTGCACAATGAGATCAGCAACAAGCCATGGAATTAAAGTACGGGTTTAATTAACAACAAGACTTGGTGCCTAATTATGCAACTGGTTGGAGTCTGAGGCCCTGACTTAGTTGGCTGTCTGTTGGCTCACTCACTTCACATTTCATTTCTGTTTAAGAAAAGAAATGAAGCAATTTGGAGGAACAATGAAGAAATTCTGGGGAACAAATCTTAAAAAACAAGTCAATGAAAATTAATTCAAAAGAAGTTAATTAACAGCAAAAACAAGTCACAAATGAAGAAAAGGGTTAGTATGAAAACCTGCTGCCATTGCAGCCCTCCAGGACTGGAGTTTGAGATCCCTGGTGTAGAGGTAAGAACTGCTGCCTAATAACCAAAAGGTTGTGGGTTCAAGTCTGGGTGCTCCTCGCTTTGAGTAGTGAGCGGCTATTATTATTACTATAATATAATAAAATCATACATTTGATTTGAGTTTGTAACACCTGGTGTAAATTTTGGCTATTTGTAAACGTTAGTGTTTTTTTTATTTTTCAGTTTTATTCTGTCAGTGACGTTCACGTGTTACAATGAACTTGCCTCTCTTACTCTGAGTTAATGGCTTTTATCTCCTGTCTTTTCACAAGAGCAGCGATGACCACAGCTGGTGGTGTGGTAGATGCCTGCTCTGAACTATTGGTTGTACCGGCAAACAATGATAACAACTATTAGACTACCATACGGCACTTGTACTTTGATAACAAAGACACCCATGCAGAACGTCTTGGACATCTGGCAACGTTTTGTAGAGAACTGTGTTTTGAGTTACAACCCAGGGCAATATATTGTTGATGAGCAACTGTTTCCAACCAAGGTCCGTTGTCCTTTCTTGTAATACATCTGCTGCAATCCAGAACTTTATTCCAAATTTGCCAGGATTGTTTGAGACATATTATTGTTAATATTATTATTTACTTTTTAAAAATGGTATTCTTTTTGCAAAATGAAACTGCCATCAAGAAATTAACCCATTCATTAGCTTAGGGATGAAATGCCATTGGCTATTCTGGCGGTTCTCAATCTGTGGGGTGTGCCCCCGAAGTAACAAAAAAGGGGGCACAAACAAGTGAAAAAAAAAGCACAAGAATTGAAAAACTGAAAAATACATCTATTGAAACCAAAACAAATTAACTTAAACTACATTCTGATATTAGAAAAATAAATATAGAGTTAGATAAATGTTGATAAAAGTTAAGTAGGTATAATAAAACTTATAGTGGTTTTATCAGTAGCAAAAAATATAGGAATAAATTTTATTAGAGTTTCAAAAAAACATTAGGGGGGCACAATTAAAACTGTTATGAAAACTCGGGTTGCAAATACTTAAAGGTTGAGAAATGCTGGGCTATTCAATCTGCGCCCATCTTGCTCAAATTTAGATGTCTTTTGAAAAAGCACCATTTTATTAACCATTTTGGAATTGCTTAGCGTTTCGTCTACAGGATAGCTGCTATTGTACTGACTAAGAGTTTACGTCACTGATGCTCGTCTTAGACTAGCTGCAGACATAATTACTGTATATACAGTACTCTAGTTGTAGTAGTACTACTCTGTCTTGTTCAGTATTTTTATTTTGTTCTCTGTTGCTTTTGAGGCTTGCACCTTCTGTTCATTCTTGAATGTATTATAACTTGCTTTGTAAGTTGCCTACGGAAACTGATAAATAAATAACAGTAATAATAATTTAATGTTGTTTTGTTATATTTATATATTTTTGTGTTTGTGTTTACACATTTTGTAATAAAATACACTCAGTTCTAAAATTCTAACTCAAATATCCATTCATTTACCTAATATTTGCAGTATACTGCTAGTTTTCTTTAGCAGTATTAAATTCAACAAAACAAATATATACCTATTGCCCAAATAAAATGCATACATGAATGTGCATATTAATCCATTTAAATGACCAGATTACAAAAAAGTTACATAAATAAAGCTAGCAATACTATATCAAAGTGTGAAATAGCAAATCTTCTACATTAATGATAATCATGTTATATTGCTGTTATGTACTATTATATGTTATATGTACTGTTATGTTGTATTAATGATACTCTTATTACTCAATCAAAGGATTGCATAGGGTGCAGGGTGCCAATTAAACCTTCTCCTAAGGCAGCAAGAAAGCTTGAGTGGGCTCAGTCTGTTGGTCATGTACTGCTATGTAGATTTTAATAAAAGCTTTCTTTGAGTTATATAACAATAAGCAATAACAGATCTATCATAACAAGTCCATAATACTTCTATTCTAAAGTTTAATTGTGCAGTAGACTCCACATTAGTGGAAGAGGAGAAAATGACTTTTTCCACAATTGCATGTTGTCCTCTCTCTGAACTCAATATGAAAATCATGATCGCAAATCATATCACAATTATTTTAAAAGGTTATTAAGCCATGGAGATGTAGTTCTTATGTAGGCCACCATTTTGCTGCAAGTTCTTTCTTGTACATTAAATCCCAGTTAGTTCATTCAATTTTTTCCTCAAATGTTTTCTGATTGTTTTGGTTTTAACTATTTGCGTCAAGCACTTTCATACAAATGGTTGAAAGGTGTTAAGATGCAGCATGAATTCCCCCCGGACCCTCTTATCAGGTGTATTTTTTGTTGACCCTCCCCATCCTCATTTGGCATCTAATACCCATAATTTGTGACTGGAAGAGCAAGGGGAAATAAAAGAGGAAGTTAGCCTTTAAAGCAAACCACTAATTCCTCTCCCAGAATTGAAGCCTGAAAATGTGGTTTTATTAGCTGTTGCTCTATTCTGACTAAACATCTTTTTAAATTAACGTACTGCTTACTGCCACCTTGATTGCTCACATAAACACAGCCAGGCCACCTCTTTTTTTAATTTTTTTTTTTAGATCATTTCCACTGTTCATTTCCCTTCTTGCAACAGATCCGATTTCCCTAGCTGGGCTATAGAGGCAGTTTATTATCTTTAATTACATTTTTTCTGCTTCTGGCTTCCTAGTTTCTAATTTTCCATCCCCTGAGCACATTGCTAGCAGGGTTACATGTGTTTCTCCGTTTCTGGCAGGCTTATTGCAGCATTTTTCCTTGTATTTCTATCCTTACATTTCTTTAATGTATTTTGTTAGTTAGAGATCCATGAAAAATTTCCCTTTTCTGCTTAAACGTCAGCTTTTTATCCCTTTGTCTCATACTATCTGTTCATGGCTACTGGCACATTGATGTCCTGATCTCTCTTAGGGTATTCTGCTTTGAAACATTTAAGCTGATATCAGTACTTCATTTCTGCTGATTTTGCTTTGCTTTCTCCTCACTTTTTGACACTAACTCTTTGGGTTAGTTTCTACAGTTATTTTAAAAGACTATACCACTCTTCTGTGACCACCTATCCAGCTGCTGTAGCTACTCGGGTTTTTCTCTCAATTAAAAAATAAGTTTAGCATGTCTTATGTGGCTCAGAATTAGAAAGAGACAGATTGGCATCCGATTCCCTCACCCATGTTCGGCTCCTGCATCGCACCCAGTTTTACTAGGAAAGGCTTCAATATTACATGACCACGGACTGAAAAAGAAGCATTCTGAAAATGTTAGAGATATCAGAGATGATGATTGATAGCAGTCATTGTGGGCTAGTAGCTAATTGTTAGATTATAAACAATAATGTTACCAATTCAGTCCCCAACACCCATTTAAGGTCACTTAAAATCTCAAGCAGTTGTAGAAAAAGCCAGGAAGTGTACTACAGCTCAGTACTTGTACCATGTCTTGGTATGACATTGTTTGATAAAAGCTCTCCCAATAAAATGAACGCCTTCTCTTGACTCGTTAACTTTTTAAACCTTTGATATTCTTTTGGACCTGACTTTGGACCCCTTTGTTCCTGTCTGATGTTGCTGCAGCTTGACCTGCCTCTGTCACCGTTCTTCAAAGACGCTGCTTCAAATCACAAGTGTAAGGTTGTCATTTCGTATCCAAATACATGTGTGATAAACGGAAGGGTGACTGGAGACTCAAAGAAAACATAAACAGATGCTTCGTTGCATAACAGAAATCAGGCTTCGTAAGTTCCATCATACGGAGGCTGCTTCCTGATGTGAGAGACCCTACTCTGGGAATGTCTCAGTTTTATAGTAGCCCAGTCCACATCAGTGGGGCCTCTGGGATGCTGGGTGATGGAGTTCAGTTGCCTTCAAGTGGCTGCTTCTTAATAATGCAGAGATAAAAAGAGATGACATGGTTAGTGACTGCACCCCTCTTGTCCTGGGATGGAACTACACACCTTAATAGAGTCCAGATGATGATCATCTGAAACGCATGTATGACACAAGCAAGCAGGTTTTGAAGCCTACATGAAGAATTAGTCTTATTGGTGAAGAGCAAGGGCTTTCACATGAACAGAAGTTGATTTTTTAAATGAAAAGGTTATGGAGTGAGGGTGTCAGGTTTGGAAGAGAGCTGCAGTCTGCTATCATGGAGGGGGAGGTTTCTGATCTTTTAACTAAAGGGGCCTTGGGCCACAGTAGAGGGTCTAGGTGCATGTCATGGCCCAAGAGTTTACATGGAAGTGTAAAAATAATAAATGTACTAAAACCCTGAAATTGTGCCTGACTTTGTGCTCTAACTGACTATAGACCCTCAGAAGTATTTTGTTCCAGGGATGCTGCCGACTAAAGTCTTTATTTTCCTCTCTACTGTTGAAAATTGGCTGATAGTTAATAAATGGACAGATACTGCTGAGCTCCATTTATGTTTATCAGTTTCAAACTACTGTTTTCCTATCTGTTTAAAAAAATCTGTCTTTATGTGCACCCATTGTGCAATTAGTCGTGTGTAATTCTTGCATTTGAATCTATTTGTGAACTTGACACAACACTCTGCACCTGCACTCACTGAGGAGTGCTATACAAAAATAAACTGAAACTATCTGAAAATAATTCTAAAACCACACAGGAAGTAATTCAGGATTGGGGCCTAAAAGGCCCTTCTGCCCATTTGGTGGTTCAACTTGGAGCTTTGAGGTGTGGCAGGTTAAGGGCTCAAACGGGAAGCAGGAAGGAGGTGCAGATTTTTAGGAAAAGGCAGAAGAGGTGAGGGAGAGTAGATTTGGTGCGCACGGACTCCACCAGACAGGTAGGGGCCCTATATATAGCTATAATGTGGAGCAGCCAGGAATTGATGTGTTTATTTGTTGTTTTTGTCCTCACGTTTTCTACTTCCTTGAGTTCAGTTTGTTTCAGCTTTTTCATAATGTTTGTCTTCTAGGATCAGGGATGGCTCATGAGGATCCTCTGTTTTTTAAGGGTAATGTACGTTAGGAAATTTGCGAAACAAACCCTTACTTGTATCTATCTATCTATCTATCTATCTATTACAGTGGTGTGAAAAACTATTTGCCCCCTTCCTGATTTCTTATTCTTTTGCATGTTTGTCACACAAAATGTTTCTGATCATCAAACACATTGAACCATTAGTCAAATATAACACAAGTAAACACAAAATGCAGTTTTTAAATGATGGTTTTTATTATTTAGGGAGAAAAAAAATCCAAACCTACATGGCCCTGTGTGAAAAAGTAATTGCCCCATTGTTAAAAAATAACCTAACTGTGGTGTATCACACCTGAGTTCAATTTCCGTAGCCACCCCAGGCCTGATTACTGCCACACCTATTTCAATCAAGAAATCACTTAAATAGGAGCTGCCTGACACATAGAAGTAGACCAAAAGCACCCCAAAAGCTAGACATCATCCCAAGATCCAAAGACATTCAGGAACAAATGAGAACAGAAGTAATTGAGATCTATCAGTCTGGTAAAGGTTATAAAGCCATTTCTAAAGCTTTGGGACTCCAGCGAACCACAGTGAGAGCCATTATCCACAAATGGCAAAAACATGGAACAGTGGTGAACCTTCCCAGGAGTGGCCGGCCGACCAAAATTACCCCAAGAGCGCAGAGACGACTCACCCGAGAGGTCACAAAAGACCCCAGGACAACGTCTAAAGAACTGCAGGCCTCACATGCCTCAATTAAGGTCAGTGTTCACGACTCCACCATAAGAAAGAGACTGGGCAAAAACGGCCTGCATGGCAGATTTCCAAGACGCAAACCACTGTTAAGCAAAAGAACATTAGGGCTCGTCTCAATTTTGCTAAGAAACATCTCAATGATTGCCAAGACTTTTGGGAAAATACCTTGTGGACTGATGAGACAAAAGTTGAACTTTTGGAAGGCAAATGTCCCGTTACATCTGGCGTAAAAGGAACACAGCATTTCAGGAAAAGAACATCAT